>NC_053025.1:275657250-275957250 GCF_003073215.2 Triticum urartu
GGATGCTTGATACGTCTCCGACGTATCTATAATTTTTTATTGTTCCATGCTATTATATATATCCATCTGGGATGTTTTATATGCACTTATATGCTATTTTATATGATTTTTGGGACTAACCTATTAACCTAGAGCCAGTGCCAGTTTCTGTTTTTCCTTGTTTTTGAGTATCGCGGAAAAGGAATATCAAACGGATTCCAATTGACGTGTCAATTTTTGATGATTTTTTATGGACCAAAGAAGCTCCGGAGTAAAAGAGTTGGGCCAAACGAGTCCCGGGCTGTCCACGAGGGTGGGGGCGCGCCCTACCACCCTCGGCGTGGGACCCTATCTCATGGACGATCCGGAGACCCCCCCCCTGACGTGAGACCTACGCCAAAAATTCCTATAAATACAGAAACCCCCAGAAATAAACCTAGATCGGGAGTTCCGCCACCGCAAGCCTCTCTAGCCACCAAAAACCAATTTAGACTCGTTCCGGCACCCTGCCGGAGGGGGGAATCCCTCTCTGGTGGCCATCTTCATCATCCCGGCACTCTCCATGACGAGGGAGTAGTTCACCCTCGGGGCTAACGGTATGTACCAGTAGCTATGTGTTTGATCTCTCTCTGTCTCGTGTTCTTGATGCGGCATGATCTTGATGTATCGCGAGCTTTGCGATTATAGTTGGATCTTATGATGTTTCTCCCCCTCTACTCTCTTGTAATGGATTGAGTTTTCCCTTTGAAGTTATCTTATCGGAATGAGTCTTTAAGGATTTGAGAACACTTGATGTATGTCTTGCATGTGCTTATCTGTGGTGACAATGGGATATTCACGTGATCCACTTGATGTATGTTTTGGTGATCAACTTGCGAGTTTCATGACCTCGTGAACTCATGCATAGGGGTTGGCACACGTTTTCGTCTTGACTCTTTGGTAGAAACTTTGGGGCCTCTTTGAAGTTCTTTGTGTTTGTTGAATAGATGAATCTGAGATTGTGTGATGCATATCGTATAATCATACCCACGGATACTTGAGGTGACATTGGAGAATCTAGGTGACATTAGGGTTTTGGTTGATTTGTGTCTTAAGGTGTTATTCTAGTACGAACTCTAGGATAGATCGAACAGATAGAATAGCTTTGTGTTATTTTATTACGGACTCTTGAATAGATTGATCAAAAAGAATAACTTTGAGGTGGTTTCGTACCATACAATAATCTCTTCGTTTGTTCTCCGCTATTAGTGACTTTGGAGTGACTCTTTGTTGCATGTTGAAGGATAGTTATATGATCCAATTATGTTATTATTGTTGAGAGAACTTGCACTAGTGAAAGTATGAACCCTCGGCCTTTTTCCTAGCATTGCGATACCATTTACGCTCACTTTTACCACTTGCTACCTTGCTGTTTTTATATTTTCAGATTACAAAAACCTATATCTACCATCCATATTGCATTTGTATCACCATCTCTTCGCTGAACTAATGCACCTATACAATTTAACATTGCATTGGGTGTGTTGGGGACATAAGAGACTCTTTTTTATTTGGTTGCAGAGTTGTTTGAGAGAGACCATCTTGATCCTACGCCTCCCACGGATTGATAAACCTTAGGTCGTCCACTTGAGGGAAATTTGCTACTGTCCTACAAACCTCTGCACTTAGAGGTCCAACAACGACTACAAGAATAAGGTTGTGTAGTAGACATCATGGAGGCATCTGACAGGTATGTGGATAGCGTGCTCGGGTTCGTCTCATTTTTCTGATCAACTTTCATATATAAGTTATTTTCATCGGAGTTACGCTTTAATTTCTATTAATATTCAAAGATTTCAACATATTCTGCAATTTTTTTGGTTTAGTTTTATTTCGAAAAAAACCACAATTCACTAGGTGCACCCAGTGCAGTGCACACACAGGTGCACCAGAGGCTGACCAACGGGCCCCGTTGACCTGGGTCAACTGGATGGTTGACCACTCAACCGGGGCCACGGGGCCCAGCGTTAGTGGCACAAGTGGTACCACGCAGGCGCCATGTCAGCGCCAGATGAGGCTGGACAATGACGAGCGTCGTGGTGCGGGGAACGGTGGAGCCGGGTCAGTGACGGCACGGCACGCAGCGAGGGGGCACAATGCGCGAGCAACAGGGCGTGGCACGGCGGCGGTGATTGCCGGAGACGGGCACTTCAGCGGAGACGGGCCTTGCGGCGGGGAGCAGCCATGACGCCTGCAGCGGTAGGCTGGACCGACCGCCGGGGACGGTCGCCAGAGGCGTGGGGCAACGGCGGCGACGGTGCTAGGCAATGGGGCAAAGGAGGCGGCCGACGTTGGCGACACGGGGCGGGGTGTGGGTGCGCGCGCGTGCGGGTGGTTGCAATGAGCGGAGGCAGAGGTGCGGCAGCGGTTAAGTGGGCGTGATCCGGGCGGCGACCCGCAGGGTGTGCAGGGGGACGCGGTGGACAGTGGCTGACGCGGCCAGGGGCGGTGTCAAGCCACGACCAGGGACGGCGGCTGCGGCGTCTGCAGCAGGCGGAGCGGGGGAAAGCGCGCCGGCAACCGCAGGCGGCTGCGGCTTGAGTAATAGTAGTTCGCGGCCGGTGGCAGCAGCCACTGGAATAGCGTGGTGGGGGAGCGTGACAACGGTCGGCGGCAGTCACACGTGACGCAGGGGACGCGGGCGAACAAGGCGGCAGGCGCAACAGAGCAGGGAACGAGGGGTGGGTCAGGTGCGGGGCTCGGCAGCGTTGCTCGGTGGACGGATGCACAGAGCGGCGCTGGAGGTTACGTGACATACGCGTTAGCACGGCATGGGCGTGTGGGGGGTGCAGCCGGGGCAAGGCGGGCGCAGTCAGAGATGCGGGTGAGCGCACGCAATGGCGTCGAGCACTAGCGGGGCAGCAGCAGGTAGCAGAGGGGGCGAGCGACGGTAGCAGCAAGCGCAGCGCGAAGAGCAGCACAACATCAGCTAGCAGGAGAAGGGGCGCGGTGTGGGCGTGCGTGGGACGACAAGATGTCTACGGGGAAGCTAGCCTATGAGGCACTGGGAGAATTAAGGGGAGGTTGAGGAGGAGACCGGGCTCACAGCGAAGCTCGGGTGGGCTCGTCGAGGCCGGGGACGGTCGGTGACGAGCGGATCGACATGGGGGATGAGACGGACGAGGACGAAGAGAACGGAAGTGAGCGTCATTGCAAGTGCTCCCCGGCTTCGATCTGGTGGTGTTGTCAACGAAGAAGAACCCATCGGGGCTCCTGGACTCCTTGGAACAGCGAGCTCGGATCTGGTGGTGTTGCCACAACTATGATGGCAGCGCGACCATGGACGCATACGGCGAGCTCGGATTCAAGCGTGGGAGTCGATGGAGAGGGGGAGTGGCTAGGGTTGCTGGGGTCTCGCGGGCGACATTCTTATCCAACAGGGGAGCCACGGGATGCTCCATGTGTGGCGCCGACCAGGGTGCCAGTGGATGAGCGACACGCCCTCCCCTGTGTAGGTGGGCTAGGCCATAGGTCAGATGCCAAGTAGGCCCTTACACTTTTCTTGTTTTCTATTTTTTCTATTTAGTTAGAACAAAGACAACTAGGGAAAAGTTTGGGCTACCAAAATACTTTGGAAAATTGTGGGACTAACCCACTTAAATTCCTTGTACTGTTTGGCACTGCCATAAAAAGTTTGAGGGGCAACTAAATCCATTTGGATTTTTCACAAGTATAATAGCATTTTAAAATGCTGAAAAGGCACTATTTTATTTGCTATAGTCCATTTGGGTTGGAGGTGATGTTGTTTTCCTTAACAATCATTTGTTATGGAATTTTGGCTAAATGATGAACTATTTTGCAGCAACTTTTGTGCAACTCCATATTTCACTTGCAAATTGAATTTGGTTTGAAAGTGGAAATTTCAAAGGATATTTGAATCGAAGGTGATCAAGCACTCTTTTGTAAAATGATTAGCTTAATCACAGAGTGTTGCTGCAGCATGACACTGGGGGTGCTACAAATCTCCTCCACTACAAGAAATCTCGTCCCGAGATTTAACTGGGAAGTAAAAAAGTAACTTTGGGAGAACTAACCCTTATAGGGTTAATTATCTGGTGAACAATTCAGGGAGTGTTGTAGAAGTATCTCTCGAGTTGAAACTTAAGAAAATATCAAGAGCAAAATATGAAGGTACAATAGGAAGTTTCAAGCGAATGGAAAAAAGATCGATACCTGAACAGAGTGTGAGAAGGGGGTTTAGATCATCGGGAATAAATCATCTCTCAAAGGGTGGCTCGTGACAACACACAAAGGCAAGAGCAAATGATACTTCGAAATAAAGGATATACAGGAGAGTCAGGTTCTGATCCTGTGGAACTGTGGGTTATGGGCCCACCATGTGGTTTAAAATTAGAAAGGGGGCCGATAGCAAGGCATGTCAGATGATAGATTGTCAGTTATGTTGCCAACAACATTGGTACCAAGGGCGAGGGACGAAGAGAACTATTTTCCTGCTCGTTGAACGAGGCAGACCAATAGGCAAAGTTCTCGTCCATCAGTGGCTACCGGAATGTTATCAACAATAGTAACATGGTTTGTACTTGATAGGGTTGTACACCGAGGTGTTTACCTAAGGAGGGAATTACCTCTGCTCAGATAAGTTAGATTACGAGAAAGGTTGAACAAAACAATGGAAAGGAAAAGGTGATTATTAATTTAACCAGAACAATGGAAAGGAAGATGTGTTTAAACACAAATATCAGGAGAATATCCTTCCCAAGGACAAGCAGAGGATGATATCCATGACAGGAGAGTAAGTAGATTACCATTTAGGTAATGGGGAGAGGAATCTTCATGACGTTACCCATACAACAGTGTTTGTAAAAGTGATCAAGAAACATTTAGCATTGCGCCTCAATGTTCTTAATGATGTTGGGAGTACCACAGTCATGCTTCGGGGTAGCATTAACATGGTCATCAGGTAAAGCTCGGACCTTGGGAACACAAAGGATCCATCAAGAATTTCGAGAACATCTCATGTAATTTTATCGGGAAAAAGATGAGGATGTGGCCGATTGGTTCAGTAGCAATCCATTGATATGTCAAAAAGGGTGTATTTCCAAAAATTATGTGCACAAGTTTGGTGTTGGGGGAAAGGCAAGAATGTTGTCGATGATAACACAAATCATTGAGGGGCAAAGGATGGTATTTCTCATCATGAATTCAATTGATATCCTAGAATAGCTCAGAATGCTGATGATGATCACGACACAATCGCTGAGAGATTTAATGAAGATGTAATCGATCAGCGATGACATCAAGTCAAAGGAATGATGAAGCGAAAGGTTGTTGAACCACGGGTACGACACAAACACGAAAACAAGCTTCTTGTTCAAGGCGAAGTGATATGACGAGGAAGATCGACGTAAGCTTAGCTCATCATTGAAAATTGTGCTCCGAGAAGGACCAGGTAGCACAGTTAAAATTTAGCACAATATGACAAAGGTTCAAGGTCGACTCCCACTTCTTCAATGCATAACCTTCCATTCACTTCTCACTTTCGATGAAGTTGTAGTGTTGAAATTTTATCTGGCAAAACACCAGAAGAGTATGAATCGTGAAAACTCTGGGGTTCACACGGATTAGGGAAGGCATAGGTTCAACCCGTAGGGGCATCTTAGGAACATATACCACAAACTTAAAGAGTAAATAACACAAGCTTGAAGGTAGAGCATGATTGACAAAAGGAGAGGATATAATTTACCAAAGGCACTATGTATCAGGAAAGAACTCACAAGGTGCTTAAATATGAGGGGTACTGCACTACTGGAATCTGGCATTTTACCGTATGTCTCCTCTTTGTCGTCTGCCAGCTGACGACAAAGAGGCTATTTGTCGTCCGCTTTGTGTAAGCGGACGACAAAGAAATGACAGATGGAAAAAATGCTATTTGCCATCAGCTGCTTCTTTGCCGTCAGCCAGCTGATGGCAAAGAGCTAGAAGGAAGACGGCAAAGAGCTAGGTGGGACCCACAGATTCTTTGTCGTCTGCTAGCTGACGGCAAAGAGGGTGGGTGGTGGGCTTACGGGGAAGACCTAACGGCCGTTTTCTTTGCCGTCTGCTGGCGTCCCGGCCCGGCGCCCCGCCCCATCGCCCCAACGCCATGCCCCGGCTAGCCACCCTGCCCCGGCTTGCCGCACCGCACCCGCCACGGCGCCCGGCCTGCCCCGGCTCGAAGCCCCGGCCCGCACCACCCCTTGGCTTGCCGCCCCACCCTGGCTTGCCGCCTCGGCGCCCGCCACCTCCTCCACCACTGCCGGAGCCAAGGTGATTTTTTTCTACTGTTATTTGTGTTTAGGTTTAGGTTATAGTGGTAGAATTAGGTTACTGCCAGATTTAGGTTTAGATAATTAGAATAAGAAAAAATTGAAAAAAACAATAAGTAGAAGAAGAGGAAAAAGGAAAAAGGAAGAGGGTTGCCGAGGGGATAGATGGTGGAGCCAGTGGGTCCCGCCGGTCTCGACGCCCATTGATAACCCACAAGTATAGGGGATCACAACAGCTTTCGAGGGTAGAGTATTCAACCCAAATTTATTGATTTGACACAAGGGGAGCCAAAGAATATTCTCAAGTATTAACAGCTGAGTTGTCAATTCAACCACACCTGGAAACTTAGTATCTGCAGCAAAGTGTTTAGTAGCAAAGTAATATGATAGTGATGGTAGCGGTAACAAAAGAGTAATGAAAGCAAAGTAATGTTTTTGGTGTTTTGTAGTGATTGTAACAATAGCAACGGGAAAGTAAATAAGTGTAAACCAGTATATGGAAAGCTCGTAGGCATCGGATCAATGATGGATAATTATGCCGGATGCAGTTCATCATGTAACAGTCATAACATAGGGTGACACAAAACTAGATGTTTCATCAAGCAAAGAGACTAGTCAATAGGAAGCGAGGTACCCCACAAAATAATGGAAGCAAGGTGTTTCATCAAGCCAGCTCTCGGTCACATTCAAAGTGCAGCAAGGACGGTTCACACAAAGATGCGCCGCAAGGTCTACTGACCTGTTTACATGCTGAATAGCAAAAAAGAGAAAATATTACTGAGCGCTCCTGTTTCTAACAGGATAGGATCCAGAATTAAGCGAGAATCGTGGCGAGTGTTGCATGCAATTAACTTCCATTATCACATGCGAGAACCCTCTAAGAGAAGCAAATGTGTTGAAGACTGCTTTGTCACAGATTAAAATAAAATAAGGCCTCCTTTGGTTCATAGACTAGGAATGTTATAGGAATATGAAAATCATAGGAAGTGAGATGACATGCATCTCAATTCTTCTAGAGAAAGAGATGACATTTTTGATGCATAGGATAGGAATTTTTCCATTGAATCTTAGCTAATGTTTTTTTCCTCCAAAATGTGAAGGATTGATTCCTATCCTACATAGGAATAGGAATCCATTCCTACAAACCAAAGGGCTTCAAAGGAAATTTTCCTTTGCAAATCCTATCCTATGGAAATCCTATGAAATTCCTACAGACCAAAGGTGGCATAACAGTGCAGATGCTCCACCATGCGGTTCCTAGTAGTACCTATGTACGGAGTAATAAATACTACTATAGTAAACTCTACGCTTGGCTCTTCGCCTCTTCGGGAAGTTGAACAATGATGGTACTAGTACAATGTATACTTCTTGCAATCAAACACCGAATTAACTGTTGCACTTCCACAACCTGAGCGAGAGAGAGAGAGAGCTTGCATTAGTCAAAAGTTTCTCCATGTCCTGCGAGCCACCGCGCAAGCTTCTCCTCGTTCTACAAGTTGACGGGACACAACAAAGTAATGCTAGTACATACTGCCTCCTTTTCGGTTAATATGTCTAAATTTGAATCAAGATAAATACACTGACTATCACTGTATATTTGTAAAAATACGGTGAGTGGACTTCATAATATGCTTATTGCGGGAAATATATACATTTCCCGGTGTTTATACAGTCACTGGTTCACCCCGGCTGAGTATGCGTCTGCATGAAAGTGTAGGTTGAGTACTTGATCATGACCGTGTGTATTTCGTCATGTGCTCAGACATGCATGCATTAGCGCGTCGCACGCGTTTTTGCGTGCATGTGTACGTGTGACTGTTGCATGCGTGCACAAGGTTGTAATCCCTCACATTCACATGTTCATATGTCAATGCTTTGTCAAAACGTTGCATGCAAGGTTTAATCATTCGTCGTTCACGCATGCTGTAACACCCACGATGCGGCTATATCTCCCACGTGTCGGAGCATGACTTATATGCATAGCCGCATAGTAGGCATGTCACAAGAGGGGTATTCTTTACACATCCCATGTACTGAATAAGAAAGGGAAAAAGAGTTGTCTTACAATCGCCACTTCACAGAATACATAAATATAGCATTACATTATCCAAAATACAATCAAGGTCCGACTACGGAACCAAATAAAGAAAGACAACCCCAATTGCATAGATCCCCGATCACCCCAACTGGGCTCCTCTACTAATCAAACGACAACGAAACAACACAACGAACACGATCTTCATCGAGCTCCCACTCGAGCTCGGTTGCGTCACCTGCACTGGTATCATCGGCACCTGCAACTATTTTGGAAGTAATCTGTGAGTCACGGGGACTCAGCAATCTCACACCCTCGCGATTAAGACTATTTAAGCTTATGGGTAGGAAAAGGGGTAGTGAGGTGGAGCTGCAGCAAGCACTAGCATATATGGTGGCTAACTTACGCAAACGAGAGCGAGAAGAGAAGCAAAGCACGGTCGTGAAATAGAAGTGATCAAGAAGTGATCCTGAAACTACTTAGGTTCAAGAATAACACCAAAACCGTGTTCACTTCCCGGACTCCGTCGGAAAGAGACCATCACGGCTACACACGCGAGCGATGCATTTTAATTAAGTTAAGTGTCAAGTTCTCTACAACCGGATATTAACAAATTCACATCTGCTCATAACCGTGGGCACGACTTTCAAAAGTTCAAAACCCTGCAGTGGTGCCCCAACTTAGCCCATCACAAGCTCTCACGGTCAACGAAGGATATTCCTTCTCCCAAGACGACCCGATTAGACTCGGAATCCCGGTTACAAGACATTTCGACAATGGTAAAACAAGACCAGCAAAGCCGCCCGAATGTGCCGACAAATCTCGAAAGGAGCTGCACATTTCTCGTTCTCAGGGCACACCGGATTGTCCAAGATTCCGGTAGGCCAACCCAGAGTTGCCCCTGGTGGTCACCGACTGCTGACAGGTTGGACCAACACTCAGAGGAGCACTGGCCCGGGGGTTTAAAATAAAGATGACCCTTGAGTCTGCAGAACCCAAGGGAAAAAGGCTTAGGTGGCAAATGGTAAAACCAAGGTTGGGCCTTGCTGGAGGAGTTTTATTCAAAGCGAACCGTCAAGGGGTTCCCATTATAACCCAACCGTGTAAGGAACACAAAATCAAGGAACATAACACCGGTATGACGGAAACTAGGGCGGCAAGAGTGGAACAAAACACCAGGCATAAGGCTGAGCCTTCCACCCTTTACCAAGTATATAGATGCATTAAAGTAAACAAGATATAATAATGATATCCCAACAATATCCATGTTCCAACAAGGAACAAACTTCATCTTCACCTGCAACTAACAACGATATAAGAGGGGCTGAGAAAAGCGGTAACATAGCCAAACAACGGTTTGCTAGGAAAGGTGGGTTAGAGGCTTGACATGGCAATATGGGAGGCATGATATAGCAAGTGGTAGGTATCGCGGCATAGCAAAAGAGCAAGCAACTAGCAAGCAAAGATAGAAGTGATTTCGAGGGTATGGTCATCTTGCCTGCAAAGTTCTCCGAGTTGACGAAACCTTGATCCTCGTAAGCGTACTCAACGGGTTCCTCGAACACGAACTCGTCTCCCGGATCTACCCAAAGCAAGAACACAAGCAAAAAGGACCAACAATCAATCACGGTGCAACGCGCAAGCAACATGATGGAAAACATGGCATGATATGGGGGATGTGATATGCAATGCATATGCGTGCTCGGGAAGGAAAAATATTGAACCAGGCCTCAACTTGGCAATCCAAGAGTGCCGCTGGAAAGATGAGATGATTTCGGTCGAAATCGATATAAAGATCACCGGAATCGGATGCACAGTTTGCAAATGGCAAGCAAAACAGTAATGCCACAATTATGCAATTAACAACACGATGCCATCTAGAATGCAACAAGAAACTAAGCTACTGCACTCCAACATAGCAACAAAGCACATGGCAGTGATCTACTCAAGATGCTTGACAAAAGATGAACACTGAGCTATGGCCAAATCACACAAGATCAGGTTCAAACAAGCATGGCAAAAGTGCAAAAGATATCAGCTTCATAGACTTAGTGAAAATAACATGTCAGGAATTAACATCAGGAAGCAATGGTTAGAGAAATATAACAACATGCTACAGGATCAAATCATAGCAATAAAAGGCATGGCATGAATATACTCAAATCGTATAACAAAAGACCCATACTGACCATAAGCCAAAAAGGATCAGAAGATATGATGGCACCCATGTAAACATAGCGAGTTCCGTTAACAGATTTAGACTTAGCAGAAAACTGGACATGGCATGAACAGAATTATGAAGGCATGTTTACGAGCTCGATGCACTCAACAAAAGGCATTGCATGACAAACTAAGCATACTACCTGCAAGAAGACACGATCAAGAAGCCAACCCGAACTGGCTTCAGAGGCCACGATGGCAATGGCAATGGCACCGTTTTTACCTCGGGAGGAAATTTCTTCTGTCCCCCTGTGTTCGATGGGCGAGGCTCTTCGTCATCGTCCTCGCAGGGTGGCCCTTTCCCTTTATGTTTGGCGTTAAGCTTGCCGGCCTGCTTAAAGGCCCAACAGTTTCTGTTGGCATGATTGGCAGCCTTATCGGGGGTGCTGTGGATTTGGCAAGGCCGATCGAGTATTCTGTCCAAGCTAGATGGACCATCTATGTTTCCTTTGAATGGCTTCTTCGATTGACCGGATTTAGAGCCGCTAAGTCCAACATTGACCGATGTGTCTTCGGTATTTTTGTTATTGATTCGATGCTTGTGCTTGTTGCGTCGTGGTTTGCCATTGCCATCCCTGGCTTCATAGGTGTCGGGGTTGCTGGTGCTATTGCTTCTGCATGCAAGCCAGCTGTCTTCTCCCGCACAAAAGCGGGTCATTAGTGCGGTAAGGGCTGCCATGGACTTCGAATTATCTTGGCCGAGGTGCCGGGCGAGCCATTCGTCGCGGACGCTGTGTTTAAAGGCCACGAGGGCTTCGGTGTCCAGGCAGTCAAGGATTTGGTTCTTTTTAATTAAGAACCTTGTCCAGAGTTTCCTGGCTGACTCTCCAGGTTGTTGGACTATGTGACTGAGGTCGCAGTTGCCGATAGAATTTTCTAGGAGGTTGTTTATCCAGTGTCGTGGTGGTCCCTTAAGTTTGAAGGGGAGATATTTGATGGCATGTAGGTCGTCACCGCGGGCCATGTGTATGTGGAGAAGAAAATCTTCAATCCAGACTGCGGGGTCCGTCATGCCGTCATATGAGTCGATGTTTATGGGTTTAAACCCTTCTGGGAACTGGTGCTCCATTACCTCATCGGTGAAGCATAGAGGGTGTGCGGTGCCTCTGTATCGGGCAATGTCGTGACGCAGTTTGGATGAAGTCCATATGCGATTTTCGGCCCAAGTGAGGTTGTCCTTGTCGTGCCAGGCCTGATGGCCGTCCTCTCGCGCTGGGCCATGTCCCCTTGATCCATAGATTGATCTGGTTTGACCGGCTCTATTGTCCAGGTCTTGTTGCAGGTTGTATGTATATTCTGGAGCCAATGTTCCCCTGCTTTTTATGGCGAGGTGGTGCTGGCTGGTGCTCGGCTTGAGTTGTCGTTCTGTCCTGGCTACGCGATGGTCGGTTAGGTCTGTTAGCAGCGTTATGTGTTGGTGGTATGGGCTCTAGGGCCTCATCGTCGAATTGGGGTAGCAGCTTGCGCTTCAGGTAGTTCTTTGTTGGGCGTTCGAGGCCGTATTCCCCGGCTACCAGGACGTTAGTCCATCTGTCATTGAGTAAGTCCTGATCAGCTTAAAGCTGTTGTTTCTTCTTTCTTAGGCTTCTTGCGGTGGTGATTAGCCGGCGCTTAAAGCGCTCTTGTTCGAGGGGTTCTTCCGGCACGATGAAATCTTCGTCACCGAGGCTCACATATTCTTCGGAGGTCGGTAGGTAGTTACTATCCTCCGAGCCCTCGTTCTCAACAAGATCGTCGGGGTTTACCTGCCCATCCTCCCAATCATCCTATTGGGATGTTGGCTCTACAGGGGCTTCAGGGTCTTCGGCATTCTCTGGAGTATTATTGTCTTCGGTGTCGGTATTGTCGTCTTTGTCGCGACGCGATTTTGAGTGGCGCCGCTGACGTTGACACTTCGGAGGGGCTTCGGCAGGCTTGTCCTCAAACAAATTTTCCTTGCCGGCGTCGCCATGCTCTTTAGGTGTGTCCACCATGTACACATCATATGTGGAGGTGGCCGTCCATCGTCTGGTAAACGGAGGGTTTTGGCCTTGTCCGTCTCCGGCATCGTCGTCCATACCGTCGATGTCTTCGGAGGCGTAATCCAACATGCCGATTAAATCTTCGAGAGTGGCTATGAAGTGGGTGGTGGGTGGGATGCAAAATTCCCCGCTCTCAGCACCTAGTCTGGGCTGGGCATAGTTCAGAAGCGATCCTTCCGTAATGGCTAGTGATCGCATTAAGTCCAGGGCCTTGTTTAAAGGTGAGGGCTGGATAGAGAAACGAGAGTTCGTGGGGCTGTCCGGAGTCGGAGTCTCCTGGCGGCGCCTGCTTGACACGGACCTCGAGAGTTTGGACCTAGAGTTCGGCAGAGTGTCCGGCGCTTCTTTGACAGCAAGCCCCATAAGTGCAGAGAGTCCGGCGGGCTCTAGAATCCCGTCTTCAGACCTGTTGACCTGCTCTGCATTTAAGGCTAGAGCGGTAGGGGCCGCGAACCCTTCGAGGATCATATCTCCTCGTATATCAGCAACATAGTTTAGGTTCCCGAAACTGATCTGATGACCGGGGGTGTTGCAGTCGATCTGCTCGAGGTGGCCAGTCGAATTGGCACGCAGCGGGAAGCTGCCGAATACAAATATTTGGCACGGGGGGAAGATCTCCCCTGAAATAGCATTATTGTGGATGATCGAACGAGCCATCAAATCCTTTGCCGACAGCACAGAGGAACTCTCAATGAAAGCAACAATGTCGGTGTCAAAACCGGAGATCTCGGGTAGGGTATCTCGAACTGTGCGTCTAAGGATCGAAGGTAACAGGAGGCAGGGGACACGATGTTTACCCAGGTTCGGGCCCTCCTGATGGAGGTAAAACCCTATGTCCTGCTTGATTGACTTTGATGAGTATAGGGTTACAAGTGTTGATCTACTACGAGATCGTAATGGCTAAACCCTAGATGTCTAGCCTGTATGATTATGACTGCCGCTACAAACTAAACCCTCCGATTTATATAGATACCAGAGGGGGCTAGGGTTTGTATAGAGTCGGTTTACAGAGAAAGGAATCTTCATATCCGAACACCAAGCTTTCCTTCCACACCAAGGTGAGTCCCACCCGGACACGGGGGAAGCCTTCTATCTTGTATCTTCACGGCCCACCAGTCCGGCCCACGTCACATAGCCCGGACGCCCGGGGACCCCCTAATCTAGGACTCCCTCACCCTCATCGGCGGTAACCAATAGCTTCTTCAACCCCCTCCCGTAGAGTTCCCGCAATGCCTCGCGGGATCTCTCCTCAAGAGAGTCAAAGGAGGCACAGTCATTGGCAAGGATACTGGCCTTGGCCTCCAACAAGGCCTTCTCCCCTTCCATGCGACGCCCCTGATTCAATCGTACACTAATCATACACGCAAATGTGTACGATCAAGATCAGGGACTCACGGGAAGATATCACAACACAACTCTAGACACAAATTAAAAATAATACAAGCTTTATATTACAAGCCAGGAGCCTCGAGGGCTCGAATACACAAGAGTCAGCAGAAGAAACAATATCTGAGTACAGACATAAGTTAAACAAGTCTGCCTTAAGAAGGCTGGCACAAAAGCAACAATGATTGAAATGGCAAGGCCTCTTGCCTGGGAGCCTCCTAACTACTCCAGTCGTCAGCGGACGTCACGTAGTAGTAGGCAACCTCGGGGTAGTAGTAGTCATCAGTGGGGTCGTCTGGCTCCTGGCATCCGTCATCTGGTCGCAACAATCGGGTATGGGGAAAAAAGAGGCAGCAAAGCAGCCGTGAGTACTCATCCAAAGTACTCGCAAGAATTACATCAGATATAAACTAAGTTTGCATCTATATCAAAGGAATGGGCTGCATCTGTGAACTAAACTGCAGAATGCCAGAAGAGAAGGGGAAAAGCCTAGCCTATCGAAGACTAGCATCTTCAAGCAGCTCCAAGCGTCCTACAACATCAAAGGAGATAAGAGTGGCATATTATAATATTAGTAAGTATGTTGTAACATTGTCGAGATATCACTTCCTCGACTCCCTGTGAGGAAACAATCCCGGAGCCATCATATCCATTACATGCCTCAGCATCCAGTATCCAGTTCTAGTTGTATCGATCGGGATACAACTCCAAGTGTTCGTTACCGTAGGACAGGCTATCGATAAATGTTTTATTCCCTCCAGGGGTGCACCAACTTACCCACCATCCTCGCTTAACTCTGGCCGGACACACTTTACAGGATCATGCCCTGCCTCAGCCAAACAATACGCTACAACCCGACCTAGGCTTAATAGAGAGGTCAGCATGCCGGACTAACCTATGCCCCCAGGGGTCTTGGGCCATCGCCCCTGGAACTCCTGCACGTTGCGTGGGCAGCCAGTGAGCAGATCTAGCTACCTCCTTAAAAAGGTAGGTGCTTACGCAGTCCAACCCGGCGTGCGCTGCTCAGTCGCATGACGTCTATTAAGCTTCGGTTGATGCATACGATGCAGAACACCCATACTATGCCCACGTGATGGTTAGTGCTATTAGGCCAGAGGCCCCTCGGATCGAATATCCAAATCATAGTGGATTAGGAACGCTCTGTAACAAGCAGAGACTCACGAAAGATGTGACCCCGTCGCCCTGTCTCGAGGACTCGCGTCAAGGTCTAAGAATGCCCGGCCACGCCTCGTAATTATGTCGTGGGCACCTTCCAGGACAACCCGACTCCACATCACTCGCAATTAAGCTCGCGCGGGTACCCCTTAGGGCCGACCCGTCTTTAGTAACATGGTTCAGTGTAAAATCATAGTAACCATAGTAACCGTGTGTCTGAAACAGCAAGGGGGAAACCTGAGGAATCACCTTTGATGGATCCCACTCGATGTAACCATCAAGGTGGACTTGGAGGAATCACCCTCGTTGGTCCACACTTGAGGGGTTGCACAATAGAGTCAATATCGGGAGTGGGCAAGGAGGAATCACCCTCGACAACCACGACCGAATAGCTACACTACAGGGTTAACATCAGAAGTGCTGATGAGGTATCACCCTCGGCACTCGATAGTAACTCTGCAGAGTCGTACAACTAAGGGGGGTGATGTGCGGTGTCGGGGCCTTGACGTCGATCACGTTGATCGAGTCGTCGAACATAAAGCAGGGGCAACTGGGACAAGGTGGGGTCACTGATGGATCTCTAATCAACATATACTAAGCAGTTTAGAATAAGCAGGTAAGGTATGAAAGCAGGTAGCAGTTCTAATGCAAGATTGAGAGGGAAAGAAATGGGCGATATCGAAATGAACATGGGGGGTTTGCTTGCCTGGTAGCTCGGCAGACAAATACGAACCATCAAAGGTGAAGTAATCGACCACCTAATTAACAGCGGTCTCGGGGTCTACCAGAAAGAGTAATGGAGGGGGAACATAATAAGTAACAGAGCAATCAAAGCATCACAAAGCATAACATGGCAAAACATTGTGCTAGGGGTGACCTAATGCAGTGCTACACGTTGCAGACAAAGCGAGAAATTAACTGGAACATTTTTTCGGTTTCGGACATCTGTCAGACAGATGAACCGAGGGGGAGGTTCCATGTTTGTAGTGTCGGAGTGATACATCTCCAACGTATCTATAATTTTGATTCTCCCATGCTATTATATTATCCATCTAGGATGTTTTATATGTATTTATATGCTATTTTATATGATTTTTGGGACTAACCTATTAACCTAGAGCCGAGTGCCAGTTTCTATTTTTTCCTTGTTTTTGAGTATCACAGAAAAGGAATATCAAACGGAGTCCAATTGACGTGCCAATTTTTGATGATTTTTTATGGACCAAAAGAAGCCCCCGGAGTTAAAGAGTTGGGCCAGAAGAGTCCCGGGCTGTCCACGAGGGTTGGGGGCGCGCCCTACCCCCTTGGGTGTGGGCCCCTATCTCGTGGACAATCCGGAGACCCCCCTGACGTGAGACCTACGCCAAAAATTCCTATAAATACAGAAACCCCCAGAAATAAACCTAGATCGGGAGTTCCGCCGCCGCAAGCCTCTGTAGCCACCGAAAACCAATCTAGACTCGTTCTGGCACCGTGCCAGAGGGGGGAATCCCTCTCCGGTGGCCATCTTCATCATCCCGGCGCTCTCCATGATGAGGAGGGAGTAGTTCACCCTCGGGGCTGGCGGTATGTACTAGTAGCTATGTGTTTGATCTCTCCCTCTCTCATGTTCTTGATTCGTCACGATCTTGATGTATCGCGAGCTTTGCTATTATAGTTGGATCTTATGATGTTTCTCCCCCTCTACTCTCTTGTAATTGATTGAGTTTCACTTTGAAGTTATCTTATCGGATTGAGTCTTTAAGGATTTGAGAACACTTGATGTATGTCTTGCATGTGCTTATCTGTGGTGACAATGGGTTATTCACGTGATCCACTAGATGTATGTTTTGGTGATCAACTTGTGAGTTTCATGACCTCGTGAACTTATGCATAGGGGTTGGCACACGTTTTCGTCTTGACTCTCTCGTAGAAACTTTGGGGCACTCTTTCAAGTTCTTTGTGTTGGTTGAATAGATGAATCTGAGATTGTGTGATTCATATCGTATAATCATACCCACGGATACTTGATGTGACATTGGAGTATCTAGGTAACATTAGGGTTTTGGTTGATTTGTGTCTTAAGGTATTATTCTAGTACGAACTCTAGGATAGATCGAACGGAAAGAATACCTTTGTGTTATTTTACTACGGACTCTTGAATAGATCGATCAGAAAGAATAACTTTGAGGTGGTTTCGTACCCTACAATAATCTCTTCGCTTGTTCTCCGCTATTAGTGACTTTGAAGTGACTCTTTGTTGCATGTTGAGGGATAGTTATATGATCCAATTATGTTATTATTGTTGATAGAACTTGGACTAGTGAAAGTATGAACCCTAGGCCTTTTTCCTAGCATTGCAATACCGTTTACGCTCACTTTTACCACTTGCTACCTTGCTGTTTTTATATTTTCAGATTACAAAAACCTATATCTACCATCCATATCGCACTTGTATCACCATCTCTTCGCCGAACTAGTGCACCTATACAATTTACCATTGTATTGGGCGTGCTGGGGACACAAGAGACTCTTTGTTATTTGGTTGCAGGGTTGTTTGAGAGAGACCATCTTCATCCTACACCTCCCATGGACTGATAAACCTTAGGTCATCCACTTGAGGGAAATTTGCTACTGTCCTACGAACCTCTGCACTTGGAGGCCCAACAACGTCTACAAGAATAAGGTTGTGTAGTAGACATCAAGCTCTTTTCTGGCGTCGTTGCCGGGGAGATTAGCGCTTTAAGGTATATCTTTAGATATTGCAATCGAATTCTTTAGTTTCTTGTTTTATCACTAGTTTAGTCTATAAAAGAAAATTACAAAAAATGGAATTAAGGTTGCCTCATATGCTTCATCTTTTTAATGTCTTTCGTGAAAATAAGGATTCCGATAATTGTGCCAAAGTGTTAGAAGAAGAATGTATTATAATGTTTGGCACTAAATCTTTGGATGATGAGCATGTTTGCAATGTTGTTAGTATGAATTATTTGAATATCCATGATGCTAATGATATGCAAAGCCACAAGCTTGGGGATGCTATGTTTGATGAAGATGATATTTTTTGTCCCCCAAGTTTTGATGAGTAAATTTATTTTGATGATAGCATGCCTCCTTTTTATGATGATTATATTGATGAAAGTGGGTCTGGAAGAGTGTCAACTTTAGGAAGTAATGATCCCACTATTTTGGAGGGTGTTGAATCTTATTGTGATAATTATGACAGTGGTTTGGAGAGGTCATGACTTTAGTTAATGTTAATCCCACTATTTTGGAAGAGTGTCAACTTTGCATACATGTGGATCGTGTTAAGAATATGTTTTGTGATAGCCATAGTTGAATTTTCTTATGATCCTACATGTAATTATTATGATGGAGGAACATATGCTTGTAGGAATTGCAATAATACCAAGTTTCCTCTCTATGTGTTGAAAATCTTGAAGTTATGCTTGTTTTACCTTCCTATGCAAGTTGATTCTTGTCCCCGTAATTTGTTTCCTCACAAAATCCCTATGCATAGGAAGTAGGTTAGACTTAAATGTGCTATTCATATTCTTCATGATGCTCTCTTTATGTTTCAATTCTTATCTTTTATGTGAGCATCATTGAAATCATCATGCCTAGCTAGGGGTGTTAAACGATAGCGCTTGTTGGGAGACAACCCAATTTTATTTTTGTTCTTTGATTTTTGATCCTGTTTAGTAATAAATAATTCATCTAGCTTCTGTTTAGATGTGGTTTTATGTTTTAATTAGTGTTTGTGCCAAGTAGAACCTTTGGGAAGACTTGGGTGAAGTCTTTGCGATCTTGCTGTAAAAAACAGAAACTTTTACGCTCATGAGATTAGCTGCCATCTTTTACTGGAGAGTGAGATTAGGTTTATTATTTTTGCAGATAATAATAGATAAATTCGTCAGGTCCATAAATTTATTTCAGAATTTTTGGAGTGACAGAAGTGTTCGAATGATACAGATTACTACAGACTGTTCTGTTTTTGACAGATTCTGTTTTCATCGTGTTGTTTGCTTATTTTGATGAATCTATGAGTAGCATCGGAGGGTATGCACAATAGAGAAGTTGGAATACAGTAGATATTAAACCAATATGAATTTGGAATGAGTTCACAATGGTACCAAAAGTGGTGATTTATTTTCTTATACTAACGGAGCTTACTTGTTTTCTGTTAAGTTTTGTGTTGTGAAGTTTTCAAGTTTTGGGTAAAGATTCGATGGACTATGGAATAAGGAGTGGCAAGAGCCAAAGATTGGGTATGCCCAAGTCACCCCAAGGTAATATTCAAGGACAACTAAGAGCCTAAGCTTGGGGATGCCCCGGATGGCATCCCCTCATTCGTCTTCGTTCATCGGTAACTTTACTTGGAGCTATATTTTTATTCACCACATGATATGTCTTTTGCTTGGAGCGTCATTTTATTTTCTTTTGTTTTGCTTGCTGTTTCAATAATATACCAGGATCTGAAATTATTAAATGTTATAGAGTCTTCACATAGTTACATAATTATTCAACTACTCATTGATCTTCACTTATATCTTTCGGAGTAGTTTGTCGTTTGCTCTAGTGCTTTACTTATATCTTTTTAGAGCACGGTGGTGGTTTTATTTTGTAGAAATTATTGATCTCTCATGCTTCACTTATATTATTTTTAGAGTCTTTTAGAACATCATGGTAATTTTATTTGGTTATGAAATTTTATTTGGTTATCGCGAGCTTTGCTATTATAGTTGGATCTTATGATGTTTCTCCCCCTCTACTCTCTTGTAATGGATTGAGTTTTCCCTTTGAAATTATCTTATCGGAATGGGTCTTTAAGGATTTGAGAACACTTGATGGATGTCTTGCATGTGCTTATCTGTGGTGACAATGGGATATTCACGTGATCCACTTGATGTATGTTTCGGTGATCAACTTGCGAGTTTCATGTCCTCATGAACTCATGCATAGGGGTTGGCACATGTTTTCGTCTTGACTCTCTGGCAGAAACTTTGGGGCACTCTATGAAGTTCTTTGTGTTTGTTGAATAGATGAATATAATATTGTGTGATGCATATCGTATAATCATACCCACGGATACTTGAGGTGACATTGGAGTATCTAGGTGACATTAGGGTTTTGGTTGATTTGTTTCTTAAGGTGTTATTCTAGTACGAACTCTAGGATAGATCGAACGGAAAGAATAGCTTTGTGTTATTTTACTACGGACTCTTGAATAGATTGATCAGAAAGAATAACTTTGAGGTGGTTTCGTACCCTACAATAATCTCTTCATTTGTTCTCCGCTATTAGTGACTTTGGAGTGACTCTTTGTTGCACGTTGAGGGATAGTTATATCATCCAATTATGTTATTATTGTTGAGAGAACTTGCACTAGTGAAAGTATGAACCCTAGGCCTTTTTCCTAGCATTGCGATACCGTTTACGCTCACTTTTACCACTTGCTACCTTGCTGTTTTTATATTTTCAGATTACAAAAACCTATATCTACCATCCATATTGCACTTGTATCACCATCTCTTCGCTGAACTAGTGCACCTATACAATTTACCATTGTATTGGGTGTGTTGGGGAAATAAGAGACTCTTTGTTATTTGGTTGCAGGGTTGTTTGAGAGAGACCATCTTCATCCTACGCCTGCCACGGATTGATAAACCTTAGGTCGTCCACTTGAGGGAAATTTGCTACTGTCCTACAAACCTCTGCACTTAGAGGTTCAACAACGACTACAAGAAGAAGGTTGTGTAGTAGACATCATGGAGGCATCTGACAGGTATGTGGATAGCGTACTCGGGTTCGTCTCATTTTTCTGATCAACTTTCATATATAAACTATTTTAATCAGAGTTACGCTTTAATTTCTATTAATATTCAAAGATTTCAACATATTCTGCAATTTTTTGATTTAGTTTTATTTTGAAAAACAACCACAATTCACTAGGTGCACCTAGTGCAGTGCACACACAGGTGCACTAGAGGCTGACCAACGGGCCCCGTTGACCTGGGTCAACTGGATGGTTGACCGGTCAACCGTGGCCACGGGGCCCAGTGTTTGTGGCACCAGTGGTACCACGCAGGCGCCATGTCAGCGCCAGATGAGGCTGGAGGATGACGAGCGTCGTGGCGCGGCTAACGGCGGAGCCGGGTCAGCGAAGGCACGACACGCAGCGAGGGGGCACAGTGCGCGAGCAACAGGGCGGGGCATGGCGGCGGTGATTGCCAGAGACGGGCACTGCAACATAGACAGGCCTTGCGGCAGGGAGCATCCATGACGCCGGCAGCGGCAGGCTGGACCGACCGCCGGGGACGGTCGCCAAAGGCATGGGGCAACGACGGCGACGGTGCTAGGCAACGGGGCAAAGGAGGCGGCCGACGTTGGCGACACGGGGCGGGGTGTGGGTGCGCGCGCGTGCGGGTGGCTGCAATGAGCGGAGGCAGAGGCGCGGCAGCGGTTAAGTGGGCGTGGTCCGGACGGCGACCCGCAGGGTGTGCAGGGGGACGCGGTGGCCAGTGGCTGATGCGGCCAGGGGCGGTGTCAAGCCATGGCCAGGGACGGCGGCCACGGCGTCTGCAGTAGGCGGAGCGGGGGAAAGCGCGCCGGCAACCGCAGGTGGCTGCGGCTTGAGCAGCAGTAGTTCGCGGCCGGTGGCAGCAGCCACTGGAACAGCATGGTGGGGGAGCGCGGCAGCGGTCGGCGGCAGTCACGCGCGACGCAGGGGACGCGGGCGAACAAGGTGGCAGGCGCAACAGAGCAGGGAACGAGGGGGGTGGGTCAGGTGCGGGGCTCGGCAACGTTGCTCGGTGGACGGGTGCACAGGGCGGCGCTGGAGGGCACGGGACATATGCGTTAGCGCGGCATGGGCGTGCGGGGGGTGCAGCCGGGGCAAGGCGGGCGCAGTCGGAGATGCGGGGGAGCGTGCGCAATGGCGGCGAGCAGCGGCGGGGCAGCAGCAGATAGCAGAGGGGGCGAGCGACGGAAGCATCAAGCGCAGCGCGAAGAGCAGCACAACATCAGCTAGCGGGAGAAGGGGCGCGGTGTGGGCGTGCGCGGGACGACAAGATGTCTACGGGGAAGCTAGCCTACGAGGCACTGGGAGAATTAAGGGGAGGTTGAGGAGGAGACCGGGCTCACATCGAAGCTCGGGTGGGCTCGTCGAGGCCGGGGGCGGTCGGTGACGAGCGGATCGACATGGGGGATGAGACGGACGAGGACGAAGAGAATGGAAGTGGGTGTCATTGCAAGTGCTCCCCGACTTCGATCTGGTGGTGTTGTCAACGAAGAAGAACCCATCGGGGCTCCTGGACTCCTTGGAACAGCGAGCTCGGATCTGGTGGTGTTGCCACAGCTATGATGGCAGCGCGACCATGGACGCATCTGGCGAGCTTGGATTCGAGCATGGGAGTCGATGGAGAGGGGGAAGTGGCTAGGGTTGCTGGGGTCTCGCGGGCGACATTCTTATCCAACAGGGGAGCCACGGGATGCTCGATGTGTGGCGCGGGCCAGGGTGCCAGTGGATGAGCGACATGCCCTCCACTGTGTACAGGATAAAGGAGATGAGGAGTAGGTGGGCTGGGCCATAGGTCAGATGCCAAGTAGGCCCTTACACTTTTCTTGTTTTCTATTTTTTCTATTTATTTAAAATAGAGACAACTAGGGAAAAGTTTGGGCTACCAAAATACTTTGGAAAATTGTGGGACTAACCCACTTAAATTCCCTGTACTGTTTGGCACTGCCATAAAAAGTTTGAGGGGTAACTAAATCCATTTGGATTTTTCACAAGTATAATAGCATTTTAAAATGCTGAAAAGGCACTATTGTATTTGCTATAGTCCATTTGGGTTGGAGGTGATGTTGTTTTCCTTAACAATCATTTGTTATGGAATTTTGGCTAAATGATGAACTATTTTGCAGCAACTTTTGTGCAACTCCATATTTCACTTGCAAATTGAATTTGATTTGAAAGTGGAAATTTCAAAGGATATTTGAATCGAAGGTGATCAAGCATGGTTTTGTAAAATGATTATCTTAATCACAGAGTGTTGCTGCACCATGACACTGGGGGTGTTACAAATCTCCTCCACTACAAGAAATCTCGTCCCGAGATTTAACTGGGGAAGTAAGAAAGTAACTTCGGGAGAACTAACCCTTATAGGGTTAATTATCTGGTGAACAATTTAGGGAATGTTGTAGAAGTATCTCTCAAGTTGAATCTTAAGAAAATATCGAGAGCAAAATATGAAGGTACAATAGGAAGTTTCAAGCGAATGGAAAAACGATCGGTACCTGAACAGAGAGTGAGAAGGGGGTTCAGATCATTGGGAATAAATCATCTCTCGGAGGGTGGCTCGTGAAAACACACAAAGGCAAGAGAAAATGATACTTAGGAATAAAGGATATACAGGAGAGTCAGGTTCTGATCCTGTGGAACTGTGGGTTATGGGCCCACCATGTGGTTTAAAACTAGAAAGGGGGCCGATAGCAAGGCATGTCAGATGATAGATTGTCAGTTATGTTGCCAACAACATTGGTACCAAGGGCGAGGGACGAAGAGAACTATTTTCCTGCTCGTTGAACGAGGCAGACCAATAGGCAAAGTTCTCGTCCATCAGTGGCTACCGGAATGTTATCAACAATAGTAACATGGTTTGTACTTGATAGGGTTGTACACCGAGGTGTTTACCTAAGGAGGGAATTACCTCTGCTCAGATAAGTTAGATTACGAGAAAGGTTGAACAAAACAATGGAAAGGAAAAGGTGATTATTAATTTAACTAGAACAATGGAAAGGAAGATGTGTTTAAACACAAATATCAGGAGAATATCCCTCCCAAGGACAAGCAGAGGATGATATCCATGACAGGAGAGTAAGTAGATTACCATTTAGGTAATGGGGAGAGGAATCTTCATGACGTTACCCATACAACAGTGTTTGGACAAGTGATCAAGAAACATTTAGCATTGCGCCTCAATGTTCTTAATGATGTTGGGAGTACCACAGTCATGCTTCGGGGTAGCATTAACATGGTCATCAGGTAAAGCTCGGACCTTGGGAACACAAAGGATCCATCAAGAATTTCGAGAACATCTCATGTAATTTTATCGGGAAAAAGATGAGGATGTGGCCGATTGGTTCAGTAGCAATCCATTGATATGTCAAAAAGGGTGTATTTCCAAAAATTATGTGCACAAGTTTGGTGTTGGGGGAAAGGCAAGAATGTTGTCGATGATAACACAAATCATTGAGGGGAAAAGGATGGTATTTCTCATCATGAATTCAATTGATATCCTGGAATAGCTCAGAATGCTGATGATGATCACGACACAATCGTTGAGAGATTTAATGAAGATGTAATCGATCGGTGATGACATCAAGTCAAAGGAATGATGAAGCGAAAGGTTGTTGAACCACGGGTACGACACAAACACGAAAACAAGCTTCTTGTTCAAGGCGAAGTGATATGACGAGGAAGATCGACGTAAGCTTAGCTCATCATTGAAAATTGTGCTTCGAGAAGGACCAGGTAGCACAGTTAAAATTTAGCACAATAATGTTATAGCCGATCAGGCTAGTAATGACTTGAAGGGTTATTAAACTCGCAAGAATCGAGGTGTGGAATCGAATCACTTACCGGTGTTCTCGAGTGACTAATAACTCAGAACTCGGGGGAAATCTAAAATCAGTGAGAAGCAATACTAGATGAAGACTCATAGTAAGAAACACAGTTCTTTGATATTCTCGAGATACCAGAGGGTAAAACTCGAAGGTAGATCAAAATAGAGGTTAGGCCGGTGTGTTGATCTGTGGAATTCAAGTACTTTAACTTGTATGAGAAATGAAATCAAAGGAGAACAATATGGTCGGAACCATAACTCCAAGGGATCCAATTTAATGACACCGGAAGAATTATTCAAATGATTAAATATTCTTGCAAGAAGCTTTCATGATAAGTTCCACATCAGGTCCATGGGCATGAGCACAAAGGTTCAAGGTTGACTCCCACTTCTTCAATGCATAACCTTCCATTCACTTCTCACTTTCGATGAAGTTGTAGTGTTGAAATTTTATCTGGCAAAACACCAGAAGAGTATGACTCGTGAAAACTCTCGGGTTCACACGGATTAGGGATGGCATAGGTTCAACCCATAGGGGCATCTGAGGAACATATACCACAAACTTAAAGAGTGAATAACACAAGCTTGAAGGTAGAGCATGATTGACAAAAGGAGAGGATACAATTTACCAAAGGCATTATGTATCAGGAAAGAACTCACAAGGTGCTTAAATATGAGGGGTACTGCACTACTGGAATCTGGCATTTTACCGTACGTCTCCTCTTTGCCGTCTGCCAGCTGACGGCAAAGAGGCTCTTTGCCGTTCGCTTTGTGTAAGCGGACGGCAAAGAAATGGCAGATGGCAAAAATGCTATTTGCTGTCAGCTGCTTCTTTGCCGTCAGCTAGTTGATGGCAAAGAGCTAGAAGGCAGACGGCAAAGAGCCAGGTGGGACCCACATATTCTTTGTCGTCTGCTAGCTGACGACAAAGAGGGTGGGTGGTGGGCTTACGGGGACGACCTAACGCCGTTTTCTTTGCCGTCTGCTGGTGTCCCGGCCCGGCGCCCCGCCCCATCGCCCCACCGCCCCACCCCGGCTTGCCGCACCACACCCGCCACGGCACCCGGCCCGCCCCGGCTCAACGTCCCGCCCCGCACCACCCCCTGGCTCGCCGCCCCACCCCGGCTTGCCGCCTCGGCGCCCGCCACCTCCTCCACCACCGCCGGAGCCAAGGTGATTTTTTTCTACTGTTATTTGTGTTTAGGTTTAGGTTATAGTGGTAGAATTAGGTTACTGCCAGATTTCGGTTTAGATAACTAGAAGAAGAAAAAATTGAAAAAAACAATAAGTAGAAGAAGAGGAAAAAGGAAAAAGGAAGAGGGTTGCCGAGGGGATAGATGGTGGAGCCAGTGGGTCCCGCCGGTCTCGATGCCCATTGATAACCCACAAGTATAGGGGATCGCAACAGCTTTCGAGGGTAGAGTATTCAACCCAAATTTATTGATTCGACACAAGGGGAGCCAAAGAATATTCTCAAGTATTAACAGCTGAGTTGTCAATTCAACCACACCTGGAAACTTAGTATCTGCAGCAAAGTGTTTAGTAGCAAAGCAATATGATAGTGATGGTAGCGGTAACAAAAGAGTAATGAAAGCAAAGTAATGTTTTTGGTGTTTTGTAGTGATTGTAACAATAGCAACGGGAAAGTAAATAAGCGTAAACCAGTATAAGGAAAGCTCCTAGGCATCGAATCAATGATGGATAATTATGCCGGATGCGGTTCATCATGTAACAGTCATAACATAGGGTGACACAAAACTAGCTCCAATTCGTCAATGTAATGTAGGCATGTATTCCGAATATAGTCATACGTGCTTATGGAAAAGAACTTGCATGACATCTTTTGTCCTACCATCCCGTGGCAGCGGGGTCCTTAAGGAAACTAAGGGATATTAAGGCCTCCTTTTAATAGAGAACCAGAACAAAGCATTAGCACATAGTGAATACATGAACTCCTCAAACTACGGTCATCACCGGTAAGTATCCCGATTATTGTCACTTCAGGGTTAAGGGATCATAACACATAATAGGTGACTATAGACTTGCAAGATAGGATCTAGAACTCTCATATATTGATGAAAACATAATAGGTTCAGATCTGAAATCATGACACTCGGGCCCTAGTGACAAGCATTAAGCATAGCAAAGTCATAGCAACATCAATCTCAGAACATAGTGGATACTAGGGATCAAACCCTAACAAAACTAACTCGATTACATGGTGAATCTCATCCAACCCATCACCGTCCAGCAAGCCTACGATGGAATTACTCACGCACGGCGGTGAGCATCATGAAATTGGTGATGGAGGATGGTTGATGATGACGACGGCGACGAATCACCCTCTCCGGAGCCCCGAACGGACTCTAGATCAGCCCTCCCGAGAGGTTTTAGGGCTTGGCGGCGGCTCCGTATTGTAAAACGCGATGATTTCTTCTCTCCTATTTTTTCCCCGAAAGCAGTTATATAGAGTTGGAGTTGGAGTCGGGGGGTTTCTAGGGGGCCCACGAGGTAGGGGGGCGCGCCCTAGGGGGGGGGCGCCCCCCACCCTCGTGAGAAGGG
This sequence comes from Triticum urartu, assembly GCF_003073215.2. Taxonomy (NCBI): domain Eukaryota; kingdom Viridiplantae; phylum Streptophyta; class Magnoliopsida; order Poales; family Poaceae; genus Triticum; species Triticum urartu. Next base: position 275,684,537 of record NC_053025.1, read on the forward strand.
TGTGGGCCCCCTGCTCTTCATCTTTGGCGAGGATTTTTTATTATTTATTGTAAGATATCCCGTGGAGTTTTAGGTCATTCCGAGAACTTTTGTTTTCTGCACATAAAACAACATCATGGCAATTCTGCTGAAAACAGTGTCAGTCCGGGTTAGTTCCATTCAAATCATACAAGTTAGAGTCTAAAACAAGGGCAAAAGTGTTTGGAAAAGTAGATATGTTGGAGACGTATCACCCATGCCAAGAACATCCCGGTCCAAGTGTTGACCCGTCAACCGTGTGTCGCCATATCTGAGGGCGCCCGGGAACGAGCGAGTTAGGGGGTTCCTCGGTGTCAATGGTACCCTAAATAGCAAGTATCGTCAGTGCGAGGTACATGTGGCCGTCGGTGTCGAATACTACATCCACGTCCCACAAGTGACATAGGGGTCCTGCGTCCAGCAGCAATAGTTCTCGGTGTCGATGGCGGTTGAACACCATTGCGGATTTGTTTGGCAGCCTCAGAGATGACGATTGAAAGCTAAGTGTTGAAACTTGAAACACCCAAACTAACTCAATTCGGTTTGGTTGTTTAAAATTTCAAAACTTGGCTTTAATCCTCATCGCAAAGGCTGCTAGACAAATTCGCCAAGGTGTTCGACCATCATTGGCCACCAGAACTATTGTTGCGGGACGCCGGGCGCCGACTTCACTTATGGGATGTGGATCTAGTGTTGAACGCCGACCGCCTCATGTTACTTGCACCGATGGTAGTTGCTATTTAGTTTACCCGGGGACAAGCGGGTTAGGTGGTTCCTCGGTGTCGATGGTACCCTAAATCGCAAGTATCGTCAGTGCGAGGTACATGTGGCCGTCGGTGTTGATACTTGCTATTTAGGGTTCCATCGATGCCAAGGACCCCCCTAACCTGCTCGTCCTGTTGTTAATATTTAGTTAGGTCGACGGAAGAAATAAAATTGTTATGTTACTCATCTTTCGATTTAAATGTGCAGTTATTTCGTTGTTGCGAGGGTCTATTGTTCGACGAGCTCCGCCCCTACGTTCGTTGGTGAGCACAAATGACATCTCCTCCTCCCCCCTTCATTTTCTCTGTTCCGGTCTTCATGCCGATGAAACTTGCTAGCTATAGGTGTCAATCATCAGTATGCGTAACCACTATGTGTCTCCCGTTCGAAAGGGTTACATCTATAAATATGCATGCATTTGCATATTTATAATCATGATTCTTTCGAATTGTCCAACGTTACCCATGGACAGCCCGAGTATATGTAGATTGGGTTCGTTTTCCCATATGCTCTACTCCGGATTCGATGCAGAATTCCGTCAGTGCCTCCCTGTTGTTCTTCGGGTACACATCCTCTCTGCTTATTGCCGAGACGTGTATCAGGAGAACAACGGGGAGGTGCTGCTGAAATTTTGCGTCGGATCCGGAGCAGAGCATGGGAAAACGAACCCAATCTACACATACCCGGGTGGAATTAGGACCTATCTTTACCTATTAGCATGTAGGTTGCATGGACGTAATAAAACTGACAAACTCCATTAACTGATGGATATGGTTTGCTTAATGATGTATATATTTATTGTGTGTCCAGTAGGAAGTCAATATGAGTGATCGTGTGTGGATGTACACCGGTTACACTAGTCAGAAAGTTTGGACCGAGGAATGGTTAACAAAAACCAAGGGGTTTGTTAGAGTCGCATTTGCAAATGGCAAGGAATTAAGCTGGTGCCCCTGTGCCCGGTGCGACAACTAGAAAAACAGTGACGAGCTTGAAATGAGTAAAGACCTTCAGAAGATTGGTTTTACGCCAGGTTACACGGTCTGGACATTACATGGTGAGTCTGCCCAACGTGCCAGAGCCGAGGTGGTTCGTCGTCGCACCAACAAGCATGGTACCGGGACCGCAGACATGGTGCAAGACTTTGACGATGCTCGGGACTCGGACGAGGAGATGGAGGAATCTGTGAAGGCCTTCACTGAAATGTTGGAGTCCTCAAAATGTCCTCTCCACGAGCACACTAAGCTTTGTCAGCTGGATGCCATCTCACAAATAATGGCTTTGAAGGCTCAATTCCACTTGGGCAGAGAATGCTACAACGCGATGCTGACAGTATTCAGACGATTTCTATCCAAAGGCCATGTGCTACCTCCAAACCTGTAACAGTCAGACAAAATCCTCCGTGCTCTTAAGATGCCCTATGAGAAGATACATGCCTGTGAGAAAGGATGTGTCTTATTTAGGCTTCAGTATGACGACTTGAACTATTTTCCCATTTGCAATTCTACCAGGTATGTTGTGGTAGACAACGGTATGGGTGAGAAGATGCAGACCAAAATACCCGTTAATGTTCTTCGGTATATGCCAATCGTACCAAGGCTTCAACGTCTTTTCATGGTCGAACAGATGGCCAGACAGATGACATGGCACAAAACGGGCAAAAGAACCGAACTAGATGCAGATGGGAATGTGATGATGGTGCACACATCGGATGGTGAAGCGTGGAAGCGCTTTGATGCATTATATAAGGAAAAAAAGGCAGATCCAAGGCATCCTCAAGTCGCCATCAGCACGAATGGGTTCAGTGTGTTTGGTCAGGCGGCAGCCCCATAGAGTTGTTGGCCCGTGTTTGTCATTCCACTCAATCTCCCCCCGGGCAGATTATGCAAAGAAAGAACATTTTCCTGACATTGAAAATTCCAGGGCCCAACTATCCGGGGAAGAATATGAATGTTTACATGCAGCCTCTTAAGGACGAATTGCAAGAATCTTGGGATAATGGGTTCAAGGCATACGACGCCTTTAGCAAATAGAACTTCATAATGCGTGTCTGGTACATGTACTCGACGCATGACTTGCCGGCATATGCGCTATTCGTTGGCTGGTGTGTGCATGGAAGGTTCCCGTGCCCCACATGCAAGGGTGCTCTTGAGTTTCATTGGCTGATGGCAGGGCACAAGTACAATTGCTTCGACTTGCATAGACCGTTTCTAGATTCTCGCCATAAGTTCAGGAAAGACAAGAAGAACTTCATCAAAGGTAGAGTTGTCAAACACTCGGCACCACCTGCGTTGATAGGCCAACAGACCCTAGATCAGTTAAACGCTCTCGAGCCAGATCCTGAACGTCCAGGGTATTTGAAGGGGTATAATAAGGAACACGCCTGGACTCACATGACATGCTTGTGAGATCTGCCTTACTTCAAAGACCTCCTTTGCCCACACAACATCGACGTGATGCACACTGAAAAGAATATCGCCGAAGCCATTTTTGTTTGGCATAGAGGGGAAATCAAAGGATAATACTAAGGCTAGAGTCGATCAAGAGGAGCTATGTGATAGACCGTTACAAAACATGCAACAACCGAAAGGAAAGTGGAACTGGACGAAGCCAAAGGCATGGTTCAATCTTGGAAGGCCGGCTATGAGAGAAATTATTTAGTGGGTGAAAATGCAGTTGATGTTCCCTGATGGGTATGCAGCAAATCTAAAGAGGGGAGCGAGTCTTGAAAAATTGAAAATATTTGGTCTAAAAAGTCATGATTGTCACATATGGATTGAGTGGATAATGCTAGTGATGTTGCGTGGCTTCATCCCTGAGGATGAATGGCTAGTACTGGCAGAGCTGAGCTATTTCTTCTGTGTTCTTTGTGCGAAAGAACTATCGCTTGGCCTCCTAGAAGAAATGGAACAGTTGGCACCAGAGTTGATCTGCAAGTTATGGATGATCTTTTCGCCAAGCTTCTTTAATCCAATGCAACACTTGATTTTGCATCTCCCGATCAAGGCACGATTGGGGGGCGTGCAAAATCGTTGGTGCTACTCAACTGAGAGGATGCAGAAGACGCTTTGATAAAAATGTAAAAATAAACATAGATGTGAGGCATCGATGGCCAAGGCATTCATCACTTAGGAGGCGGCAAACTTCGTGACAGCACACTACGAAGCCAAAAATCATCATTTGCATAATCCGAAGCCTCGGTACAATGCTGACGACCCTAAAAAGGGTCGATCCAACCTCAGCCTATTCAAAGGGAATCTCGCACCATCCAGTGGTTGGAAACCAGTATTGTTGGGTGTTGAAGAATAGCGGACCATTTCACTGTATCTTTTCAACAACCTAACATAAGTGCGGCCGTACATCGAGTAAGATCTCGGTACATTGTTTCGCAACTTCTTATTCCTTTGAACTGCTCTTTTTCCTGGATATTTGATGCAGTCGATACGTCGCCATATTCTCGTCTGGAGCGGTGATCCAAAAGGATTCCGTCAAAGAGTATGAGCTTCTGGCAAAGAAAGGAGGCGAATATCCCGGTTTCATATCTTGGTTAAAAAACGGTAATTTCCATTAGACCATTGCATTTCTTTGGCTAACTTGCGACTAATGCAACAATACTTTCGTATTAAACATGTAGGCTAATTCAGATATTATGGATGCCGAATTGAGGCAAGTAGCTAATGGTTTTGACTATAAGGTCAATTCATTTGACAAATACGACATCAACGGATATCGCTTTCGTACCTATGGCAAAGAGCTATCTATGGTCGTCCGAAAGTCTACAAATTGTTGTGTCTCTGCTATCGGCGAAGGAGATACTGAGTATTATGGAAGAGTTGAAGCAATTTATGAACTTCAATTCTATGGTGAAAACCCACCAAACGTCGTAGTCTTCAGATGTTATTGGTTCCATGTGGCACCCCGGCTCAGAGAAACCGGAACGCCCCATATTCCAGCCCAGAGATCGAGGAGAAGTCTCTGGAATACGGCACTGCTTGACATAGAGCAAATCAGCTCTTATTACAAGAATAATAATACAAAGGTCTTATGTTACAAAGAAGCACATTAGCACGGCGGCACTACGCCTGCGATACTACACTTGCTCTATGCTAGCAGCAGAACAACTCGAAGCAGCGGAATACTTCTAGCAGCAGAACATCGATGAAGGTGGTGAATTCCACTCCGCAGGGACTCTGGCTGGTACACGATCTAGCTCGCACGCACGGCAACCTCAACAAGCAATCAAGCAATCATGGCATCACCTGCAATCTGGCATGACACTCCAGGTCAGTACATTGAATGTACTTGCAAGCTCACAAAAACCATAAACATCAAGGCAAGACAATAACATAGCATTAACAGGTTAATTAATTAACAGCTACCATGATGAAACAACTACCAAGCATGGTATGAAACTGATACAATACTAATAAATCACCATCTCACATCTCCATAACCATATCTCTCTTGGCTAACCGGCCAAGCAATATACCATCTCGATCACCTCGTGATCAAAACCAAATGGTGATCTTTCCGGCGATCACAACCATGACCAACATTTGGTCCCAAACGGTGATCTTTTCGGCGATCACTACCACGACCAACACTTGCTCTCAAATGGTGATCTTTCCGGCGATCACTACCATGACCAACACTTGGTCTCCAACATCATCAACGTCCTGCCAATTTGTACTGCTCCAAATATCAACATATAAATCAGCTATAAGTCATTCCGTCATGTGAGTGTTGATCGAACGGTGTGACCTAGTACGAACCCATGCCATGACCGAGGACGCGACTATCGATAGTTTACATACACTCTGCAGAGGTAGCGCACTTTACCCACACCACGGAACCCATGGCCTTGCACTCCCATTCGGGTGGACCAACAACGTTCTGACAAAACTGATCTACTACCATGACACTCTCCCGGCCACTCCGAATCACTCCCCTCTGGGCTAGTCTTGGGTGGCCCCGTGTCTACCAAAGACACACGACCACCGTCGTGGCCAAAACAATAAACCGTCCCAAACGGGGACACGTGCACATAACAACAACAATGGGCACACAAGGTTATGTCTGCTTACCGGGACAGGGTACCACACGCTCATAACCTTCCCTCGTTGGAGGCTCCGGCGGGAGGCACGACAATAAACCGAATTAGGGACTTCCCATAAATGGCAAATGTGGTTGCACTGGAAAAAGCCCGGTTCGATGGCACTTGAACAACTTAATGACGGAATTTATCCCCAAAATATAATAGTAATGACTGATATTCCGATATCATCTATCTACCTATAATCCAAGTCATAGCAATATCCAACAAATAATCCAAAGCTGAATATCGTATTTCCAAAATACTCCGAGGACAGCATAACACTACTATCATGATGAATCCAAGAATGATAAGACTACTACTCAAATATCTAGAACTAACTATCCAACTATGATCCACATGCAAGCATCATCTCCAACATCATACTTCAAAACATAATATCAACTAGCATCATGATGAAACTAACACTAGCCACTAATAATCCAAAGGCAACATGATATCCAAAGTAATGCTCCAAGATAATACCAGATACCATCATGAAAATAATCATAATAGCCACTAAGAATCCAAACGCAACATGTCATCCACATAATCATCAAAATATAAGTCCTAGAACTCCAAGCAATATCAAGATCAAAACAATACTCTGAGAAATGCCATGAACAAATCATACATAGCTAATGCAATATTTTAAACAAGTGCAAATAACTTAAACCATGTCATTGCATTGTATCATGCTAATGGAGGGTGTGGCTTGCCTGGGGATGAAGAATACACCGGGGAGAAGCGCAGAAAGATCGCAGAAAGAATCGCCGGAAAACACTTCTCTCTCGAAAGGGGCTGGTTTAGTGCAAGGGCAAAATGGTCATTTTCAGAATGTTGTCACATGGTGAAAATGATACCAACAGAACGGGCTCGACGAAACGAATAAGGGGGCTTTGGAATCACCTCATTTGTATGGTTGCGGAGTTATGAGGTGAAGAAGATCATGGACTTTTCTGCAAAAAGAATATTCACAGACGGGTCCCTGAGTGGATAAGGCAAAACGGATTTCAGAAAACACGCTTCCTGACTAAGAAAATGTACTCTGTGGCGAAGTAGAAGAAGAATACGCTTTCGGGGAAAGAAAACGTATATCACCGAAAGACGTCTCCACTTACGTGACGTGGCGGTTGATGAAGCTATGTACCTAGGGTAGGGTCATGGATCTGTCCAACATACCCTCCCCAAGGACATCTCTACAAAGAACCAGAAGCAGTCGAAGAGAAACCATCATCCACTCGACCATGAAGATGTGTTCACTCGACCACCTTGAAGACACTTGACCATGCTAACAACCACTCGACCACCAGAAGATGGGAAGCCCTTCACTCCGCAACGGTCGGGGTTTAAGTCATAGCTTTATGGACATTTATAGCACTTTACTTACCAGTTACGCTCCTCCTTTATGAACATTGAACCCTGTGTAACGGAGGGGAGCTGGGGTCCTGGCGCACTCTATATAAGCCACCCCCTCCTCTAGGACAAGGGTTCACACCTTCTGTAATTCACACGCATATATCCAGTCGACCGCCTCCGGGCTCTGAGACGTAGGGCTGTTACTTCCTCCGAGAAGGGCCTGAACTCGTAAAACTCGCGTGTACAACTCCTCCATAGCTAGGATCTTGCCTCTACATTCCTACCCCCCTATTCTATTGTCAGTCCTAGAACCACGACAGTTGGCGCCCACCTTGGGGCAGGTGTCTTAGCGACTTGTTGGAGAAGTTGCTATTTTTTCGATCCCCTTCGTCATGGTTCCAGGCAGAGGTTTGGCTGAGGGCCGCGAGATCCGTCTCGGCGCGCTCATGTTTGTCGCTGACGACTCTGCTTGGCTTCAGGAGGCTCCACTCGACGTCGATGCACTCCCCGCCCGCGGGGCGATGCACTTTTGCGCGTGCGTCCGCGGCGTCCTCCTGTGGCAGCCGTCGACCCAGTATCGGTCGGCTCCAGCAGCTTTCCCCCTCCCTGTGGCCCACCGGAGCAAACTTTCCGGTCGGTCGAGGCTTCAATGGTGGGTGAGGCATGAGGTGGCCCGCCAGTCGGCCACCCCTCAAGTCGTCGCGATTGAGCCCGATGAAACTCTCTACGGCCTGTTCGATTTGTTGACTGGCTCCATAGAAACTGCATCCGAGTGCGACAGCAGCGACCCAGCGGCTGAAGTTCTGATGGTTAATGGACCACGCAGCCCTCCTGGCTTCGCCCGTGAAGACAGAGGCGACGGGAACGGCGATCTGTCGCGCGTTCATGAAGAGTACCGCCCCAAACCCCTCTCTTCGCAGCAGAGGGAGGAACTTCGCCGCCGGAACATGGATGCACTACATACTCCTATAGTTGGAGAAACCCCTGAGGCCCAGGCCTTGGAGCAGGCGCGCTTGGCTAACCTGGCTGAGCGCACTCGACTGGAGAACCTCCAGCGCGCACTCGACGATCGCGCTCGGCAGCGTGCTCCCGAATCCAGTCGACGCCAACTTTTTCCACCTCCGACTCAGGTATACCGAACCCTGATCCAGAATCTAGCAGCTGCTGCCCGGATAGCGGAGTCGATCCAACCTTCCCAGTCAGAAGCTGGCCAAGGTCTGGTGTAGATCCGAGCTTTGCTCCGGGCGGCGGGAGAACAGAATACAGCCATATCTCAGTCGCGGAATAGGATCCATAGCAGATCCATGGTTGTAGACACAGTTCAGTCGGCCCATAGCCCAAGATCACCCCCGAGGCGTGAGGGACGTGGGGATCGACGAGATCAGTATAGAAACCATGAGCAGTGTGATCACCGAGTCGATCGCGATGATCGTCGTCGAGTGCCCACGCCTCCCCCAAGGAGTGGGTTGTACGTGCCTCGGCAACATGAAGACAAACGCCCTCACAGTGTTGGGTGAGGTATTCCAGTCGACCCCAGGGAGACAGGCTTTGATGTGAGATCTATTCTCATTCAGGGCTTGGTCGACAGAAACAGAGCTCACCGAGAGGGCGATGACAGGGATCTGCAAACCAGCAACAGGGTGCATGTCTCAGGTCCAGAGTGCTTCAGCAAAGCTATCAGAGCTGCAGTGATTCCCTCCAACTCCAGGTTGGCGACTGGAGTCAGTAAGTTCACTGGTGAGTCCAAGCCTGACACTTGGCTTGAAGACTACCAAGTGGCTGTCCAGATTGGTGGCGGCAATGATGAAGTGGCCATGAAACACCTTCCTCTGATGTTGGAGGGCTCGGCTAGAGCATGGCTGAATCAGTTGGCACCTGGCAGTATTTATACTTGGGAAGATCTCGCCCGAGTGTTTGTCAGAGCATTCGAGGGCACTTGCAAACGGCCGGCAGGTTTGACGGAATTACAGTGTTGTGTTCAGAAACCGAATGAAACTTTGAGGGATTATATCCAAAGATGGATCACCCTACACCACACGTGTAACGCCCTCGATGCGGCTATATCTCCCACGTGTCGAAGCACGACTTAGAGGCATAACCGCATTGAGAGCAATGTCGCAAGTGAGGTAATCTTCACACAACCCATGTAATACATAAGGGAAAAAGATACATAGTTGGCTTACAATCGCCACTTCACACAATACATGAATAAAGCATTACAATCATCCAGATATAATCAAGGCCCGACTACGGAGCCAAAATAAAAGAAGACTACCCCAATTGCTACACAGATCCCCGATCGACCCCAACTGGGCTCCACTACTGATCGACTAGAACGGAACAACATAAAGGACAAGATCTTCATAGTGCTCCTCCTTGAGCTTGGTTGCGTCATCTGCATGATTTAACGGCACCTGCAAGCTGGTTTTGGAAGTATCTGTGAGTCACGGGGACTCGGCAATATCGCACCCTCGCGATCAAGACTATTTAAGCTTATAGGTAAGATAAAGGTATGAGGTGGAGCTGCAGCAAGCGACTAGCAAATATGGTGGCTAACATACGCAAAAGAGAGCGAGAAGAGAAGGCAAAAGCACGTCCGAAAATCTATGATCAAGAAGTGATCCTAGAACAACCTACATCAAGCATAACTCCAACACCTATTCACTTCCCAGACCCTGCCGAGAAGAGACCATCACGGTAACACCCACGGTTGATGTATTTTAATTAAGATCAACTTCAGGTTTTCTACAACCGGACATTAACAAATTCCCATCTGCCCATAACCGCGGGCACGGCTTTCAAAAGTTCAAAACCCTGCAGGGGTGTCCCAACTTAGCCCATCACAAGCTCTCACGGTCAACGAAGGATATTCCTTCTCCCAAGACAATCCGATCAGGCTCGGCATCCAGTTTACAAGACATCCTCGACAATGGTAAAACAAGTCCAGCAACACCGCCCGAATGTGCCGACAAATCCCAATAGGAGCTGCACATATCTCGTTCTCAGGGCACACTCAGATGAGACATCCTACGAGTAAAACGAACCCTCAAGTTGCCCCGAGGTGGCCCCGCAGTCTACTCGGTCGGACCAACACTCAGAGGAGCACTGGCCCGGGGGGTTAAATAAAGATGACCCTTGAGTCTGCAGAACCCAAGGGAAAGAAAAGGCTAGGTGGCGAATGGTAAAACCAATGTTGGGCATTGCTGGAGGAGTTTTATTCAAGGCGAACTGTCAAGGGGTTCCCATTATAACCCAACCGCGTAAGGAACGCAAAATCCGGGAAAATAACACTGATATGACGGAAACTAGGGCGGCAAGAGTGGAACAAAACACCAGGCATAAGGCCGAGCCTTCCACCCTTTACCAAGTATATAGATGCATTAATTAGATAAGAGATATTGTGATATCCCAACAAGTAAACATGCTCCAACAAGGAACAACATCTCCATGTTCCAACAAGGAACAAACTTCAATCTTCACCTGCAACTAACAACGCTATAAGAGGGGCTGAGCAAAGCGGTAACATAGCCAAACAACGGTTTGCTAGGACAAGGTGGGTTAGAGGCTTGGTTCAACAATACGGGAGGCATGATAAGCAAGTGGTAGGTATCACATCATAGGCATAGCAAAAGAGCGTGCAACTAGCAAGCAAAGATAGAAGTGATTTCGAGGGTATGGTCATATTGCCTGAGATCCCGCAAGGAAGAAGAACGAGTCCATGAAGAAGACAAAGCGGACGTAGTTGAATGGATCCTCACAAACACGACGTTACCGGAACTAACCCGAAGGAGCAACACCGGAAAGAAGCAAACAACATAGTAAACAACCACCACATAAACATAGTATGATGCACAACCAAGTATGACGCTTGTCCGGTTTAATGAAGGATGGTATGGCAAAGTGCAACAAACAACACTACAAATTAAGTGGAGCTTAATATGCAACGAGTTGCATATTGACGGAACACCACATGTCTTATTTAGCTCTCTCTCGTTTATGTACCCAATAATATTAAATGTGGTTAAACATGGCAAGAGGTGAAACATAATAAAACTACCTAAGTAGGCAAGTTTAAATGAGGCTGGAAACAACAAACAACAATTCCGGAAAGTCCCCATCAGCAATATTTTAGGTTTGGTACTGTTCTGCCTAAAACATATTTTTAGAGTTGTTAAGCATGCAAAAAGAGTGCACCAAGTTAAACTAGGCATTTTTCTATCCCATTTACATATAAAGTTTATTTAAGATGAAGCTACGGTTAATTAGTTGTGAACTAAATCATTTTAACATGGCATTTATGCAAAATTAAGCAAACAGCAAGTTTAACATTTCAAACATGGCGACGGGCGACGGCGTGCGGGCGCGGAGGAGGGGGCCTTACCTACTAGCGGCGCGGAGGAGGAAAAGGAGGGAGGCGAGGAAACCCTAGGGGACGCGCTGGGGATTTATAGGAGGGGGCACGAGCGCCGTGGTAGCCATGGTGGCCTAGTACGTGCTGCCTCTCCTTTTACTGTTAAAAGGAGAGGAAGCGGGAGGAGGAAGAAAAAGTGAGGGGAGAGAAGTTGACAGGCGGGCCCAGGGTGAAAATGTGCTGCGTGGAGGTGGAATTACCAGAGGGCTAGGTGGTTGGCGGGCTGGGTTGTGGCTCGGCTGGGCCGCACTGCTGCTGCGCTACTGGGCTGCTGCTACTGCTGCTCTCCTTCCTCAAACATAATTAAGGAGCAAAAGGTACAGGGGGATTGGAGAGGGGTGTGAGAGATATGAAAATATCCCCATGCCCCTAGATTAATGCACGTAATTTTAAAAATGGTTTGGACATTTTTAGAGGAAGAAAAATATTCCAAGTTTGAATTAGATTCAAACTTGAGGCATTTTTGACCCCAACCAAACCAAGTCCAAATAAGATGAAATTTGACAGGGAGGGTGCAGGCATGGCCTAATATTTGTAGGGGAAATATGAACATTAATGGAGAAGGGAAAAATGTAGCACTTACAAAAAGGAAAGGAAGTAGAAGGAAAAAAGGAGAAGGTGATGATGCATGGGACAAATGTATAGGCTAGCAAGCACGACAAGAGGCACAAATGCAATATGACAATGATGGGCATGGCAATGCAACCCAAAAGATGATCATGATGCAAGAAGCAAAATATGACAATGGCACTCATCAATCATGGCAACAAATTGTTGAAGCACACAAAAGACAACGATATAAAAGGAAGGCATCTGGAGCATCGGACTCGGGGCGTCACAACACTCCACCACTATGAGAGGATCCTGTCCCGAGATCTAGAATGGCACCGGAGGGAAAAAACAGAAGAGAAAGAGAAGAGGTAAAACTAAGTTGCTTCTTGGACAAACGAGTGAAACCAAAGAACCTTGAAAAGGTTAAGCCATTTCGAGAAAAGAATGCAACGGAGATAAATGAAGTAAAAAGCACTCCGTTAGCAAAGAGGAACAAGGGAGAACAACTTCGGGCAGCATTCCGATTGAGAAGTGATACAAGACTTGATAAGATGAAAAGAACTTGAGCAGAGGACACGACACTCCGGTTAAATGGATAAGCAAAAGAAAGAAGCATGATCTTGACAAAACAAGATGATGGGTTGAAAAGAGCAACATCGCAATGCCTCCGGAACAAAAGTAAGAATGGAATGGGATGAACGAAGGGAAAACAAGATCTCGAGGGAGTACGCTTACAACAAAAGCTAGAACGGAGTTGTTGGAAAACCAACAACGAAAAGAATAATCTTGATATGGTCTTATGGAATACATCTCAAATTATGAGGTGACAACCTGCCACTCACGGGAAAAAGAATTGGATTGGTAAGAACAAGGAGATGAGAAGCTAATTTCACCGGGAGGATAAATGAAGAACTTGGGTCATTTATAAGCACCATAATAGTAACAATCCTTAGGGAAGGCTTTAGGTGAAATATAACCCAAGATAACTCCAATGAAGAGATCGATGCGTTTAAAATACCTCATTCTTGATAACTTGTGAATCATGAAACATGAACTCAAAATATCAAGAATGACATAGCACCACCTTAAATGGTACGGAAGAAAGAATTGCACTCCGGATTGCAAGATGAAGAATGCTTGAGTTCCTCTGAAAAGAATCTCGATGAAAAACTTCGAGAAGGAATTAAATCCTTGATGAACCATCAAGTAGAGCCTTCATGAATAACTCTGGTAACAAAAGGATAACGAGAAGAAAGAGAAGTTGGAAACACAAGGTGAATCCTTGCAATGATTAGATGGATCTTCGCGATGAAATAAATTGAGAGAGCTTGGAACTCCGGAAAAGAAAAGATGAAACAAGTGAAACCGAGAATTTGATGAGTCTCCGGAATAGGGAATTGAGTTCACTCGATGAAACAAAAATAAGAATTACATCATGCGTATCCTTCACCAATTTAAATTGATGATGAACAACGAATTTGGCATACTACTTATTCTCGTAGAAAAGATTAAGAGAGAGATATAGCGCAAACTTAAGAAGGTCTTCGACGAACCACCGGTAGAATTAGGAAACAACGAATGAATTGATATGATAATAAAGAAGAAAAAAATCTTGAATGAACCACCGTAAGCATTGAAAATGAACGAAGAGAAGATAAAGAAACACCGGGAAGAATTATAAAATGAACGAAGATGCTTGAGAGGATTTAGATACATGAGAACGAAGGAATGTAGCACTTGCAAAAAGGAAAGGAAGTAGAAGGAAAAAAGGAGAAGGTGATGATGCATGGGACAAATGTATAGGCCAGCAAGCACGACAAGAGGTACAAATGCAATATGACAATGATGGGCCTGGCAATGCAACCCAAAAGATGATCATGATGCAAGAAGCAAAATATGACAATGGCACTCATCAATCATGGCAACAAATTGTTGAAGCACATAAAAGACAACGATATAAAAGGAAGGCATCTCGAGCATCGGACTCGGGGCGTCACAACACGGTGGAGGATGTGTCTGATCATCAGGCAATTTGTGCCTTTAAGGAAGGTGTCAGGTATCGGGAGTTGAATCTGAAATTCGGCCGGACAGGAAATATGACTCTGACTCGGATGATGGAGATTGCCACCAAGTATGACAATGGTGAAGAAGAAGAATGACTCCGGAGTGGCAAGCACAAAGCAGTCACCCACGAAGCCGGAGGAGGAAACTCCGGTCGGAAACAGAAGCGCAAGGCCGAGCCAGCTGCTCCTGGTGAAGCCTTGGCTATGGTTCAAGGAAAGTTCAAGGGGAAGCCCAAAGGGTGGTGGAACCCCAAGAAAGTAAAAGATCAAGATGGAAATGATGTGTTGGATCTGCCGTTCCACATTCATTTACCCGAAGCACACCATTCGGCAGTGTCGGCTCCTAATCCAGCAATTCCGAGAGAAACAGCCCAAGGAAAAGGAGAAGGAAGCAGACAAGGCCGAGGATGGGGAAGGGGATGATGATGGTTATCCCCACGTGAATTCCACTCTGATGATTTTTGCTGACGTTGAGAGCAAAAGTCGATTGAAAGTCATCAACAGAGAAGTGAACATGGTCGCTCCGGTGACACCCAGTTATTTGAAGTGGTCACAGACTGCCATTACATTCGACCAGTCTGATCATCCAGCGCACATAGCCACCCCTGGGAGGCAAGCACTGGTGGTCGACCCGGTGGTCGAAGGCACTCGACTGACAAAAGTCCTGATGGACGGTGGCAGTGGCCTGAACATGCTGTATGCAAAGACGTTGAAGGGAATGGGCATTCCGATGTCCAGACTCAGTGAAAGCAATATGATTTTGCATGGGGTCATTCCAGGGAAGAAGGCTGCATCCCTCGGTCAGATTGCTCTCGACGTAGTTTTCGGTGATTCCAAGAATTACCGCAAAGAAAAGTTGACATTTGAAGTTGTGGATTTCCAGAGTGCCTATCATGCCATTCTGGGCAGGCCAGCTTATGCACATTTTATGGCTCGACCATGTTACGTGTACCTCAAATTGAAGATGCCTGGTCCCAAAGGGGTGATCACTATCTCTGGTAATCGGAAGAAGGCAGAATAGTGCTTCCAGAAGGGTTCAAAGATCGCCGATGCTCAGATGGCCGTGGTAGAATTGCAAGAATACCAGAAAAATGCAGATCCAAGTGATTTGTTACGAGCCAAGAAGCCAGCCACAGATTCAGCATTCCAGTCGTCTGGTGAAACGAAGTCGATTCACATTCACCCGACAGACCCCAATGCTGCTCCGACTCACATTTCAACCACACTCGACTCCAAATAGAAAGAAGCGCTCATCCAGTTCCTCCATGAGAACTGTGACATCTTTGCATGGAAGCCTTCTGACATGCCGGGTGTTCCCAGGGGACTAGCTGAGCATCGTTTGCGAGTCGACCCAAAAGTGAAACCAGTCAAAGAACATCTTCGATGGTCCGCTGTACAGAAGAGAAAGGCAATCGGTGAAGAGGTGGCTCGTCTTTTGGCAGCTGAGTTTATCCGAGAGATTTACCACTCCGAGTGGTTAGCCAATGTTGTCATGGTCCCAAAGAAGGACGACTCACTTCGCATGTGCATTGACTTCAAGCATATCAATCGGTCCTGCCCGAAAGATCACTTTCCTCTCCCTCGCATCGACCAGATAGTCGACTCGACTGCGGGGTGCGAGCGTTTGTCCTTTTTGGACGCCTACTCCGGGTACCACCAGATCCGTCTGTACGGAGCTGATGAGATAAAGACAGCTTTCATCACCCCGTTTGGGTGCTTCTGTTATGTCACAATGCCATTCGGTTTGAAGAACGCTGGAGCCACATTCATGCAGATGATTCAGAAGTGCCTGCTCACTCAGATCAGTCGGAATGTGGAAGCATACATGGATGACATTGTGGTCAAGTCACGTAAAGGTTCCGACCTACTGACTGACCTTGCTGAAACCTTTGCCAGCCTCAGAAGGTATGATATCAAGCTCAATCCATCAAAGTGCATGTTTGGAGTTCCGGGCGGAAAATTACTCGGTTTCCTAGTTTCCGAACAAGGGATCGATGCTAACCCAGAGAAAGTGGGTGCTATACTCCGAATGAAATGCCTTGTGCGTGTGCATGATGTCCAGAAGCTTACTGGTTGCTTGGCCGCCCTAAGTCGATTCATTTCTCCCCTCGGTGAAAAGGCGCTGCCTCTTTACTGTCTGATGAAGAAATCAGATAAGTTCGAGTGGACCCCAGAAGCTGATGCAACATTTGCAGAGCTAAAAGCTCTGCTTTCCAACCGGCCGGTGCTTGCTGCTCCAATCAGCAAAGAGCCTTTACTGCTTTATATACCAGCCACTGGACAAGTCGTCAGTACAGTACTTACGGTCGAGCGGGAAGAAGAAGGAAAAGCTTATAAAGTTCAGCGCCCGGTTTATTATATTTCTGAAGTCTTGACTCCGTCAAAGCAGAGATATCCGCACTACCAGAAGCTCGTCTATGGGATTTACATGACCACGAAGAAGGTTGCACACTATTTCTCTGATCACTCTGTTACAGTCGTCAGCGACGCTCCATTGTCAGAGATTCTGCACAACAGAGATGCAACTGGTCGAGTGGCAAAATGGGCGATTGAACTCCTTCCCTTAGATACCAAGTTTGAGGCAAAGAAAGCTATCAAGTCCCAAGCAATAGCAGATTTCCTCGCCGAGTGGATCGAACAGCAACTGCCGACTCAAGTTCACTCGGAGCACTGGACCATGTTCTTTGACGAATCCAAAATGCTGAATGGTTCTGGTGCTAGGGTAGTACTGGTATCCCCCCGAGGAGACAAGCTCAGATATGTCTTCCAGATTCACTTTGATTCCTCCAACAATGAAGCAGAAATATGAAGCACTCCTGTATGGGTTGTGCATGGCCATCTCACTCGGCGTTCGTGGCCTCATGGTCTACAGCGACTTAGATTTGGTAGTCAATTAAGTGAAGAAGGAGTGGGACGTCAAAAGCCCAGCCATGACTAGTTACTGCAACGCGGTGAGGAAGCTGGAAAAGAAGTTTGAGGGGTTAGAGCTCCATCACATACCCCGACTGAAAAATCAAGCAGCCGATGACTTGGCAAAGATAGGTTCCAAGCGAGAAGCCATTCCCAGCAATGTGTTTTTGGAGCATATTCACACGCCGACAGTTCAGGAAGATCCTTTTACTGAAGAGCCCCCGCAGCCTAAGAGCGCCATAGACTCGACTGAAGTCGAGGTCCCAGCCGTGGTCGACCTGATCATGGAGGTTCTGGCCATTACTCCCGACTGGACAGTGCCGTACATTGTGTACAACCTTAGGAAAGAAATCCCAGAGGACGAGGAAGAGGCTCGATAGATCGTCCGTCGATCCAAGGCCTTTACTGTGATAAGAGGACAACTGTTTAGGGAAAGTGTGACTGGAGTCGGTCAGAAATGCATAACACCAGAAGAAGGTCGAATGATCTGCAATGACATCCACTCGGGGACCTGTGGTCACCACGCGTCCTCTCGGGCCATGGTAGCTAAAGCATACCGAGCTGGATTCTATTGGCCACGAGCAAATGAAATGGCGAAAGATATAGTCGACAGATGTGAAGGCTGCCAGTTTTACTCCGACATGTCTCACAAGCTAGTGTCAGCCCTGAAGACCATCCCCCTCATCTAGCCCTTTGCTGTTTGGGGACTAGATATGGTTGGACCACTGAGAACTGGTAGGAGCGGCTTCACTCATGTGCTCGTTGCAGTCGACAAGTTTACCAAATGGATCGAAGCTAAACCTATCAAGAACCTTGAGGCCAGCACCGCTGTCAGTTTTATCAGAGAATTGACATTCAGATATGGAGTTCCACACAGCATCATCACGAACAATGGGTCGAACTTCGATTTTGATGAGTTTAGAGCTTTCTGCGCTTCTCAAGGCACATGAGTCGACTATGCTTCAGTCGCTCACCCGCAGTCGAACGGACAAGCAGAAAGAGCCAATGGCCTAATTCTCAAAGGACTGAAACCCCAACTGATGCGTGATCTCAAACACGCAGCAGGCGCTTGGGTTGATGAACTTCCGTCAGTTCTGTGGGGTTTAAGGACAACTCCTAATCGGTCGACCGGACGAACTCCTTTCTTCTTGGTCTATGGAGCCGAAGTTGTTCTGCCAAGTGACCTGCTCCACAACGCACCCCGAGTCGAGCTCTTGTCCGAAGAGGAAGCAGAGCAGGCCCGGCAAGATTCAGTCGATCTCTTAGAGGAGGAAAGAGAGATGGCCTTGATCCGGTCGACCATTTATCAGCAAGACTTGCGTCGATTCCACGCTAGAAATGTGAGGGGTCGAGCCTTTCAAGAAGGAGACCTGGTTCTTCGAGTGGATCAACAGAAACCGCACAAGCTCGCCCCGGCTTGGGAAGGCCCCTTCATCATCACCGAAGTCCTCCACAATGGAGCATACCATCTTTACAATGTTGAGCATCAGAAAGATGAGCCACCGGCTTGGAACGCGGAGCTGCTCCGCCCCTTTTATACTTAAGCACTCATTCGAATAAAATGTAATAAGAAGTACCTTTGTAATTTGTTCGTCAAAGACAAGAGCTTTTCAGTCTTCTCGCATGATTGTTGTTGCTTTTATTTACCTCTAAAATCCCCCAGTGGGTGGGCTTAGCCGCGAATCCGTTTCGCCTAAGTTCGAAAGAAAATCCTACTGAGTAGTGAGCAATCCTCCCACTCGGGGGCTTAGCTGCAGTCCAGTACTCGCCTAAGTTCTCTCACTCGGAGACTTAGCTGCAGTCCGATACTCGCCTAAGTTTGAAAAAATCCAACCGAGTGGAGAGCAATCCTTCCACTCGGGGGCTTAGCTGCATTCCAGTACTCGCCTAAGTTCTCTCACTTGGAGACTTAGCTGCAGTCCGGTACTCGCCTAAGTTTGAAAAATCCTACCGAGTGGAGAGAAATCCCCTCACTCGGGGGCTTAGCTGCAGTCCAGTACTCGCCTAAGTTCGAAACATATCCCTATCCGCAAGGACGACGAGGTGTAGGTCGACTGCAACCTTCTCCTTCGGAGCTATGACACAAGTACAATGTGCACTCCATCCCTATCCGCAAGGACGACGAGGTGCAGGTCGACTGCAACCTTCTCCTTCGGAGCTACGGCACAAGTCCAACATGCGCTCCATCCCTATCCGCAAGGACGATGAGGTGCAGGTCGACTGCAACCTTCTCCTTCAGAGCTACGGCACAAATACAACGTGCGCTCCATCCATATCTGCAAGGACGACGAGGTGCAGGTCGACTGCAACCTTCTCCTTCGGAGCTACGCCACAAGTACAATGTGTGTTCCATCCCTATCCGCAAGGACGATGAAGTGCAGGTCGACTGGAGCCACCACTTCAGAGTTGCATCTCCAATGCAAAGACTATTCCGAGCAGTGAACAAAAGTCCATTCGAAGGCAAAACGCAAGCGTATTCGGAGATAAACCAAATTCGGATAAATCCTAAAGTTCCAAGCAGCAAACGAAAAGTATTCGAGCATCAAGCCTAAAGAAGTTTAACGGTTATAGCAACCACTCGGCATTCTGAGGCAAATTTAAAGCAGATTCAAGTCTCATAAGTTTGTTCACTCGGCAGGAGGAGGGCTGGCAGGCTCGACGAGTTCATCCAGGTCGATCCCATCCGCGATCCGAGTAGCAGCAGCGATGAAAGTTTCCATGAAGGACTGGAAGTCATGCCTTTTTGGTGTTAGCGACCTTGATCACAGCCAGCTTGTCTTCACGAGCCTCCTTGAAGTGGATTCGCACCAAGGACAGCTCCACGTCAGCACCACACCGGGCGGAGGACTTCTTCCATTCTTGCACTCGGTCAGGGATCTCGTTCAGTCGAGCCATCAGGGATTCCAGATCATTTTGAAGCGTCGCCCTTGGCCAAAGCGATGAGTCGATTCAGGAGACTACCTCCTTCAGGCGCACGAGGTAGCTTGTGGCGCTGGCAATACGGGACTCCAGTCGGATCATGTTCATTGCAGTTTCATCGCAAACTGGAGAATCGATAGGGTCCAGACCCGTCTCGACCTTTCCAGTTTCCTCGTCAAAGTCTTGGCAGAATTTTGCAGCCAAAAATTAGTGAGTCGACTGAGCAGGATCCGTTCGCAAGCATCAACACAGTCGGCTTAAAGGAAATACCTTCCAGTGTGAGATAGAGCTTCTTGGCAAGAGTCCTCAGATAAGCTTCCGTGTCATTCCTCTTGCAGATCACGGACTCCAGCTTTTCATTCAGGGCAACCTTGTCCTTCTTCAGACTAGTCACTTCACGGTTAGATTCATTGAGGCAAGATTTCAGCCTGTTCACCTCCCCTTCCAGCGCTCCGACTGAAGCCAGCTTCTGGTCTGTGAGATCAGTTTTATCTTGGGCTGCTTTTTGCGCGGTAGCGAGGTCCGAGTCCTTCTCCAAAGCCAACTTCATTTTCTCTGCAAAAGAAGCAATCGAATCAAAAGAGAGATGGAAGAAATATATTGAAAGACAGTCGACATGCAGTTACCTTCCATACCAGCAGCTTCGTCTTGAGCTTTCTTCAGATTCTGCTGGAACAATTCCAAGTCGAGGTTGAGTTGCCTCTGCTTCTCTTCAAGTTCAGCAAACTTGGAAATAAGAGTACAAGATTTCTGCAGAAGGCAAAAGACGGGTCAGTCGACAAGATCAAAGGTTGTTTACTCCCGAGTGAATAAAACCTAAAGAAGTCATTTGAGACCCCAGCCGACTGCACACAGTCGACTGTAGTCTCGGGGACTACACCCAGCGGGTGCACTTGGCGTGCCGCCGCTGATTAAAACCCAACTCAACCGGTCCGCCCGGATCAAGTAAAAAAAACTGTTCAGACCCCAGTCGACTGCCAGCAGTCGACTGCAGTCTCAGGGACTACACCCAGTGGGCGCACTTGGCGTGCCCCCACCGTTTCAGATCCTACTCGACCGGTCCGCCCGAGTCGAGTAGAATAAAAGAAAGGAAGGTAGAACTCAGACCCCAGTCAACTGCCAGCAGTCGACCGCGGTCTCGGGGACTACACCCAGTGGGTGCACTTAGCGTGCCCCCACCAGTTCAGATCCTACTCACCCAGACCGAGTGGAAGAACGCAACTACCAAAGACAACAAAACACCCACTGGGTGCTCTGATCCGACACAAACAACAGGAGAATGTGTAGAAGAAAATTTTTCGGGTAGCATATCTTGATAGAACAAGAGCAGTTGAAAAGTCTACTTACCTGGACATTGGCCCGGAGAGCAGCGCTGGCGTCGTAGGAAGCCTGGCTATTCTCATGCACCGTCTTCATCCACTCCATCATCACATCAGCCTGTCGGATGGCTTCCGCAGCCGCTTCCGACTGGTTGTCCGGGACGGGGTAGCTGGTGAAGAAGAGAGCAAACGACCCAGGTGCAGCAGCTTGGACCTCCGAAGCATGAGATGGGACGACTGAAGGAATCACCAGTACAGTCGACGGTGCGGGGCGCTCGCTCAACAACGGTACAACGAAGGTTACAGAGGCCCCGCCCGTGCCTTCAGATTGGTAGACGGTTGGTGCTGTTGTCGGTCCCTGCTGAGACGCCTTACCAGCTGTCGCCTTTTTATTCTTTCTGGGCTTAGGAGCCACATCTTCATCGTCATCTGGGAGATCGATGACGTTGGGCGGAGCTGCGGAGAAGATTAGTTGACTCTAAAGTAAACCGCTAGAATTCAATCAACCGAGTAGTCAAGAGCAAGATAATAAGAGTTTTTACCTAGGTTGGAGGTGACCGCGCCTTCCATCTCCTCGTCTCGGTACTGGAGAGAAGAGGTTCCCGACGTAGCAGCACTGCAAAGAACCGCATCTAGTCGGTTACGTTCTGTTACTCGAGTCGACGAAAAGAACAAGTCAGATGATTACCCGGAGATGGTAGGGACGGTCACTTTGATCATGGGCAAAGCCTTTGGCAGTTTGGAGGAGGTGGCTTTCGGTGCTTTTACCGCTGGAGGTGGCACAACTTTGGGCTGCTTCGGAGCCTTCTCAATCGGTGTTGGGGAAGACGTCCTGGGGCGCTTCGAAGACTGCCCAGTCGGCGCGGCCACCAGGCCCGGAGTGCTCGCCGGGTCGTGAGCGTGTTTGGATCTCCTCTCCCTGCGAGGAGGCGAGTCGACCTCTTCGTCATCAGTCGATTCATCGCTCTCCTCGTCCTCCTCGGCATCCGAGTGCCCTTCACCGCTCTCACCCCCGCTTGCTCCTTCCTCGACGTCTTTCTCCTGCACTCCGTTGGGCATTGAGTACATGTCGATGTGGGCCTGAAAAGACAACGATCAAAAGATATTCAGTCGACCATCAACAAGACGTCACACAGTGAATCGGAAAGATACTTGATAAAACAGAATCATACCTGCTCCGGCTGATGCGAGTGGTCGAATGGAATCACCCTCCTAGACCCCCGAGGGTTGTCTTTGTTGCTGGTGATTCCCATCAACCACTTCTCCAAGATGTCCTCGCTGACGTCCTTCGGGTGGATCCGAGTGGAGTCCTCGAGCCCAGAGTACATCCACATTGGATGATCACGTGCCTGAAGCGGTTGGATGCGTCGACCGAGAAAGACCTGCAGCAGGTCCATCCTGGTCACCCCGTCAGGACGAGTTGGACGACCCGCTCGACCAGCACCTTGACCTGCGCCCTCTCTTCTAGGACCACCTTCAGGGAGGAGGGCTTCTCCACTCGAGCCAAAGAAAAGGGAGGAAGTCTAGTCGACTGACCCGGGGTCGTCTGGTCCTTACAGTAAAACCAAGTCGACTGCCAACCCCAGACCGAGTCGGGAAGGATCATTGCTGGGAAGGTTCTCTTGTTCCTCATCTGGATCCCCATGCCCCCGCACATCTGGATCACGTGCGTCCTCTCATCACTCGGATTGGCATTTTTGACCGACTGGGAGTGGCAGGTGAAGATGTGTTTGAAAAGACCCCAGTGCGGTCGACAGCCCAAGAAATTTTCACACATTGACACAAAAGCAGCCAGATAGACTATGGTGTTTGGAGTGAAATGGTGGAGCTGAGCCCCAAATAAGATTAAAAAGCCTCGGAAGAAAGGATGGGGAGGCAGTGAGAATCCGCGATCTACGTGGGTGGCGAGGAGAACGCACTCACCCTCCCTTGGCTGCGGCTCGGTCTCATTCCCCGGGAGCCGCGCCGACTTGTGGGGGATCAGTCCCCCTTCCACTAGGTCGTCGAGGTCATCTTGGCTGATCATCGAGTGGATCCAGTCGCCCTGGATCCAGCCCGATGGCAGGCTGGATCTCGACGAGGATCCACCCCGGCTGGTCCGCCTGCCCTTCGCCTTCATGGTCGCCTTCTTCGCGCGCTCCAGCGCCACCGTCTTTTCTTTTCCCATGGCGGCGGGTCGAGTTCGAGCAAGGGTTCACCGACGAGGGTAGGAGCGAGCGTGGTGGGGAGGTCAAAGGAAGAAGAAAAGAGAATGGGAGCGCACGGGGCAGAGGCCTGGTCTGATGCCTTTTATAAGGTCGTTCCCCGAGTGACTGACTGGTGGACCCGGATGATCTAAACAAATCCCGCAATAGTCGCGCACGCAGTACATGCTGAAAAAGGTGGCGCCGAGATCGAGGAGACTTGCCTAATCCATCCCGATTACCACGGTCTCGCCCGTCTGGCGCGCTTCCCGAAATTTGAATCCCGCGAAATCCGTGAAGAGCAGAGAAACCTGTCAGACTGAAAACGCCCTCTACATTATCATTTGGAATTCTACCGTGAAAATTCACTCGACAAAAAAAACCAAGAATGGACCAAGGCGACTGAAAAAGGAGTCGACATCGTCTCCTTAGTTCATTGTTCCAGAACAAGGTATACTCATAGCACAAAGAATGAGTCGGAAGTGTTCCCAACTCCTTCCTCACTCAAACCCTGATCCATTCGGGGGCTAATGATGAAGCTATGTACCTAGGGTAGGGTCATGGATCTGTCCAACATACCCTCCCCAAGGACATCTCTACAAAGAACCAGAAGCAGTCGAAGAGAAACCATCATCCACTCAACCATGAAGATGTGTTCACTCGACCACCTTGAAGACACTCGACCATGCTAACAACCACTCGACCACCAGAAGATGTGAAGCCCTTCACTCCGCAATGGTCGGGGTTTAAGTCATAGCTTTATGGACATTTATAGCACTTTACTTCGGACATTACCAGTAACGCTCCTCCCTTATGAACATTGAACCCTATGTAACGGAGGGGAGCTGGGGTCCTAGCGCACTCTATATAAGCCACCACCTCCTCTAGGACAAGGGTTCACACCTTCTGTAATTCACACGCATATATCCAGTCGACCGCCTCCGGGCTCCGAGACGTAGGGCTGTTACTTCCTCTGAGAAGGGCCTGAACTCGTAAAACTCGCGTGTACAACTCCTCCATAGCTAGGATCTTGCCTCTACATTCCTACCCCCTTTTCTATTGTCAGTCCTAGAACCACGACAGCGGTGGCGGGGCCCGGCTTGTGCAGCTGACAGGATGGTCCCACCTTATCCATATCTCACTCCTCGCGCTTGTCTTCTTCCTCCTCGCTGCCTCCCGATCAGAGACAGAGGAGCAAGGGCAAGGAAGAGGTCGGCGTCGGCCTGGCCAACTCCGGCCACCTCCTGCCGAGGTGAGGCCACTGGCGGATGCGGGAGACGACGACGCACCCGACCAGGGGCTCACACACGCCGAGGAGAGGCCGTGGCCGCGGCGGTGTCGAAGAACAGAAGAGACGAACAAGGCGCGACCGACGAGGGGGCGGGTGACTCCGGCGGGCTCCGGCCGATCCGAGGACACCGGCGGGACCGGGGAACCACGCCGCATCCGTTCAGATGGCTAGCAGGCGCCGGGAAGGGTAGGGAGGAGGTGAGGCGCGGTGATGGGAGGAGGGCAGAGAGCTTCGGGCGGTGGTGGTGCTCGGCGGAGCGGGGCACTCTGGTGAGGGGAGAGGAGTGGGGAGAGCCTAGAGGAGCGCGGTGAGGAGGCGGATGAGCTCGGAGTGGCTCGGGGGAGGCCTATATATAGCCGGGGCGACGAGGGGAGTCCGCGGACGCGTGGCCATGGCTCGGGTGCCGCCGCTCGTGTCCGGCCATGCTCTGGAGATGGCAGCGGTCACGGGAGGGCGCGAGATCACGACGAGGGAGGTGCGGAGGAGCTACAGTAGAGCGCAGGGTAGGAGGGGCCGAGGGGCACAGAGGAGAAGCTGCCGAACGCCATTAAAGCCTTGTCAGCTACAGCTCGCTCATGGGCGCGCGGCGACGAGCACCGATGGAGAAGCAGACGGAGGGGGAAATGGCTCTAGGATTACGGTGACAATGCGGGGAACACGGTATACAGGCCCGTGCTTGCTGAGACGCCGAGCAGAGAAGGAGCCCGAGCAAGAAGATGTTCTGGGCGCGACCGGTGTGTGCCAAAGCGGTGGTCACCACGCGCACTAGTGCACACAGTGCCACACTGCCTCCCAAATGGTGTCTGGGGTTTAGTCCTTCCTAGGTAGGTTCCAACTACGGTGGTAGATCGATGAAAACTGCTCTGGTTAATTGGTAAGAAATCTCTGAAGTTTACTGTAGTAAACTTGAACGTGTACTGTTGATCCGTAGTAACTGGGTTGGGGCCAAAAGGTTTGTCTGGGGCGATTAGCTTAGGAAGGACTATAATCCTGGAGGTTTTGGAGCATAATGGAGCACAAACTAATATAGTTGCTTTGTAAGTCACATTATGGGTCCAGAATCAAGATCATGATGGTTCACTCACATAGAGTAAGCACTTGAGATAAAATTTGGCAGAGCTTGATGATTTGGCCAGGTAAAGGTGCTGTAAAAATTTCATACCAATTGGTTTTACCAAAATGGTACTTCCTTCATAGTTACTCCCTTTGTCCAGAAACTTGCAAAAATTCTAGAGAAATATTGGCTTTAAGAATTGATGCCAAATTTGGTGGAGAGCAGTTATTTGGGTAGGAGAATGCTCTGGTAAATTTTCAAGCAAAATAAAGCAATATAAAATATACTTGCTTCACAACCTGAAAATATTGACAGAATCAAAGATTTGATGGTGTGCTCACATAGATCAAGGGATGGAACTGAAATTTGTAGGAGTGAGATAGTATGAGCACAAGAAGAGGCATGCAAAATTTCAACTCCTTGGGATAACCCTAGCTAGCACTTCCTTCACAAAGGCTTCCCTCAGACAGGAATTTGAAAAATCACTGAGGAAGTTTGGCTAGGCAAATAAAGTTGAATTTTGTCACAGGTCAATTATTTGGACAGGAAACGATGTCCAAAAAGTTTGGGGTCAAATGGGCAAAGATAAATAGCACTTGCTTCATAATGTGCCATATAGGACAGAATAGGAAATGAATTTATTGAGCATGATGAGAAATATGGCCTGTCGGGTTTCGGGTTCCAGCAGACCCTTGAGGTTCGAACACTGGGGTGCGCATGGAGATCTCTCTCCTACCGATCTACGTCTGATCCTCTCGTGCGAACTAAGATGAAAATGATGAACAACACAAGAGACAGGAGGTTTATACTGGTTCGGGCCACCGTTGTGGTGTAATACCCTACTCCGGTGTGTGGTGTGGTGGATTGCCTCTGGGCTGATGATGGACAGTACAAGGGAAGAACAGCCTCGCGAGAGGTGTTCTTGAGCTGGTGCGATGAACTGCTAGGGTGAGTTCATCGCCTCTTTGTCTCTCTCTGCTAGGGTTCTACCAGATCTCTCGATGTTCTTGGGGTGTCTAGATGTCTCTTTGGTGTCCCCCTACTCTGTGGTGGCTAGCTCTATTTATATAGGCCCTGGGCCTCTCCCCAAATAATGAGCGGGAAGGGCGCCAACAACTGGCCATTTCGAAGGGGAACATCTACTACAAGTTATCCTGACCAAAGGTGGTCTTTGGCTGCCAAAAGCACTGGTGATGACGCCGTCTTGGGCTCCACGGTGACCTCCGTCCTGCCGTCCGGCTGGTCTTGGTCTCGTTGCACCGGAATGGTAACCGTTGCCTGATGCCTTGGCCTGTGCTTGCCCCCTTTGCACCAAAGGGGAAACAAGGACACTGCGCAGGCCGGCGCCCGCCTGGCGCCCGCCTGGTCTCGATCGTCATGGCTTGCATCACGGGTTCCTCGCGAGGTACCCCTGCCTTGATCTCTTCGCCTCCTCGCGAGCCTGCCTGATGAGGCTGCCTCTGAGGAAGCTTCCTGTCGTCCGCCCCGTGAGGCTTGGCTCCTCGCGAGGGTCTTTGAGCTTGAGCTGATGAAGATGGGCCGCGCTGGGCCCCCGCTTGAGCCACGCCGCAGGCCACAGGCAGGAAAGTCTGGGGACCCCCGTTCCCAGAACACCGACATGGCCAATGAAATATTTTGCCATATTTTAGGTAGATATGACCCAAAAAAATTATAAGAATTATTTGGGGATTTTTGGATGGGCAAAAATATAGGTTGCTTCACAACCTAGGGCAGGTAGGGTTATTCCTTTAATAGAAAAAGTAATTTTCCCTAGAAAAGAAATTAGGGTTTGGTCAAGTAGTGGAGTGACATGATTTTGGCAAAGTTTTTAGGATGATGAGCCACTTGGGAGAGGAAATGAAGATGATGTCCCAGGTGGCGAGGCCACAGAACCACTCCAAAAAGAAAAATAGAGCAAAAATCAATAAATCAAAAAGAAAAAGAAAGGGCCGAAATCCAGGCTGTTACAACTCTTACCCCCTTAAAGAAATCTCGTCCTTGAAATTTAGTTGCTCTGGGAACAAGTATGACTTGAGCATACTGTTTCCAACTTGGATATGCTTTTTCCTTTATTTGTTGTTCCCCCAAAAATTTTAGATGATCAACTTACCTTGCTCTGGGGTGGCTTGCCTCACCTTTCCCCAAATTCTGACAGGTTTTTGCTCATATACCACTTCCTTTTGCTGACGTGAATTTTCTCATATCTGTGGTGATATCCAATGGATCTGAGCATAATTTTTTCTTTGGTCATGAAAACCTTTTTACTTCTGTCGTGGGGTTGCTTCAAATAAATTCAAGCTTTCTGGTTTCAATAAATGCTGAGAATTAATCATGGCCACCTTCTAACAGGATCTGACTGCTCATAGGTGGCACTGATTTATCTTGATTTATTTCCTTTGGCTCAAGCGGGAGATATGTGCCAAACATCTGACTGCCTTTTGTCAGGAGCAATATAACACTGTATGGAGTTATATCTGTGTCATACCTCAAATATTTACATCTTGAGACTTTGCCTGACGGACAAATGCTTTTCCTGACAGACTGACCATGTACTTGATTCCATCGATGAGTATACCGGGTCTGAGCTGATTGTTTGGCTTTTGATTTTCTTATTTTGTCGGTATACCCATTTGGATTTTTCCACACTAACCATTTTAAGAGGGTCAGCGGGATATGAAATCCTTGTAAAACAGAGTAATCCTCTGAGAGTATGTCTTTGTGGATCCATATGGAATTACGGCCTCCAACTAATTTGGGTATCCGGACCCTGATGATCGCGCAAAAATCATCATACCTTTGCTGTCAGTCTCACCCTTTAACGGTCATGATTTTCTTTGGCAGGATACCTTACTGAAATAACTTGGCCACACCTATCCTTAATTCTTCGTATGACCATGGATGTGATTAATGCAATATTTTTGACATCATTTCTTGTGCATGTTTTCTGACCTGTGTCCGCACACATATGACATGTACCCAGGGTTTGTAGCGGTACAGAGCTCTTTGTTTAGGCCAACCATACAAGAAGGTGACAAGGTTTTAGGACATCTCCTTGTCAGTTGCGGGAATAATGACCTTGATGACCATTGTCAAGGCTGTTGATTCTGTGATGTCATCTCCAGATCTTGTCGATCCTTGTATTATATGAAATGTATCTTTGTTTATCTTCATTTGTGCGATTCATGAGGCTGTGGGATCCATACTTTCCTTTAGGTATATCTGTTGGATCCTTGTTGTTCCTCGTATGAGTGACTGATATGGTTGGGGATGCATGTCCACCATATGTATAAGAAGAACATGCCACCAAACACTCGATCCTTGCGGTAGGCATATGTTTTGACTACATTGTACCTCTGACAAAATTATTGCAAATTTGATCATTGAACTATAGAGAAAAGTCATTCGTGTAGCTTGCCGAGGAAGGCTCGTTAGCTTCTTCTCGAAGCTTTTGTCTGGGTAGCGTGCAGAAGAAGCCTCGATAGCTTACACACGAAGCTTGACATGAGTGTTGTGCAGGAGAAGCCGGGTTTCCCTACTTGAGAAGCTTCTCCTCGGGTTACTTGTTGAGAAAGATTCGTTTTCGTCTGTCAGAAGCTTTTATCGAGATATCTTGCTGAGAAAGACCGGGTATCTTGGACCGGAAATTGTGCACATATCAGGCTGAGGAAAATTGAGGAGCCTTGCATCATAAATTTCTTTCAACAGCGTGTGAAAGAATACTGAGTCTCTTACATCCAAAGCTTCATACTATGATATGCAGACTGAAATCCACACACACGCCCATAATATTCTATGGCTGATTATTTGCATGAGAAAATTTGTTCGACTGTCTTCCTTGAGCATATCACATGCTGACTTTATTTCGGATGATAACAGATTTTAAGCATCATGCATCGCTGAGCCAAAATTTTGTATATGATCCATACCTTTGACTGAAAATATTCCGTTGAGCTTGTACCTGACTTGTCTTGCTGCCGACTTGATGATTAGTGTTGTGAGTATTTTATACTGATACAGACTTGAGTTATTAGTACCGTTGTGGGGAGTGCACACTAATGCAAAATTGATTATCAACCTCAAAACCAGATATTCCCCATTTCACTGCAGTCGGCTGAGAATTCCATTCTATTTAGCTGAGTTTCCAAATATTTGAACTCCTTATTACTTCTTCGAGTCCGGTGTCAGTTGATGAGCAACTCTTTATAGGGGAAAAAGAATGTAACACCGGGGCCCAAAAAGAAAGAAACAAAAGAAAACTCCACTAAACAAAAGCACACAATGACAGTCACTACACACTCAATCAATGTCACATATTACTGCTAGTCACACAATATGCATGCCTACTTAAGCACAAAAATCTCGCGGGATCTCCGGTTCTACAATCTAGCATGCTGTGATGATGTGCACGAGGACGAATAAATGTGTGGAAGAATTGGCGTAAATAGCGCTACACCAAGTGCTAGCTTAGCCAGGTAGCAACCTGGACTAGCTTGGAGGCGAGGACGTACTTGGTAACCAGGTAGCAGGACACAAATGTCGTTGCCACATTATTATCAAGCGAACGGAAAATATCCGTACTCATCCAAGAAATAAGGATAGCGGGGAAACTGAGTCTTCTGGCATTGCCCTTTCTTGATTACTAAGACCATTAAGGGTTGCCAACATGACAAGAAAAAGGATGATCCGGGGAAGAAGCGTGTCTATCACCAAAACAATAGGGGTTGAAGGAAGGAATTTGGCGCGATACCTGAGCACCATTTCTACGAACAGTGTCGGGATCACTCGGCATCAGTCTGCTGGGACAGATATGACACCAAACACTGAAGAACGAGCAAGAAAAGAAAACTGGAGAAATGCAAAGGCTGAGCTGTAGTGGATCCAAACCGATGCCAGCTACACTCACAAGATAAGGCGTTAGCAACAAATGTTAAGTCTATATGCATGCTATGCAACAAACAAATGCAGCAACCATATGCAATAAACAAGCCAAACTCTATACTACCGATTTCTACCGATTTCTACCGCTCGTACTGACTAGGGCGTCCTACAGCCAGACCTGCTCTGATACCAAGCGATGTGGCACCCCAGCTCAGAGAAACCGGAACGCCCCGTATTCCAGCCCAGAGATTGAGGAGAAGTCTCTGGAATATGGCACTGCTTGACATAGAACAAATCAGCTCTTATTACAAGAATAATAATACAGAGGTCTGATGTTACAAAGAAGCACATCAGCACGACGACACTACGCCTGCGATACTACACTTGCTCTATGCTAGCAGCGGAATACTTCTAGCGGCGGAACAACGACGAAGGTGGTGAACTCCACTTCGCAAGGACTCTGGCTGGGACACAATCTAGCTCGCACGCACGGCAACCTCAACAAGCAATCAAGCAATCATGGCATCACCTGCAATCTGGCATGACACACCAAGTCAGTACATTGAATGTACTTGCAAGCTCACAACAACCATAAACATCAAGGCAAGACAAATAACATAGCATTAATAGGTTAATTAATTAATAGCTACCATGATGAAACAAATACTAAGCATGGTATGAAACTGATACAATACTAATAAATCACCATCTCAGATCTCCATAACCATATCTCTCTTGGCTAATCGGCCAAGCAATATACCATCTCGATCACCTCATGATCAAAACCAAACGGTGATCTTTCCGGCGATCACAACCATGACCAACACTTAGTCTCAAACAGTGATCTTTCAGGCGATCACTCCCACGACCAACACTTGGTCTCAAACGATGATCGTTCCGACGATCACTACCATGACCAACACTTGGTCTCCAACATCATCAACGTCCTGCCAATCTGTACTGCTCCAAATATAAACATATAAATTACCTATAAGTCATTCCGTCATGTGAGTGTTGATCGAACGGTGTGACCTAGTAGGAACCCATGCCCATGACCGAGGACGCGGCTATCAATAGTTTAAATACACTCTGTAGAGGTAGCGCACTTTACCCACACCACAGAACCCATGTCCTCGCACTCCCATTCGGGTGGACCAACGGCGTTCCGACAAAACCGTTCTACTGCCATGACACTCTCCCGACCACTCCAACTCACTCTCCTCTGGGCTAGTCCTGGGTGGCGCCGTGTCTACCAAAGACACACTACCACCATCGTGGCTAAAACAATAAACCGTCCCAAACAGGGACACGTGCACATAACAACAACAACGGGCACACAAGGTTATGTCGGCTTACCAGGCCAGGGTACCGCATGCCCATAACCTTCCCTCGTTGGAGGCACCGGCGAGAGGCACAACAACAGACCGAATTAGGGCCTTCCCATAAAAGGCAAATGTGGTTGCACTGGAAAAAGCCCGGTTCGGTGTCACCTGACCAACTTAATGACGGAATTAATCGCCAAAATATAATAGTAATGACTGATATTCCGATATCATCTATCTACCTATAATCCAAGTCATAGCAATATCCAACAAATAATCCAAAGCTGAATATCGTATTTCCAAAATACTCCGAGGACATCATAACACTACTATCCTGATGAATCCAAGAATGTAAGACTACTACTCAAATATCCAGAACTAACTATCCAACTATGATCCACATGCAAGCATCATCTCCAACATCATACTTCAAAACATAATATCAACTAGCATCATGATGAAACTAACACTAGCCACTAATAATCCAAAGGCAACATGATATCCAAAGTAATGCTCCAAGATAATACCAGATACCATCATGAAAATAATCATAATAGCCACTAAGAATCCAAACGCAACATGTCATCCACATAATCATCAAAATATAAGTCCTAGAACTCCAAGCAATATCATGGCAATATCAAGATCCAAACAATACTCTGAGAAATGCCATGAACAAATCATACATAGCTAATGCAATATTTTAAACAAGTGCAAATAACTTAAACCATGTCACTTCATTGCAATCATGCTAATGGAGGGTGCGGCTTGCCTAGGGATGAAGAATACACCGGGGAGAAGCGCAGAAAGATCGCGGAAAGAATCACCGGAAAACACTTCTCTCTCGAAAGGGGCTGGTTTAGTGCAATGGAAAAATGGTCATTTTAATAATGTTGTCACATGGTGAAAATGATACCAACAGAACGGGATCGACGAAACGAAGAAGTGGGCTTTGGAATCACCACATTTGGAGTTACGGTTGCAGAGTTATGAGGTGAAGAAGATTAGGGACTTTTCTGCAAAAAGAATATTCACAGACGGGTCCCTGAGTGGATAAGGCAGAAACAGATTTCAGAGAACACGCTTTCTGACTAAGAAAACATACTCTGTGACGAAGTAGAAGAAGAATACGCTTTCGGGGAAAGAAAACGTATATTACCGAAAGACGTCTCCACTTACGTGACGTGGCGGTGGCGGGGCTCAGCTTGTGCAGCTGATAGGATGGTCCCACCTTATCCATCTCTCACTCCTCCCGCTTGTCTTCTTCCTCCCCGCTGCCTCCCGATCAGAGACAGAGGAGTGAGGGCAGGGAAGAGGTCAGCGCCGGCCTGGCCAACTCCGGCCACCTCCGGCCGAGGTGAGGCCACCGGCGGATGCAGGAGACGACGCCGCACCCGACCAGGGGCTCACACGAGCCGAGGAGAGGCCGTGGCCGTGGCGGTGTCAAAGAACAGAAGAAACGAACACGGCGCGACCGACTAGGGGGCGGGTGACTTCGGTGGGCTCCGGCCGATCCGAGGACACCGGCGGGATCGGGGAACCATGCCGCATCCGTTCAGACGGCTAGCAGGCGCCGGGGAGGGTAGGGAAGAGGTGAGGCACGGCGACGGGAGGAGGGCAGAGAGCTTCGAGCGGTGGTGGTGCTCGGCGGAGCATGGCACTCCGGCGAGGGGAGAGGAGTGGGGAGAGCCTAGAGGAGCGCGGTGAGGAGGCGGATGAGCTTGGAGTGGCTCAGGGGAGGCCTATATATAGCCAGGGCGACGAGGGGAAGCCGCAGACGCGTGGTCGTGGCTTGGGTGCCGCCGCTCACGTTCGGCCATGCTCTGGAGACGGCAGCGATCACGGGAAACCGCGAGATCACGACGAGGGAGGTGCGGACGAGCTACAGTAGAGCGTAGGGTAGGAGGGGCCGAGGGGCACAGAGGAGAAGCTGCCGAACGCCATTAAAGCCTTGTCGGCTATAGCTCGCTCATGGGCGTGCGGTGACGAGCACCGACGGAGAAGCGGACGTAGGGGGAAATGGCTCTAGGAGGACGGCGACGACGCGGGAAACACTGTAGACAGGCCCGTGCTCGCTGAGACGCCGAGCAGAGAAGGGGCCCGAGCAAGAAGACATTCTGGGCGCGGCTAGTGTGTGCCAAAGCGGTGGTCACCGCGCGCACTGGTGCACACAGTGCCACACTGTCGCCCAAATGGTGTTTAGGTTTTATTCCTTCCTGGGTAGGTTCCAACTACGGTGGTAGATCGATGAAAACTGCTCTGGTTAATTGGTAAGAAACCTCTGAAGTTTACTGCAGTAAACTTGAACGTGTACTGTTGATCCCCAGTAACTGGGTTGGGGCCAAAAGGTTTGTCTGGGTGATTTAGCTTAGGAAGGACTATAATCCTGGAGGTTTTGGAGCATAATGGAGCACAAACTAATATAGTTGCTTTGTAACTCACATTATGGGTCCAGAATCAAGATCATGATGGTTCACTCACATAGAGTAAGCACTTGAGATAAAATTTGGCAGAGCTTGATGATTTGGCCAGGTAAAGGTGCTATAAAAATTTCATACCAATTGGTTTTACCAAAATGGTACTTCCTTCATAGCTATTCCCTCTGTCTATAAACTTGCAAAAATTCTAAAGAAATATTGGCCTTAACAATTGTTTCCAAATTTGGTGGACATAAGTTATTTCGGTAGGAGAATGCTCTAGTAAATTTTCAGGCAAAATGAAGCAATATAAAATACACTTGCTTCACAACCTGAAAATATTGACAGAATCAAAGATTTGATGTGGTGCTCACATAGATCAAGGGATGGAGCTGAAATTTGTAGGAGTGATATAGTATGAGCATAAGAAGAGGCATGCAAAATTTAAACTCATTGGGATAACCCTAGCTAGCACTTCCTTCACAAAGGCTTCCCTCAGACAACGACATTGAAAAATCACTGAGGAAGTTTTGCTAGGCAAATAAAGTTGAATTTGGTCACATGTCAATTATTTGGACACGAAAAGATGTCCAAAAAGTTTGGGGTCAAATGACAAAGATAAATAGCACTTGCTTCACAATGTGCCATTTAGGACAGAATAGGTAATGAATTTATTGAGCATGATGAGAAATATGGCCGATGAAATATTTTTCCATATTTGAGGAAGATATGACCCAAATAATTTATAAGAATTATTTGGGGATTTTTGGATGGGCAAAAATATAGGTTGCTTCACAACCTAGGGCAGATAGGGTTATTCCTTTAATAGAAAAAGGATTTTTCCCTAGAAAAGAAATTAGGGTTTGTTCAAGTAGTGGAGTGACATGATTTTGGCAAAGTTTTTAGGATGATGAGCCTATTGGGAGAGGAAATGAAGATGATTTCCCAGGTGGCGAGGCCACAGAACCACTCCAAAAACAAAAACAGAGCAAAAACCAATAAATCAAAAAGAAAAAGAAAGGGCCAAAATCTAGGCTGTTACATTCCAGCCGAGGGAGACTAGAAGGACTCATGAACATATAGGGCTAGTCGAAATCAAACAAAGCACCCATTTGGATGTCCCCGATGTCTATATTACGGCTCAACAGACAACCCAAGTTTTCTATCTACCGTGGGCATGTCAAAGTGGTCCAAATCTCAGTGGTTGGGATGTCATTTATGAAGTGCCAACATGTGTTTGACCACCTCCCCCCAGTGAAGAGGATTATGAACCTCACATTAAACAAGACACATATGATGAAGGAGAATTCTTCCAATAAACACGTCTTTCCAAAAAAACATTTCAAGAACCGCTCTACTCCACCCTAGAACATTGAAGTAGACAACGATAGTGAATCTGACTTCACCCCTAAGCCGGAACAAGAAGAAGTTACTGCTGCAGATGACCTAGCAATGCTTGAACGATTACGTAAAGGAGGCCTTCCACATGTTGATGCATTTATTGATGATGATGATGATGAGCACGTCACTGATAGTGATGATGATGATGCATTTAATGATCCCACGGCATATATAGATGATTCAGAGTAATATTAGTAATGTGAGGTATTGAATTTTTCCTACACCTCCGTGATAACAGTATTTTTCTTCTCATTTAGCATGTTTAGTCCATTTTTGACATAATTTAGCCTATTTAGTCCACAAATGACATAATAAGACGAAGAAAATCAAGGAAAAGGAAGGAAAGAAGGAATAGGAAGAAAAGAAGAAGAAGAAGTTCTTCTTCGTCATCTTCTTCTTTTCTTATTCTTCTTCTTCTTCTTTTCTTATTCTTCTTCTTCTTGTTCTTCTTTTCCTCCTCTTACTTGTTTTTATTCGTAAATGGCATAATAACCTTGCTAACCTCATAAATGTCATGTACTTAGCTTGTTGTCCTCTAAAATGACACAATAAGCTTAGTTAGGTCAAAATGGCATAATTAGCTAGGTTAGCTCCAATATTCTTCTTCTTTTCATCCTCTTCCTTTTCTTCTAGCTAGTCTTCTTCTTCTTATAACTTTCACCTTTCCCAATTTGCAGATTTGCTTTACATGAGGAAGCTTGGATTCATGGAGTGTACTATTCTTCTAGTGCTTCCTTGTTGTTTATGAAAACTTGTTTGGATATGTATGTCTATATGGATATGTTGTTGGAAACTTGTTTCTGGTTATGTCTATATGGATATGTTGGACTTTGTTGAACTATGTTGTTGGATATATATGTTGGAGTTGATGAAATATGTTGTTGGATATGTTGTTATATGTTGTTGGATATGTATTCATGTATATCTGTGTTTGAAACCATGTCTAATTAAATGGATTCAAATAAAAACAGGAGATATATAGCCTCTTTGCCGTCCGCTACCGGACGGCAAAGAGGACACGTGGCAGTTACCTATACAAACTGGAAACATTGGATGCCTATTTGGTCATTTTGCTGTCTGCTAGCAGATGGCAAAGTGACATCTATGTCGTCTGCTGGAGACATCATAGCTGGCCACATGGCATCTTCCCAGTGCTGGCCTAGCTAAGCTCTTTGCCGTCTGTCAGCGGACGGCAAAGAGCGCCGTTAACTCCCTAACGGCTCTCACCCCACCACACTGCCGTCCATTCTCTTTGCCGTCTACTGGCCTTGGATGGCAAATGGCACAATCCTTTGCCATCCGTTTCTAAGAAGCGGGTGGCAAAGAAGGCCTTTGCTGGCACGTGTTCAGACAGACAGTTTGCCGTCCACTGGCTGACGGCAAAGGAGTTTGCCGTCCGGGATCTGTGCCTTTGCCGTTTGCCATGGCGGACGGCAAAGAAGCTGATTCCAGTAGTGTTGTCAGATAATAACTGTAACACCCACAATGCGGCTATATCTCCCACATGTCGGGGCATGAATTAGAGGCATACCCGCATGGTAGGTTTGTCGCAAGAGGGGTAATCTTCACACAATTCCATGTACTGAATAAGAAAGGGATAAAGAGTTGGCTTACAATCGCCACTTCACACATATAACAAGTTAAACATACATCATCCAGAATACAATCAAGGACCGACTACGGAACCAAAATAACGAAAGACCACCCCAAATGCTAGATCCCCGATCATCCCAACCGGGCTCCACTACTGATCATCCGGAAAGGAAACAAAACAACGATCAAGATCTTCATCGAGCTCTCACTTGAGCTGGGTTGCGCCATCTGCGCTGGTATCATCGGCACCTGCAACGGCTTGGAAGTATCTGTGAGCCACGAGGACTCAGCAATCTCACACCCGCGAGATCAAGACTATTTAAGCTTATGGGTAGGATAGGGTAATGAGGTGGAGCTGCAACAAGCACTAAGCATATATGGCGGCTAACTTACGCAAAAGAGAGCGAGAAGAGAAGCAACGCATGGTCGTGAACTAGAAGTGATCAAGAAGTGATCCTGAATCTACTTACGTTCAAGCATAACACAAGAACCGTGTTCACTTCTCGGACTCCGCCGAGAAGAGACCATCACGGCTACACACGCGGTTGATGCATTTTAATTAAGTCAAGTGTCAAGTTCTCTACAACCAGACATTAACAAATTCCCATCTGGCACATAATCGCGGCCACGGCTTTCGAAAGTTCAAACCCTGCAGGGGTGTCCCAACTTAGCCCATGACAATCTCTCACGGTCAACAAAGGATATTCCTTCTCCAGGGAAGACCCGATCAGTCTTGGAATCCTGGTTACAAGACATTTCGAGAATGGTAAAACAAGACCAGCAAAGCCGCCCGATGTGCCGACATCTCGATAGGAGCTGCACATATCTCATTCTTAGGGCAACATCGAGTGAGCAATCCGTACAACTAAAACCAGCCCTCAAGTTTCCCCGAGGTGGCGCTGCAAGGGGATGTAGTTCGGACCAACACTTAGAGAAGCACTGGCCCGGGGGGGTTAAAATAAAGATGACCCTCGGGTTAATTACTACCAAGGGAAAGGTATAGGTTGTTAGGCAAAGGTAAAACTAAGGTTGGGCCTTGCTGGAGGAGTTCTATTCGAAGCGAACTGTCAAGGGGTTCCCATAACACCCAACTGCGTAAGGGACGCAAAATCAAGGAACATAACAACGGTATGATGGAAACTAGGGCGACAAGAGTGGAACAAAACACCAGGCATAAGGCCGAGACTTCCACCCTTTACCAAGTATATAGATGCATTAATTAACATAATAGATATTGTGATATCCCAACATATCCATGTTCCAACATGGAACAAACTTCCTCTCCACCTGCAACTAGCAATGCTAAACGAGGGGCTGAGCAAAAGCGGTAACATAGCCAAACAACGGTTTTTTAGGAAGGTGGGTTAGAGGCTTGACATGGCAATATGGGAGGCATGATATAGCAAGTGGTAGGTAGCGCAGCATAGCGATAGAGCGATCAACTAGCAAGCAAAGATAGAAGTGATTCCGAGGGTGTGGTCATCTTTCCTGAAATCCCGCAAGGAAGAAGAACGAGTCCATGAAGAAGACAAACGAACGTAGTCGAACGGATCCTCACAAACGCGGCGTTATCGGAACTAACCCGAAGAAGCAACACCGGAAAGAACCAAACAACATAGTAAACAACCAAGCATAACATGGCATGATGCACAACCAAGTATGATGCATGTCCAGTTTAATGAGGCATGGCATGGCAAAGTGCACAAACAATACTACAAATTAAGTGGAGCCTAATATGCAACGAGTTGCATATTGACGAAACAGCACATGACTTATTTAGTTCTCTCTCGTTTATGTACCCAACAATATTAAGTGTTGATAAACATGGCAAGAGTGTGAAGCATAAACAAACTAACTATCTAAGCAATTTAAATGGGGCCGGAAATGTCAAACAACAATTCCGGCAAATCCCCATATGCATTTAGCAATTTAATGCAATAGCAATTTTTAAACATTTTAAATGTTATTATCATGATGCGGATGACAGATGCAAGTTTTATGAAAATATTGACATGAACATAATATGGAGCATTTGTCATCGTGGCTGAAACGAAAGGGGTGCCATGGCAACAATAACGAAAACGGTGCCACGGCAATGTTCTGATGATCTGGTAGCTCACGTAGATACCAGTGCAAAAGGAAGTGGGTGTGAGTGTGTCAAAAGATGGTGGGGTGATCCCGGTAGCCGGGTGTCCCACATGACGGTGGCAAGGAAACGAGGAACATGCATCGGGCATGGGGCAAACACATGCATCTCATACAACACATCACAAGCGTTCGTTCTCGGACGGTCGTCTCAGGGTTATACCTTTGAAGCGTGCGTTTTGGGAACGGATCAAGTTTGTCGAAGGAAG
Source organism: Triticum urartu (assembly GCF_003073215.2). Lineage (NCBI taxonomy): Eukaryota > Viridiplantae > Streptophyta > Magnoliopsida > Poales > Poaceae > Triticum > Triticum urartu. Next base: position 275,724,435 of record NC_053025.1, read on the forward strand.
TAGACGTTCTCGCAACGGTAGTGAAAGTAGCGGTTCTCGCGGGTCGTAGAGGAAGTAGTTGTACTCGCGAACTTGTCGGGTCCATGGCGACGGTAGCGGAACTTCACAGATCCGTGGTCTCCGGGCGTAATGGTACTTGGGCGTAGTGATACACGTTCCGAAAGTGGTTCACAATGATGGTAGTCGAACTTGGCAATTGCGTTACACGGTTCTTCAGCGACGGTAGTCGTACATGGTTCGGAGCGGTACTTGCATCTTCGTACTTGTCGGTCTCGATCCTTGCGACGGTAGCAGTACACGTTTTCGTAGAGGGACTTGACGAATCCGAGTAACTTGGGGTCGACGGTGGTCGTTCATGTATCATCATGGTACTTGGAGATTTCGGAGACGGCGGAAGACGAACTTGGCAGTCCTGGTTGACCTACTACTTGGCTTATTTCCGGTTCAGTGATCGTTTTAGGCGTCGGGCGTCAATGTACTTGACGGATCTGTGGTGCTCACGGTCTTGGTCACGCTGGAAGGCACTTGGTGAAACCATTCAGGGAGGAAGCAACGGAGTGATGCTGGCAGCTGGTGGAACTCCACGGTCAACATCACACGGGTGCACAGAGGCGAAACTTGTGGCGCTGCACCTAAATAGATGCCAAAGGGAAAGATGCCGGGTCGAGGCAGAAGACTGGTGACACAGCTGCGGGCACCGGGAGGCATGGCTCCGATGGGCAGGGCCGAAGACAAGGTGAGGAACTCTGCGACGGGGACGACCGGAACTGCTGCTAGTGGCGCTCGGGGCCATGGGACGCGGAAGCGGAGGTCGAAGGCGAGGCACGGGGAACGTCCGGGCGCTGCGTCAGCGAGAGGGTGGAGCAGCTGCTACTGCTGCCGGCGGCGAGGTACTTGGTGGCGACGAGGAGAAACAGGAGGAGAAGCGCGTGGGAGAAGAGCTGCTCCGGCGGGACTGCTTGCTGACGACGTGGTGGCTCCGGGTAGACGAGGAGGCGGCGAGGAGGTCCTGGCACGGTTGCGGGAGGAGAGGCGCTTGAGGGCATAGCGGGGTTGTCATGGGAGGCCGGAGGAAGGGCTCCGGCAAAGGCATGTCGAGGGTGAGCCGGGTCGAGGGCGGCGAGCTCACGGGGTCGCGTGGTGGTCGTCCAGGGGCCTCACTCCTCTCCTTTCCTGCGGGAGGCGGCACGAGCGATGGAGAGGGAGATGGGAGGTTCGGTCGTGAGGAAGAGCGAAAGGAGGGAGATGGGATCCAGCATTTCCTAGGATCTGCGTGCGTGCAGGTGCTGGAGGCGGTGTGGGAGGAAGCGAGGGAGAGGGGTGAGAGTTAGGTTTAGGGGGTGGTTGGGCTGGCCTAGGTTTAGGTAGGGGTTGCTGGCCTCGTGGCCTGCTGGGCTGGGCTGGAGAAGGCCCATGTGGCTGCGCTGGGTAGGTCTCTCCCTCTCTTGCAACTACTCATTCCTTTTGATTTCTTCAACCAGAAATGAAAAGGGAAAAGTACATGGAGTTTAGAGATGTCAGTGGCTAAGATGAAAATATCTCTGCAATGCGGGGATTATGCTTGATTAAGTAAAATTGGTCTGGGTATTTTTTAGAGACAGGGATTTAAAACAAGTTTGAATTAGGTTCAAACTTGAGTTAAATTCTAGCCCAAACAAATCAATTCCAATTGAGCTGAAAATTGCCAGAGAGGTTGAGGGCATGGTGGAAGATTTATAGGCAAAAAAATTATCATTATTTGGGGGAGGAAAAGTGTCACTCGAGTAAATGGCTAAAATTTGAAAGAAGGAAGAAGGAGATGGGGTTTGCTTGGATATGGATTAACTTGAAGGCTGAAGATGCCAACAACAAGGGAGATGAAGAGAAAGAGATCACACCATAACATACACAATTAAAATGCACATGCAACAACAAGCAAGATGATCATGATGCAATGCAATAAAATGACAAGAGGCACAACAAAGTCATGAAGCATACAACAAACCAAGATGATCATGATGGAGGAAGCAAAATATGGCAATGGCATTCATCATGAACATGGCAACAAGCATATAGGAATGAAATGTGCAAAAAAATTATGATAATGCAACAAACACAATACACATGACAACAACTAAAATAAATGGAAGACAAACTGGAGTATCGGTCTTCGGGCGTTACAACACTCCATCACTACGAGAGGATCTCGTCCCGAGATCTAGGATGGCACCAGAGAGAAACGGAAGAGGAAGAGAAGAGGTAAACTAAGTTTCTTCTTTGACAAAAGAGTGAAACCAAAGAACCTTGAGAGGTTAAACAATTGAAAGAAAGAATACAATGAAGATGAACAAAGTTGAAAACACTCCGTTAGAAAAGAGGAACATGGAACCTTACTAGAGCCTTGTAGGTTAAAAGACATAAGAAAAGGGTTACAATGGATAAGAAGTACATGTAAGCACTCCGGTTGAAACGAGATGTACCAGGAACGATAAGGATCAAATACGAGGTTGGAAATAGAAGGTAGAGAATATGAACTTGGCAAAAGTATAGCACTTGGATGAGACTCCAGTTTGAAGAGGAATGATAGACACAACACTCCGGTTAAAGCAAGATAGAGAAGGAAAAAGAATGATATAATTTGGACAACACTCCGACTGTAAATGGAAGGAATTGAACATGAACTTGACAAGATGAGAGGATACTTGAAAAGAGGACATGACACTCCGGTTGAATGGATAGACAAAGGAAAGAGCATGATCTTGGCAAAACGAGATGATAGGACAAAGAGAGCAACATCACCATGCCTCCGGAACAAATGAATGGAAAACTAGATGGTTGGAAAGAAAAGAACGGAGAAGAAGAATGACAACTCTCGCAAATAAAATTGAAAGAGCATGCTTACGAAGAAAAGGTTGAACGGAGTTGTTGGATTATCAACAATGAAAACATAAGCTTGATGTGGGCTAATGGAAAACATCTCGAAAATCTTGAGGTGAAATTCTGCCACTAACGAAAAACAATAGATTGGATTGACATCAACAAGGAGATGAGAAGCTTAGTTCACCGGAAGGATAAATGAAGAACTTAAGTCATTTATGAGCACCGTAGACAGCAACAATCCTTAGGGAAGGCTTAAGGTGAAACATGACACAAGATAACTCCAACGAAGAGATTGATGGGTTTCAAAGGATCTCATGAGCGAATTGAAAATGATGGGTTTAAAATATGTCAATTCAAACAACTTGTCGATCATGAAACATGAAGGAAACTGTCAAAAAGACATAACACCACCTCAAAAGATAAGGGAGAAGGAATTGCACTTTGGAATGCAAGATGAAGAATACTTGAAGTATAGCTTGGCGGATCATCGCTTCGAGAGAAAACTTGATGAACAATTGAAGAATGAAAGGAATCCTTGATGAACCACCATGTTGAGTCTTCGTGAGAACTCCGGTAATAAAAGAATGATCAAAAGAAGTGAAGGACGAAAAGAATAAGATTGAAGCCTCGCAATGATTAGATGGAACTTTGAAATGATATAATTGAAAGAGCTTGGAACTCCAGGAAAGAAAAGATGAAACATTGAAATCAAGAATTTGATGAGCCTCCGGAACAAGGAATTGAATTCACTCAATGAAACAAGAATAAGAGTTACATTATGCTTATCCTTCACCAATTTAAATTGATGACAAGCAACGGATATGGAATACTACTCATTCTGATTGGAAATATAAAGGAGAGATATAGCGTAAACTCAATGGACCACCGGTAGGATTTGGAAACAACGAACGAATTGATATGATAATGAGGGAAGAAGAATGTTTGAACAGACCACCGTAAGAATTGAAAATGAAAGTAGCAAAGGCACAATTCATCGGGAAGAATTGGAAAACGAATGAAGATACTTGAAGGAATTTAGATACATGAGAACGAATAGATCACGAGCTGATTAGAGAATACTTGAGCATGCACCGGTAAGATTTAGAGAATGAGAGATGAAAGTTGAGAATGGATAATTTTGAGATGATGGGCTCCGGAGATTCAAACTGAAAAGACTCCTGAATTGCTCTAGATGGGTGAACAGAATTCTCACAATCGAAAATAATTATGAGAGGATGGCGTCAAGCTAGAACCATGAATCTTTGGAAGAGCAGATAAGGATTTAAGAGGAACTCTTCTTCAGTCTTCAAATGTTGAGAATGACGATGAGAAGCATCACCATGAATTGTTGAGACACTCCGGAATGAAAATTAGAAAGGTTGAACCAACGATGAAAGAATTTGAAAGATCTTGGAGAAATACATATGACTGATGATAATTCATTCTTACGTCAAACTTTGAAATGAATTTGAGAATAACTCCGTAAAAATTAGAAGAGTCGGGTAAGATCCTGGGAAAGACCTGTGGGTTAGGGCCCACTCAAAAGAAACACCGTTGAAAAGATTGCTTGAAAAGAGAGATTGCATCGGTTGAAATAAATGTCTTGAATAAGGTAAGACCTCGAAACAGCTTGAAAGGATTACAAATAGAAACTTGAATCTTCTGGGATATCTTCAGCACTCCAGATAAACATGAATAGCAAGAGGTGGATGATTAAGAAGTGCACCGGCATGAGAAAACATTTGAAATGAGGAAAGGATATGATCGTCAAAGCTTGACTTGAATCCACCGGAGAATAATATTGACGGAAAAGAATGGAGAGACTTCACATCAATAAGATGGATACTTGATTAAGAAATCTTAGTCCTCGAAGAAAAAGGGTGGGAGGGCGGGAAAACAAAGGCAACTTGGGATGGATGAAACAAACATCATTGATAAGACTTGAGTTGATCTTGCGGATGTTCAAAAAGATGGATCCACTTGAATAGAGACACATCGGTTCAGAAGAAATTGAGATGGCAAACTCGAAGATCAAGAAGGATTTGTATTCACATAGGAATATGAGAACACCGCTTAGGAAAGGTATGGAATCAACATTTGACTTCGAAGCAACTCGAATACCACAACTGAAAAAACAAAACCAAGGATTTGGCTTGCAGAATAAGCCAGAACAAACATATGATAGATCCCATATCGTATCATGTGTCTGTTGGAAGGATATTGTCGGTGTCAAAACCGGCGGATCTTGGGTAGGGGTCCCGAACTGTGCATCTAAGGCGGATGGTAACAGGAGGCAGGGGACATGATGTTTTACCCATGTTCGGGCCCTCTTGATGGAGGTAAAACCCTACGTCCTGCTTGATTTATTCTTGATGATATGAGTATTACAAGAGTTGATCTACCACAAGATCGGAGAGGCTAAACCCTAGAAGCTAGCCTATGGTATGATTGTATGTTGTCCTATGGACTAAAACCCTCTAGTTTATATAGACACCGGAGGGGGATAGGGTTACACAAGGTCGGTTACAAAGGAGGAGATATACATATCCGTATTGCCTAGCTTGCCTTCCACGCCAAGTAGAGTCCCATCCATACATGAGACGAAGTCTTCAATCTTGTATCTTCATAGTCCAATAGTCCGGACAAAGGATATAATCCGGCTGTCCGGATACCCCGTAATCCAGGACTCCCTCAGTAGCCCCCGAACTAGGCTTCAGTGACGATGAGTCCGGCGCGCAGTGTTGTCTTCGGCATTGCAAGGCGGGTTCTTCTCCATCTTTCAAACGTTTGTAAAGCAGTGTCCGGTCCCATAAATGTTTGGACCTCTTGGCTTATGTGCCCAATAAGGGCTATCTCCCACGCGTCGAATGAATACGAGGTGCCAGGGAATTTTTACATTCGCCCCCCTAGCCAGATAAATAAATTGTCTATTAAAGGGATGGGGATCCTTAGATCCAATCCATACCATCCTACCCCAGTGAGAATCCATCAGAGCGCGTTTCGGAAAGATCCATTCCAGCATGGCCGACCTCCACAGCTCCTCCTCCCGCCCCCATAGCCCTAAGCCCGGTGATTGGGAGAGCTGTTCAGTCCCGCACAGTCGATTAGTCGAACTGTAGACTAAGGGATTTCTCCCTCCGGCGTATATGGTGCCTGTTCGAGCCGGGCTTGCCACCTACAATGGCGGGGAACAAGCGGAGAGCTTTCCCTATCCCTCTATGGGGGAACGGGTCTGCCTTGTTCCCTATTTATTAAGGGGACTCGGATTTCCAATTCATCCATTCCTCCGCGGGCTCCTAGAGTTCTACGGCCTCCAATTACACAATTTCACCCCTGCCTCCATTCTACATATTGCCGGCTATGTTGCTCTCTGCGAGTTGTTCCTGGGCTGCGAGGCTCACTTCGAGCTGTGGAAAAGGCTATTTTGCCTCGTCCCTCGCACACAGAGGGGGTCACTTTATCAAGTGGGCGGAGCCGAAATATGGTGCATCGCCGGTACCGGATACCTGTCCGGTACCCCAAAGAAGTCGTCCGAAGATTGGCCTTCAGAATGGTTTTATATGGAGGACGTTCCCCTTCCGGACCCTGTTCGGCGGGGTCTTCCTGAGTTCAACAATGCTCCTCTGAAGAAACGCCAAAGTTGGCGCCCACGGAGCCCCCAGGTGGAAGACAATGGAGAAGTCCTCTATCTGATGAACCGGATTAAAGCACTGGCTCAATCAGGATTGACAGTAATCGAAGTTATGTCAATTTGCATAATGCGGGGAGTGCAACCACTTCAATATCGTGGGCACCCCTTGTGGTGTTTTAACAGGGCGGATGATGCCACTCGCTGCGGGCGTAAGGGTCCGGACAATGCTGCCGCTTTAGCGAAAATTCTGTCCGAATTGTTCAAGGGAGAGGAAGAGGAGTTCACCCGCATCAAGCCACGGGATGGATTCTCCATGTACAATCCTCCAAGCTGGGTAAGTTATATCTCCTTACTCCCATTTTCCCCGCATTCTTTGTTGTAAGTATTCACCTTGCCACTTTGTGGAAGGAACTGCGAAAAGCCATAAAGGAGGTCAGCAGCCCTTCTCCACAACCAGAGGACCCTGGTTGGAATCTCGACTCCAGACTTGATGAAGATCCGGTTATATTCGTGGAGCTGATAGACCGACAGTTCTATCAGTTAAGCTGCGATGATGCCATGGTGGCCATTACGACCGACTATCCCGGACTGCTCCCTGCATCGCACGTAAGAAAAACCAAAAATCCCAACTCCAAAAACTAGGATCCCCTTTTAGACACTTCACCCACCATATACATATGGCATTTTTACAGGGAAGGCATTCGGGACGCCCTGCCGAACCCGCAGCAACTCGCCAACAAGAGGCACCGAGGTCGGGTAGGCCAAAAAGGAAGGCGGTCAGGACGGAGACGCCAGCGCAAAGGTATGACGAAAACCCCGCTCCGTGGTAGTCGTCTTTCTCGAAATGTAATGACGCCCGTGTTTCTTTAACAGAAAAAACGCTTGCCGGAATATGTCCGGCGATGTTACTAATCACGCTTCCACCAGTCGGGCGCCAGGACCGGACATAGAGGCGGAAGCCGATATGGGGCGGGCGCCGGATAATCCCCCTACAGAGGATGCAGATAGATTATCTGCTACAAACTCAGAAGTGGAAAGCGCCATGAATCATAGGCGCCGCCGGGCCGTACTCCGTGATGCTTGTTTCTCACCAGAGGCATTTGATGCCTACAATTCTGGAGAGGCATACCTCCGAGCTGCTCAAGATGGTCTAGCCAGAGCCACGGATCAGTATGTAAAGGATGTACGGGTAAGTAAATCTGACGATTTATATGTATCAGTAGCCCCTAAGACTTGAAACAGTTAGCAGAACTGATTTAAGGATCGTCTTTATTGTGCAGGTTCTTACAGAGAAGAATACTAGGCTCTCACAGGAGCTAGAGGAATGCAAGACCCAACTGCGGGCCGCTGTTGCCGCATTGCAGGAACCGAAAAAGTCACTCGCTGGTAACATTTACTTTAAAGAATGATGGTTACCATATAGTGTGCGGCGTGGCTGCAGATCTAACAATAGATGTTGCAGATGAATCCGGAGAAAATCCGGAGGACCAGCATGTCGTGCGACAGCTAGAGGCTGGAAAACGCGTGCTGACTGAAGTTAGGCGGGAGAAAAACAATCTCCAAGACGCCAATATCAAGCTGAGCGTGGAACTAAAAGACGTTCGAGCCCAGCTTGGAGACTCTGTGAAGGAGAATAAGCGGCTTCGGCGCGGCATTTTCAGTGAGTGCTTGAACGAATCCTTTTAAAGGAGTTCAGCGAAGAAGCCGACTAACAGCGTTATGTCTGTAGGTATGCTGACGGGTCGTCCCGCGAAGGAAATGCACGGGTCTGCGGGTGATCTTCTATTCAAGCTCTCACATCTGCACGAATAAGTTCGGCAAGTGATGCAAGTTGTTGCCCAGGCCTTGTGGCCATCCACCTCCCTGCCAGAAGGTGTTGCAGAGCTTATGGAGAAGCTCAAGGGAGCATGCCGACAAGGTTCTCGCTTCCGATTATGGAAGATATCGGCCTGCCGACAAGGTGCCAGAGAAGCCTGGGCCATGGTGAAGACGCGGTATACCAAGGCTGACCCAAATCACATGGCCGAGGTCGGACTTGTGGGGCCTGACGGAAAAGAAATCCCTGTTAGCTTAGTTTATGGGCAAGTAAAATTAGCCGCAAAGTATTCCCAATAGGATTGTAGGCTTGTCGATGGGAACGACACCTATGGGATCATAAGAATCCCTACTGTGGTTAGCGGGGCGCGAGGTCATGAGAAGAGCGGATCAAACAGATAGCACACGGTTCATTTATCCAGGTTCGGTCCGCGAGGATGCGTAAAACCCTACTCCTACTTTGGTGGATTGTATATCTGTGTTCTTGAGCTAGCTATGGGGCGTGAGGAGCTCCAAAAAGCCGAATCCTTCTCCTGGTCGCCTCGGGCCTCCTTTTATAGAAAAAGGGGTTGCCACAGTGACACACAGGAGGTGGAAAGGGTACAGTGATGCGAGGTTATCCCTCGCATTACATGACAAGGCGCATTTAATGCGTCTTGCTTAGGTGTCCTTGCTTTATCGGGGATGGGGGAGAGATCTGTCTCGTCCATCGCCGCTCCTTCTTGTGTCGACACACGCCCTGGCCAGCGACGCCTGCGATGCCATGTAGGTAGGCAGGCAGCTGAGGTGGCGCAGTGGTGGGTCTTCATGAATATCTGCATGCCGCCACGCAGGTGCCTGCCCAGCTGGTTGGGTCGGCAGCTGCATGCGAACGGCGGTGGAGGTTTAGTCGACGTGGGCCTGGTGGTGGTCCTGCGGATGTCCTTGGCAAGGGCCTTGCCGGGGCCCCGGCAAGGGTTTTGCCGAGGCGCCTGCTGTCATCCCCAGCAAGGTGGTTGCTGGGGGCCTTGTGGTTTTCCTCGGTTGGGATCCCGCCAAGGGTCGTCATCTTCTATAGTGTGTATCTGATCTTGAATGTTTTCAGAAAGATCTGCATGCCACCACGGGGATGTTTCCCGAATGCTTGCCCCGTGGGGGCAGTGGACTCAAGGGTGATTTGCTCCGTAGGTGTGGGGCGAGTTGCCGCGGCAAGGGTCTTGCCGGGGTTGCTAAAACTGTCTACCGGCAAGGATCTTGCCGGGGGAGTCCGTTTTGTCCCCTTTGCTCTTCGTGGTCTTGGCCTTGGCGTCGTTCTAGTTCTCTTGAGCTTCGGTCTTACACTGGCTCACCTCCCTTGCCTTGCTTGGTGTGGTGGTGCCCGTGGCTCAGACTGCCCGTGCACAGTTATAGGGGTACAAAAAGTGTACCCCTCTTTTTGTACACCGATAGGAGCCCCCGGGCCTGGGCCACACATAAGCGCAACGCGTTGTTTGGCTAGGCCCAAAAACGGTGCGCGTGCAGGCGGGGCGGTTTTTACCGCGGTAAGATTCTTCGCGCACCCCGCTTCCTGCGATTCCCGCGCGTGGCGCGGCGTGGGGAGGTGCGTGTGACGTGGGCAGCATGCGTGGGGTTGGTTCCCACGGGCATGCGTCACACCACAGTTAATGTGAAAGGAGGCGGCCCATGTTTTCCCCCATAAAAAGGAATAACCGCGGGCGCGCTGCTCACTTTCTCCTCTTTCCTCGTGCCTTTTCCAATCTCAGAGCCGCCGTTTCCTCTCTTCCTTCCTTCCTAAGCTTCCGCCGTCGCCCGCCGTCGTTGCTTCGCCATCCCCCTTCCTCAGCCCTCTAAACTTCTTGGCCGCCATGGCGCCCAAATCCGTCAAGGGCAAGGGGGTGGCTAAGGGCGCTGGGACTGTGGAGCCGCCGGAGAGTGCGCTGTCGGGGGACCAGACGAAGTCTGCCTTTTTCTTCCCCTCGAAGGTTGATGTTCATGAGCTCCGGGCCTCCTTCAGGCCCCTATGGGGAGCGAAGGCGGGGGGAGAGAATTCGGGACACCCGGCGACGCGCGTCATTCCTGCTGCTTGCACCGATCCTGCTCCAAATCGGTATCCCTTTTTCGTCGATTATCTTTCTTGCGGGTTATGCAGCCCTTTTTCCGATTTCTTCTGCGACATTATGCACACCTTCGGCTTTCGCCTCTTGGATTTTACTCCGAATGCGGTGGCGTGCATGGCTTTCTTCGCGCATCTTTGCGAAGGCTTTGTCGGGGTGCAGCCCAACACGACGCTCTTCCGCCATTATTTCTTCCCTCGGATCCAGCTGGGAGGTGTCGTCTCTGGTTGCGTCACCTGGATCCCAAATCCAAGGGGGCGTACCCGGACGGTGCCGTGAAGGAGAGGTGGGAGGAATGGCGTGGCCGGTGGTGCTGGATTGAGGATGAAGACCCGCCAGAATTCTGCAAGGTCCGCCGAGTGCCGCTGGTCCGTGGTAGCGATTGGAGCGATGTCGACGCCGCCGACGAGAGGCTCACTGTTGCCACTACTAGGATACTCCGGCTCACCCGGGCCGGACTCACCCTTGAGATGATCGGGGCAGACTTCATTCACCGCCGGATCGCCCCGTTGCACAACAAGGGGAGGCCATCTTGGCTCTTTACGAATCCAACTGACATTATGCGACTCCGCCCCGGCCTCGATCACAACTTCAAAGTGATGGCGCATGCCCACTTCTGCCAGCGGCTTTTCCAGCTTGATGTGAGTCGCGATGGCGAGGTCGAACGGACCGGCAAGGCCGCGAGGGCTGCCGCAAAGGTTGGAAAGGCCCTCAAGGGGCCGTTTTTCAGCTGCCAGCGGGGGTGGTCCCGTTGTGCAACACTTCACGTCGGTCCGAGATCATCGCCATGAAGCCAGACTGTAATGCGCATGACCCTGTCCCGAGCTGGAAGGAGCCGAAGGACACGGATGTGCATCAATTCTTTGACACCCTGATTGAGGTACATGTCAATGCCGACGCCGAGCGGTGGCTTGTCATGGACACCACCCAGGCAGAGCTGGACTACATCGCCACTAGGGCGAGGGAGGCGCAGCTCGCCATGGAGGCCGGCAGTGCCGGGGGCGTGGAGGACAAGGCCGCAACGGCTACGGAGGAAGAGCAGCTCACCCGGTGGGCGGCGGCCACCGAGGAGGTCAGCAGCGCCGACACTAGAGCTCCGCTTGCCGAAGACGCGGCCGACGAGTCGTCGTCGGAGGAGGACGTGGCGGCGGGCTCGACGCCAACCAGGGGAAGAGGGCGAGTCCTGCGGCGGGCTGGCTTCGGCGAGCTGGTCCGGCCCGGCAGGGCTACGCAGCCTCAATTGACCCTGGAGGGGTCTGGGCGTCACACGAGGGCCACAACAGCCAAGAGGCTGACGAAGGCCGCTGAGAAGAAGAAGACAACAGCCCCTTCCTCATCTGGGCACGCACAAACCCCGCCGTCTTCGCCTCCTCCAGCAGATGTTGACTCGGATGTTGACGCGGAGCTCCCTTTTGATCTTGGGCCCCTCAGCCCGAAGAGGAAAAGGGGAGTGGTGGAAGAGGAGGAGATGGATGACGAGTAAGTACTCCGTCCCTTACTGCCATTTCCATTCCCCTGAATTAAGTCACTTATCTTGATCCGGTTTTTCTTTTGCAGGGATGTAGAGACGTTGGCCCAGAGGGTGAAGAGGGCCAAGGCCTTGGCGGGCGGCCAGCCCCCGGCCAGTGCTTCAAAGTCGCCACTGGTGGTGCTGAGCAGCCCAGACAGCAGCCCCCAGCACAGCCCCCAGCGTAAGTTCGTCACCCTCCTCTTATCGACATGTGGTAGGCGTTCGATGCTATGGTGTTGACCTTGTCGGGTTTACAGGAGGGGAGCAGCAGCAGGAGGAGCCGCAGAGGGCTACCCCCAACACACCACCCCCATCGACTACGCCGCCGCGAGGGGCATCCCCGGAAAGGGCATCAAGCACGGAGCCCACACCCATGGAGGAAGAGGGGAACTTGGGCGCTGGTGACTCTGCCACGGCGCCGAATGCTGGCGGGGAGGGGACTTCTGCTTCACAGCCTGGCACTGGTGAGTCGCCTGTCCTCCGTCTCTGTTTTTCCCTTATTCTTTTTCTTGGCTTCAATGCTCCCATTACTACCCAGGCCCTCCTTCAGTAGGTATGGAGGACGTGGATACTGTTGTTGGGAATATTGCTGAGGAGGCCACGGCGGAGGCCGACAGGATTGCCGCCGAGGAGGCCGCCAGGGATGCTGACGAGGTTGTCGCTGATGAGGCCACCAAGGATGCTGCCGAGGACACCGCTGTGGGGGCCACCAAGGCGACCGGCGAGGCTTCTGCCGAGGGCGCCAACGGTGGGCCTGCCGGGGAAGCCTGCAAGGCCACTGCCGAGGAAGAGGTGGTTGATGATCAGCCTCCCTCCTCCTCAACCTCGGGCCCGGCCAGATATCTGAAGGTGGGCGACGATCTTTTCGTCCATCTACCAGGGGCGTCAAGTTCCCGAGCGCCCGCCGAAGGGGAAGTCTTTGACGGCGAGGTGCTTTCCGCCACCGGGCTCGAGGTTGTCGATGAGCCGGGCATTGGCGGTGATGGTTTTCCAGAAGAGCAGCTTTTCCGCGCTATGGGGGCCAACTTCCGAAAACTCCAGGCGCTCTACCGTGTCCGTTTGGACAAGGTTAAGTCCAGGACGGCAATGGTGGACCAGGCAGAGGTGGATTTCAAGGCACGCGTTGCTGCGACGCAGACCTGGTTCCACCAGACTCGCGAGGAGCAGAGGGCCTTTCAGGAGGAATTGGCCAAGTGCAATGTCAAGCTCACCATGAAGATGGCTGACATCGAGAAGGCCCAGGAAAAGGCGGCGAACTTGGCTGCCGCGGCCGAGGCCGTCCGGAACCAGCATCAAGCCGCACTGGATTCCCAGGAAGAGGACCTCACTGTGCGTGAGGCGAAGCTTGCCGCAGCGCTCCGTGGCAAGGATGAGGAGCTTGAGGCCCTTGTCGCGCGGCGGACTCGCGAGCTGGAGCAGAGGCACAAGGAGGCACTCGATGCCCAGGCTCTGGCCCATGCCGACAAAGTAAGGGAGTTGGAGGTGGAGCGGGACGAGCTGAAGGAGCAGGCCCTCAAGCTGTCAAACGAGAAGAGCACGCTCAACAACGCCTTGGAGGAGGCGCAAGGAGCGGTCATTGGCAGGACTGGGAGCTCTCCGAAGCGCAAAACTCCGTCAGAGATCTCAAGCTGAAGCTGGAGGATCTCGAGAAGATGTTGTCGAAGAGCAGGGCTCGGGAGGATACCTTGACCAGGAGTCTGGAGGAGGAGAAGCAGCTGCGGGCGAACGAGGCCGCCTCCCACCAGGAATATGTGGCGGGCGAGAACAGATGGATCAGCCGTCTGGAGGACGTCGCCGGCAGGGTCACCTCGCAGTTGGCCACCATGGGGATGCCAAACGTGAGGTACGCCTCTGAGCGCAGGGGGACCATCAACACCAAGCTGACCCAGTTCTTCGAGGGCGTCCTTGGAGCCTTTGCTTATCTTCACTCCAACCGAGCGACCACGTTGGCCGGGGAAGCCCGACGACTTTGCCGGGGGGTCATGACCAATGTCCTCACCAAGATGGCATACTGGAACCCCGAGCTCGACTTCGATGCCGCGATGGATAGCTTGCCGGATGGTACTGACCTCACGGTGGTCAAGGAGCGCATCAAGCCCGTCATCAGCAGCATCGACGAAATCAAGAGGGTGGAAGGCCAGCGTCGGGATTAGGCATCCCGTTCTTCACCGCCGCTGCAGGTTCACGACCAAGACAAATTTCATCTTTAGTTAGAACCGCAGCAATGATGTGACGTAATATAACTTCGCAGTACTTTTGGGATTATGCATGCTATTTTCCTGTTTGTTGCCTCTTTGTACGTCCACCCTACGCCAGCTGGGTAAGCTTGCCGGCGCAGAAACCCAAGGCGGCGTCTTGGGGACGGGTCCCCATTGGCCTGCCGGGTGAGCGTGCTGTCGGGTGAGCCACCTTACCACCTTTGACGCAGCCGCTCGAACTATCAAGTTTGACTCGAGTCAGAGTTGAGAGCCTTGCTAATTGCGGAAGGCTACCCTACCGTTTTCAACGCAGCCATTTGAACTGTTGAGCGGACTCGAAACAGAACAAAGGCATTGCCGATCGGGGAAGGCCCCATTTGCCTACAGGTTTCTTTTTGTACAAAGAACGACAACTCCAAGGATAATAACTTTATATAATAGAATGGAAATATCCGGGGTCCAATGTAACATAGCTTCTGTTTGTAGTCGCTCGAGTGCTGATCTTCCGGCCTCCTTCCCTCTCCAAGAGCCACAAAGACGAAGGAGTGCTGGGCTGATTGCTAGAGCCGATTCTCATAACTGCGCCTCCCCTACCTGGCGCGCCAAAGATGTCGGTGGGAACGACACCTATGGGATCACAAGAATCCCTACTGTGGTTAGCGGGGCGCGGGGTCGTGAGAAGAGCGGATCAAACAGATAGCACACGGTTCGTTTATCCAGGTTCGAGCCACGGGGATGCGTAAAACCCTACTCCTGCTTTGGTGGATTGTATATCTGTGTTCTTGAGCTAGCTATGGGGCGTGAGGAGCTCCAAAAAGCTGAATCCTTCTCCTGGTCGCCTCGGGCCTCCTTTTATAGAAAAAGGGGTTGCCACAGTGGCACACAGGAGGTGGAAAGGGTACAGTGATGCGAGGTTATCCCTCGCATTACATGACAAGGAGCATTTAATGCGTCTTGCTTAGGTGTCCTTGCTTTATCGGGGACGGGGGAGAGATCTGTCTCGTCCGTCGCCGCTCCTTCTTGTGTCAGCATGCGCCCTGGCCAGCGACGCCTGCGATGCCATATAGGTACACAGGCAGCTGAGGTGGCGCAGTGGTGGGTCTTCACGAAGATCTGCATGCCGCCACGCAGGTGCCTGCCCAGCTGGTTGGGTCGGCAGCTGCATGCGAACGGCGGTGGAGGTTTAGTCGGCGTGGGCCTGGTGGTGGTGATGAGGATGTCCTTGGCAAGGGCCTTGCCGGGGCCCCGGCAAGGGTTTTGCCGAGGCGCCTGCTGTCATCCCTGGCAAGGTGCTTGCCGGGGGCCTTGTGGTTTTCCTCGATTGGGATCCCACCAAGGGTCGTCATCTTCTATAGTGTGTATCTGATCTTGAATGTCTTCACAAAGATCTGCATGCCACCACAGGGATGTTTCCCGAATCCTTGCCCCATGGGGGCAGTGGACTCAAGGGTGATTTGCTCCGTAGGTGTGGGGCGAGTTGCCGTGGCAAGGGTCTTGCCGGGGTTGCTAAAACTGTCTCCCGGCAAGGATTTTGCCGGGGGAGTCCGTTTCGTCCCCTTTGCTCTTCGTGGTCTTGGCCTTGGCGTCGTTCTAGTTCTCTTGAGCTTCGGTCTTACCCTGGCTCACCTCCCTTGCCTTGCTTGGTGTGGTGGTGCCCGTGGCTCAGACTGCCCGTGCACAGTTATAGGGGTACAAAAAGTGTACCCCTCTTTTTGTACACCGACAAGGCTAGACCGCCTGTTGGATGGTATAGAAGAGGAATTTAGTCAGTCTGCATGACTATGTAATTAAAGTGACATGTATAATGCCTTCTAGCCGGATTGTAGATCATTTGTCTTGGCGGACCTTTTCACTTCAACCTCGGGACCCGATAGTCTGGAGTGTATGCGAATACCTGCTCAGTTATATAAGAACTGGGGTATGCGTGGATACCAGGCATAGGGGTCAGTAGTGCTTGAACGAACAATTGCCCAACTAGTTATGTTATATTACATGGCTAGTAAGAAACATCTTCCAGGGAGAATAGTTCCGTTAAGGGTTCCTTTCCCTGGGTATGCATGCCCTAAAGTGCATGTCCAGACTGCGATAAGAAGCGCAGGAAAAAACATCTGGGGGCAGATATGGAAAATAAAAAATCATCTTTTGTTCACCGACCGAATATTCCCTTAAGAACGCTAGCTTTCGGCTTCACCCAGTCTGAGGTACACATCCGGCTGACCCGGCAGTAACAATCGCAGAGGTGCTCCCCTTATGCCCTAGCCGAATTAACGGGAATGTAGGGCATAAATACAAGAGCCAGGCAACCCAGCTTGGCCAAAAATTAAGTCATATCGATGCATATAATGGCAAAAAAAAGGTACATGCGGAAGTATAACACATGTGCGGGGCATGATGCCCAGATAAATAATTAAGCTTCTGTGAAGGAGGACCCCAGGTATGATGAGCGCGGCTAGCGCATCTATAATGTGCAGGTGAGGCACAAGTTGGCCCTTGAAGGCCTAGAGAAAGAATAAAAGAAAGAAAGAAAGAAAAACAAGACAGATAATGTATATGCAAAAAATGGACAGAGGAAGGGGACGAACATAGAGTCCGGCGCTGGCGTAGAATCTTCGGAGCCTGGCCGCGTTCCATGGGTTCGGCTCGAGTCAATTACTCGATGCATCCCGCAGTCCGTACGCTCCACCGGTCAGAACTTGGTCAATAATGAAGGGACCTTCCCATCTGGGCTCGAGCTTGTTCTTTTTCTTATCCGGCAGGCGTAGAACTAGTTCGCCAACGTTATAAGTTTTGGCCCGTACTTCTCTGCTTTGGTACCTGCGAGCCTGTTGCTGACAAAATGCGGAACGGGCTTTTGCTACGTCGCGCTCCTCCTCCAGGGTGTCCAGACTGTCCTACCGATCGAGCTCAGCTTCTCTTTCTTCGTACATGCGCACCCAAGGTGAGTCATGAATTATGTCACAGGGCAAGACTGCCTCTGCGCCGTACACCATAAAGAAGGGTGTATATCCGGTACTATGATTCGGCGTGGCCCGCGGCCCCCATAGTACGGAGTCGAGCTCCTCTACCCAGTGCATGTTAGACTCTGTTAAGGAACGCACTAATCTGGGTTTAATGCCGCTCATTATAAGACCGTTTGCTCGCTCAACTTGGCCGTTGGTTTGTGGGTGATATACTAAAGCATAATCGAGCTTGATGCCCATTTTGCCGCACCAGAGTTTTACCTCATCGGCAGTGAAGTTCGTGCCGTTGCCAGTGATGATGCTGTGGGGGACGCCATAACGGTGTACGGCCCCAAATATGAAGTCTATCACTGGTCCGGATTCACCTGTTTTAACAGGTTTGGCCTCTATCCATTTGGTGGATTTATCCACCATGACCAGTAAGTATTTTTTTCTTGTGGGTTCCCCCTTTAAGGGGTCCAACCATGTCAAGCCCCCAGACTGCAAAGTGCCACGTAATGGGGATTGTTTGGAGGGCGGTGGGTGGCATGTGGCTTTGATTTGCAAAGAGCTGGCAACCGGCGCAACGTTGGACCAAGTCCCGTGCATCTGCCCGGGCCGTTGGCCAATAGAATCCTATACAGAAGGCCTTGCTTACAAGAGCCCGGGCTGCGGCGTGGTGACCGCCGAGTCCGGCGTGGATTTCTGCCAAAAGGTTCCGCCCTTCCTCTTCGGAGATGCACCTTTGAAGGACTCCTGTAGTGCTTTTTTATACAATTCTCCCTCATGGACCCTGTAGGCCTTAGATCGCCGCACTATGCAGCGTGCCTCATTTTGGTCCTCCGGAAGTTCCTGCCTAGTTAGGTAGGCCAGGAATGGTTCTGTCCACGGGGCTATGATGGCCATTATTACGTGGGCTGAAGGTGTTATTTCGGTGGCGGAGCCTCCGATTGTGTCAGAGTGTTCCGTATCAGGCATTTTGGCCGGGTCCGGACTATTGTTACCGGTGTCCCCTTCCCATACTACGGATGGCTTGAACAAGCTCTCCAGAAATATGTTGGGGGGGGCGCATCGCGTTTTGCGCCGATGCGGGTGAGGATATCCGCCGCGTGATTGTTTTCCCGAGCCACATGGTGAAATTCGAGCCCCTCGAACCGAGCTAACATTTTTAGGACGGCGTTTCGGTAGGCCGCCATTTTTGGATCTTTGGCGTCAAAGTCTCCATTTTTTGGGATATTGTGAGGTTTGAATCCCCACGCAC
The DNA here is from genome assembly GCF_003073215.2 of Triticum urartu. Taxonomy (NCBI): domain Eukaryota; kingdom Viridiplantae; phylum Streptophyta; class Magnoliopsida; order Poales; family Poaceae; genus Triticum; species Triticum urartu. Next base: position 275,742,741 of record NC_053025.1, read on the forward strand.
CTCCAGGCGTTGAATGCCCATGGAGACTGCCATTCGAAGACCATGCAATAGAGCTTCGTATTCGGCTGCGTTGTCGGAGTCTGTATACAATATTTGCAGTACATACTGAACGATATCTCTGGTTGGGGACGTCAGGACGACGCCAGCCCCTAGACCAGCCAGCATTTTAGAACCGTCGAAGTGCATGATCCAATTGGAGTATGCGTCGTACTCTTTAGGGAGTTCGGCCTCCGTCCATTCGACGACAAAGTCGGCCAATACTTGCGACTTAATGGCTCGTCGAGGTTTGTATGTTATGTCGGACGGGAGGAGCTCAATGGCCCATTTAGCAATCTGGCCCGTAGCGTCGCGGTTGTTTATAATATCATTAAGTGGCACTTTCGAGGCTACTGTAATCGAACACTCTTGAAAGTAGTGTCGCAGCTTCCGGGATGCCATGAATACCACATAGGCTATCTTTTGATAATGTGGGTACCATGATTTGCATGGAGTGAGGACAGTGGATACATAGTATACCGGCTTTTGAAGAGGGAATTTATGTCCGTCAGCTTCTCGTTCGACAACGAGCATTGCGCTTACAACTTGATGAGTTGCCACAATGTACAACAGCATTGGTTCGCCGATGTTTGGCGCGGCCAGGATTTGGTTGGTTGCCAAAATGGCCTTTATTTCTTCCAATCCGGCTGTGGCAGCGTCCGTCCACTCGAAGTGTTCGATGCTCCGAAGGAGGCGATAAAGGGGTAAAGCCTTTTCTCCTAAGCGGGAGATAAAGCGGCTTAGAGCCGCCACGCATCCAGTTAACTTCTGGATTTGCTTGAGGTCTGTTGGGGTAGCCAACTGTGACAAAGCTCGGATTTTGGCCGGATTAGCTTCAATACCTCTACTAGAGACGATGAAACCCAGGAGCTTTCCGGCTGGTACGCCGAAAACGCATTTTTCCGGGTTGAGCTTGATGTCGTATGTTCGGAGGTTGTCGAATGTGAGCCTCAAGTCGTCTATCAAAGAGTTGACGTGTTTGGTTTTGACGACCACATCGTCTACGTATGCCTCTACTGTTTTGCTGATTTGTTTCTCCAGACATGTCTGAATCATGCGCTGATATGTTGCACCGGTGTTTTTGAGCCCAAAAGGCATTGTGTTGAACCAGAAGGGACCGTATGGTGTGATGAATGTCGTTGCGGCTTGGTCGGACTCCGCCATCTTGATTTGGTGGTAACCGGAGTATGCGTCGAGGAAACACAATGACTCGTGTCCTGCGGTAGCATCGATAATTTGATCGATGCGGGGGAGGGGGAAGGGATCCTTTGGGGCAAGCTTTATTGAGGTCCTTGAAATCGACACAGAGGCGCCAGGATTTATCCTTCTTTGGTACCATCACCTGGTTTGCTAGCCAGTCCGGGTGTTTATTTCTCTGATGAATCCGGCCTCCAATAACTTAGTTAGTTCCTCTCCCATGGCCTGTCTCTTGGGTTCAGAGAAACGCTGAAGAGCTTGCTTGACCGGCTTGAATCCCTTTAGGATATTGAGGCTATGCTCGGCCAGCCTGCGTGGGATTCCTGACATGTCTGAGGGATGCCAGGCGAATATGTCCCAATTCTCACGCAGGAACTCTCGTAGTGCGGCCTCCACGGCGGGGTTTAACTGTGCCCTCATGGAGGCTGTTTTTGTAGGGTCCGTTGGGTGGACTTGGAATTTGGCTATTTCATCCGCTGGTTTAAAAGAGGTGGACTTGGATCTCTTATCGAGTATCACGTCGTCCATGTCCACTGTGGAGCGTAGCGTGGATAATTCCTCGGCTGAGAGGGCTTCGGATAATGCCTCGAGGGCCAGTGCGGCTGTTTTGTTTTCAGCGCGGAGTGATGTGTTCGGATCATTGGCGAGGGTGATGATTCCGTTGGGCCCGGGTATTTTGAGCTTCATGTACCCATAATGGGGTTCGGCTTGGAAGATCGTGAACGCCTCATGTCCTAAAAGGGCATGGTATCCACTGCTGAATAGGGCCACTTGAAATGTAATTTCTTCGGACCAATAGTTCTCTGGCGTACTGAATACCACATCTAGTGTGATTTTCCCAGCGCATCGTGCCTCCCGACTGGGTATGATTCCCCTGAAGGTTGTGCTACTTTTCTCAATGCGGTTCCAGTCTATTTCCATTTTTTGAAGAGTTTCCTCAAAGATGAGGTTTAATCCGTTGCCGCCGTCCATGAGTACTTTGGTGAGTCGAAAGCCGTCCACAATTGGACAGAGGACCAGTGCGGCTGGTGCTCGGGCTGTTCGGAATTTAGGTTCGTCACTCGCATTAAAAGTAATAGCTGTGTCACTCCATGGATTTATTGCTGCTATGTGGTAGATTTCGGCCATGCTGCGGAGTGTTCGCTTGCGCCTATTATTTGACGCAAAGGTCTCAAAGACTGTTAACACCGTATTGTTATCCACGGGATGGTGCTCTGTGGCATTTGGGATAAGAAGATCCTCACCACTTTTGGCCACCTGACGGAGTATCCAACATGCTCTAAGGCTGTGCGTTGGTATTGTATCCGCTGTACTATGAATTTGCAGGGTGCGTTAAGCCATCCCTCCAGTACGGTTCCATGCCCTATAGAGGGTTTTTGTTTCTTTGCAACTAGCTCGGGTGTCTTATGATAGTGCACCCTTTTACTTCGGACTGGGTGTATATTCGGAGCCGGATTATCCCAAAATTTCATTTCAGTTTCCCAAGCACTTTCCATCACACAGTACTTTCGTACTATGGACGCCAAGTCAGCGAAGCGTGATATGTCACGGCGACATAAGGCGTTAAGGATTCCCTTGTCCGTGCAATTATTGCAGAAAAGTGAGACTGCATCTTCCTCGTGACAGTCCTTAACCTTGTTTATCACAAGGAGGAATTTGGCCCAATAATGATGTACTGTTTCATGGGGCTCTTGCCTGATGTGGGAAAGATCATTTATGTATGGGTGGGTGGGTTCGTTTGAGTCCGAACCCCTACCCGATCTGAGACCCAGGGGCTAAGGAGTTTCCAATCTTGGAAGTTCGGGTTCCGGAGTGTTGCCAGATAAGTCTGGCCCGCTGCCTAATTCTAGGTTCTGGGCTTGGGTGATGTCCTCCCGTAAGCGGGTATCCGGCTCGGAGAGCTCAGGAATCCGGACATAGTTAGTCCTCAAAATAGGGGAAGAGTTGCCGCATTGTTCCTCCACCACCGCAATGTGATGGGTGACCGATGGAGAGTTAATCTCCCTTTGATCGGGTTTAAGCCCAATCTGATCATAGTCCGTAGCGACTCCCAAGGCGGCGATGCGATCCAAGAGTTTGTTTAGGGAAGAGAGCTCCATTGGATCCATCTGCTCGGCGAATTCCGAGCCGACGTGGAGGCTGTTTTTGATGACCCGAGAAGTCATCGTCGGTGCAGCGGGCGAACAGGCAGTCATGACGAAACTGCCTAGCCGGAGAGTTTGGCCGACAGCCAGAGCTCCCCCAGCGGTAATGTTGCTTTTAACAACGAGATGAGGCATCCTTCCTTACGGAGACGTCACAAAGGAACTCTCAATTAAAGCACCAATGTCGGTGTCAAAACTGGTGGATCTTGGGTAGGGGGTCCCGAACTATGCGTCTAAGGCGGATGGTAACAGGAGGCAGGGGACACGATGTTTTACCCAGGTTCGGGCCCTCTTGATGGAGGTAAAACCCTACGTCCTGCTTGATTTATTCTTGATGATATGAGTATTACAAGAGTTGATCTACCACGAGATCGGAGAGGCTAAACCCTAGAAGCTAGCCTATGGTATGATTAGATGTTATCCTACGGACTAAAACCCTCTGGTTTATATAGACACCAGAGGGGGCTAGGGTTACACAAGGTCGGTTACAAAGGAGGAGATATACATATCCATATTGCCTAGCTTGCCTTCCACGCTAAGTAGAGTCCCATCCGGACACGAGACGAAGTCTTCAATCTTGTATCTTCATAGTCCAACAGTCCGGCCAAAGGATATAATTCGGCTGTCCGGATACCCCCTAATCCAGGACTCCCTCAGATATCCTATGTGATACTTGAATTCCCACTTATAAACTCCCGAAACTTTCTGGTTATGCAATCAGGTGTTGAGGATACAGGGGAAGCATAATATCTCACCCAAAACTAGCAAATCCTACATCCAGCTGTATCCATCCTTCAACACATAACCAAGAAACCTTCGGAAATCATTTACCACAACCTTCGAAAAGCATCCGTTATACGAGTTATGGCAATACTCCCAAACTCCCGCCCCAGTACTGGGTGGCGTCGAGGTTATCTCACCAACAACTGCATAAAAGAGATTTTCGATGTCGGCGAACTCAGGTATTCTAGAACTGCAACAATGAAATTGTGACTACAACACCTCGGAGATCAACTCCCCGGGAGATTGCCACAACCCCTAAATGTCAGGAGGCACCAAGAACAATGTTCTCGTCACAAAACCATTGGAACAATTCCAAGATACCCGCGTGATCCTAAAAAATCGTGAAATTTAAGGAGAGAAGAGTCAAAACTCTACATCAGGAGGCCTCACCAGAGCGACGAAGGGACCGAGGAGTAAAAAGAATCCTACTCTCTGATATATATAATCCTAAGACTCAAAACATTTTGTTCTAGACACTACAACGTCAGCGATTCGATCAAGCAGGGGGCTCCTAAGTCGGGGAAGGCTCTGATACCAACTAGTAACACCCACAATGCGGCTATATCTCCCACGTGTCGAGGCATGACTTAGAGGCATAGCCGCACGGTAGGTTTGTCGCAAGAGGGGTAATAATAAGAAAGGGATAAAGAGTTGGCTTACAATCGCCACTTCACACATATAACAAGTTAAACATACATCATCCAGAATACAATCAAGGACCGACTACAGAACCAAAATAAAGAAAGACCACCCCAAATGCTAGATCCCCGATCGTCCCAACTGGGCTCCACTACTGATCATCAGGAAAGGAAACAAAACAACGATCAAGATCTTCATCGAGCTCCCACTTGAGCTGGGTTGCGCCATCTGCGCTGGTATCATCGGCACCTGCAATTGTTTGGAAGTATCTGTGAGCCACGAGGACTCAGCAATCTCACACCCGCGAGATCAAGACTATTTAAGCTTATGGGTAGGATAGGGTAATGAGGTGGAGCTGCAACAAGCACTAAGCATATATGGTGGCTAACTTACGCAAAAGAGAGCGAGAAGAGAAGCAATGCACGATCGCGAACTAGAAGTGATCAAGAAGTGATCCTGAATCTACATACGTTCAAGCATAACACAAGAACCGTGTTCACTTCCCGGACTCCACCGATAAGAGACCATCACGGCTACACACGCGGTTGATGCATTTTAATTAAGTCAAGTGTCAAGTTCTCTACAACCGGACATTAACAAATTCCCATCTGCCGCATAATCACGGGCACGGCTTTCGAAAGTTCAAACCCTGCAGGGGTGTCCCAACTTAGCCCATCACAAGTTCTCACGGTCAACGAAGGATATTCCTTCTCCCGGGAAGACCCGATCAGTCTCGTAATCCCGGTTACAAGACATTTCGACAATGGTAAAACAAAACCAGCAACGTCGCCCGATGTGCCGACATCCCGATAGGAGCTGCACATATCTTGTTCTTAGGGCAACACCGGATGAGAAATCCGTACAACTAAAACCAGCCCTCAAGTTTCCCCGAGGTGGCGCTGCAAGGGGCTCTAGTTCGTACCAACACTTAGAGAGGCACTGACCTGGGGGGGGTTAAAATAAAGATGACACTCGGGTTAATTACTCCCAAGGGAAAGGTATAGGTTGTTAGGCAAAGGTAAAACCAAGGTTGGGCCTTGTTGGAGGAGTTTTATTCGAAGCGAACTGTCAAGGGGTTCGCATAACACCCAACTGCGTAAGGGACGCAAAATCAAGGAACATAACACCGGTATGATGGAAACTAGGGCGGCAAGAGTAGAACAAAACACTAGGCATAAGGACGAGCCTTCCATCCTTTACCAAGTATATAGATGCATTAATTAACATAATAGATATTGTGATATCCCAACATATCCATGTTCCAACATGGAACAAACTTCCTCTCCACCTGCAAATAGCAACGCTAAAAGAGGGGCTGAGCAAAAGCGGTAACATAGCCAAACAACGGTTTGCTAGGAAGGTGGGTTAGAGGCTTGACATGGCAATATGGGAGGCATGATATAGCAAGTGGTAGGTAGCGCGTCATAGCAATAGAGCGATCAACTAGCAAGCAAATATAGAAGTTATTCCGAGGGTATGGTCATCTTGCCTGAAATCCCGCAACAAAGAAGAACGAGTCCATGAAGAAGACAAATGGACGTAGTCGAACGGATCCTCATAAACGCGGCGTTATCGGAACTAACCCGAAGAAGCAACACCGGAAAGACGCAAACAACATAGTAAACAACCAAGCATAACATGGCATGATGCACAACCAAGTATGATGCATGTCCGGTTTAATGAGGCATGGCATGGCAAAGTGCACAAACAATACTACAAATTAAGTGGAGCTCAATATGCAATGAGTTGCATATTGACGAAATAGCACATGAATTATTTAGTTCTCTCTCGGTTATGTACCCAACAATATTAAATGTTCATAAACATGGCAAAAGTGTGAAGCATAAACAAACTAACTATCTAAGCAATTTAAATGGGGCCGGAAACGTCAAACAACAATTCCGGCAAATCCCCATATGCATTTAGCGATTTAATGCAACAACAATTTTTAAACATTTTAAATGTTATTATCATGATGCAGATGACATATGCAAGTTTTATGCAATTTTATGAAAAGGTTGACATGAACATAATATGGAGCATTTGTCATCGTGGCGGAAACGAAAGGGGTGCCACGGCAACGATAACGAAAACGGTGCCACGGCAACATTTTGATGATCCGGTAGCTCACGTAGATATCGGTGCAAAAGGAAGTGGGTGTGAGTGTGTCAAAAGATGGTGAGGTGATCCCGGTAGCCGGGTGTCCCACATGACGGTGGCAAGGAAACGAGGAACGTGCAAGGATCAAATCGGGCATGGGGCAAACACATGCATCTCATACAACACATCACAAGCGTTCGCTCTCGGACGGTCGTCTCGGGGTTATACCTTTGAAGCGTGCGTTTTGGGAATGGATGAAGTTCATTGAAGGAAGTAGACGTTCTCGCGACGGTAGTGAAAGCAGAGGTTCTCGCGGGTCGTAGAGGAAGTAGTTGTACTCGCGAACTTGTCGGGTCCACGGCGACGGTAGCGGAACTTCACAGATCTGTGGTCTCCGGGCGTAGTGGTACTTGGGTGTAGTGATACACATTCCGAAAGCGGTTCACAAAGATGGTAGTCGAACTTGGCACTTGCGTTACACGGTTCTTCGGCGACGGTAGTCGTACATGGTTTGGAGCAGTACTTGCATCTTCGTACTTGTCGGTCTCCATCCTTGCGACGGTAGCGGTACACGTTTTCGTAGAGGGACTTGACGAATCCGAGTAACTTGTGGCCGACGGTGGTCGTTCACGTATCGTCGTGGTAATTGGCGATTTCGGAGACAGCGGAAGACGAACTTGGCGGTCCTTGTTGACCTAGTACTTGGCGTTATTTCCGGTTCGGTGATCGTTTTAGGCGTCGGGCGTCGAGGTACTTGGCGGATCTGTGGTTCTCGCGGTCTTGGTCACGCCGGAAGGCACTTGGTGAAACCATTCAGGGAGGAAGCAATGGAGTGATGCTAGCAGCTGGTGGAACTCCATGGTCAACATCACACGGGTGCACAGAGGCGAAACTTGTGGTGCTGCACCTAAACAGATGCCAAAGGGAAAGATGCTGGGTCTAGGCAGAAGACCGGCGACGCAGCAGCGGGCACCGGGAGGCGTGGCTTCGACGGGCAGGGCCGAAGACGAGGTGAGGAACTCTGTGACGGGGACAGCCGGAACTGCTGCTAGTGGCGCTCGGGGCCATGGGACGCGGAAGTGGAGGTCGAAGGCGAGGCACAGGGAACGTCCCGGCGCTGCATCGGCGAGAGGGTGGAGCAGCTGCTGCTACTGCCGGCGGCGAGGTACTTGGTGGCGATGAGGAGAAACATGAGGAGAAGCGCGTGGGAGAAGAGCTGCTCCGGCGGGACTGCTTTCTGATGACGCGGTGGCTTCGGGTAGACGAGGAGGCGGCGAGGAGGTCATGGCACGGCTGCAGGAGGCGAGGCGCTTGAGGGCACGGCGTGGCTATCGTGGGAGGCCGGAGGAAGGGCTCCGGTGAAGGCAAGTCGAGGGCGAGCCGGGTTGAGGGCGGCGAGCTCACGGGGTCGCATGGTGGTCGTCCAGGGGCCTCACTCCTCTCCTTTCCTGCGGGAGGCGGCACGAGCAATGGAGTGGGAGATGGGAGGTTCGGTCATGAGGAAGAGCGAGAGGAGGGATATGGGATCGAGCGTTTCCTAGGATCTGCGTGCGTGCAGGTGCTGGCGGCGGTGTGGGAGGAAGAGAGGGAGAGGGTGAGAGTTAGGTTTAGGGGGGTGGTTGGGCCGGCCCAGGGTTAGGTAGGGGCTGCTGGCCTCGTGGCCTGCTGGGCTGGGCTGGAGAAGGCCCATGTGGCTGCCCTGGGTAGGTCTCTCCCTCTCTTGCAACTACTCCTTCCTTTTGATTTCTTCAACCAGAAATGAAAAGGGAAAAGTACATGGAGTTTAGAGATGTCAGTGGCTAAGATGAAAATATCTCTGCAATGCGGGGATTATGCTCGATTAAGTAAAATTGGTCTGGGTATTTTTTAGAGACAGGGATTTGAAACAAGTTTGAATTAGGTTCAAACTTGAGTTAAATTCTAGCCCAAACAAATCAATTCCAATTGAGCTGAAATTGCCAGAGAGGTTGAGGGCATGGTGGAAGATTTATAGGCAAAAAATGAACATTATTTGGGGGAGGAAAAGTGTCACTCGATTAAATGGCTAAAATTTGAAAGAAGGAAGAAGGATATGGGGTTTGCTTGGATATGGATTAAATTGAAGGCTGAAGATGCCAACAACATGGGAGATGAAGAGAAAGAGATCAGACCATAACATACACAATTAAAATGCACATGCAACAACAAGCAAGATGATCATGATGCAATGCAATAAAATGACAAGAGGCACAACAAAATCATGAAGCATACAACAAAGCAAGATGATCGTGATGCAAGAAGCAAAATATGGCAATGGCATTCATCATGAACATGGCAACAAGCATATAGGAATGAAATGTGCAAAACAATTATGATAATGCAACAAACACAATACACATGGCAACAACTAAAATAAATGGAAGGCAAACTGGAGCATCGGTCTTGGGGCATTACAATAACCCAACAAAGGATCTGGTGGTCCACAAGGGATCTGATGTGAGCATCGGTACCCAGCAAGAAGAAGAAAGAATGCAAGGGGATCAGATTATAAAAACAACTGACTAATTCAAAGCTCAAATGCAAAGGAATTGTGATTTCCAAATCAAGGGATCAGAAGCAAACACTCTGATTAAGGATGGATAAGTTGAATAGACTTAGGGGTACACTCGACGGTAATTTCGTTGGTCAAGAACTAGCTCATGTCCGGAGTGACGTCTGAGCCAAAGGGACGAATTCTAGTTTCGACTGATGATTGCAACCATTCACCAACATATCGAATCAAAGGCTCAAAATGACGATGACAAAGGATGCTAATGAATATTTCTAGTCATATGGGAAGTAACCATAATGCAAGGAGACAAGTATTTGCGGAGCAATAACTGGCATAGGGTTACCAGAAGATCAGATAGTAGTTCGACATATCTTGTGAATCATATGAACAACTGGGTAAGAACGAATACTCAGTAGGTGCGAGGAATCATCCGTAGGGGTATTCATGTGGCACAAAACTGCAAGGCAGTAGGCACAAAGTATTCTTTGAACAATAGATAGGATTTCGGGGTATCTTGTAATAACAATATCAACGGGGGAATGATTGTATGAATGACAAGTGTATGGGGTCATCCATAGGGGTTTATCGACGGAAGGGAATTGCAAAAGCGACGGGCACAAGGGTCTCGGAAAAACATTCAAAAGTATCTTCAGAATCTTCTGGTGAAGCAAGCGATCATCTGGAATGAGGGGCTCTCCGGGACAAAGTATTTACGAGAACCTAATGTTAGAGTTTGCAAAATCATTTAAGTCGAATAGAAGAGAAATAAGAGTCCCAGAATAAAGATCGAGGAGTAAAAGATGCTAATACCACCCATTTGTGATGTGGCCCCGTAAGACACACAGCCATGTTAGTAAAAGTTTTCTAGTGACTAGACTCAACTTCGGCCAAGGAATTGGAAAGGGGGATCTTACAGGCAGTCGGCTCGGATACCAACTTGTGACACCCCCGATTCAATCAAACACTAATCACACACACAAATGTGTACGATCAAGACCAGGGACTCACGGGAAGATATCACAACACAACTCTAGACACAAATTAAAAATAATGCAAGCTTTATATTACAAGCCAGGGGCCTCGAGAGCTCGAATACAAAAGCTCGAATACACAAGAGTCAGTGGAAGCAACGATATCTGAGTACAGACATAAGTTAAACAAGTCTGCCTTAAGAAGGCTAGCACAAAAGCAACAACGTTCGAAAAGGCAAGGCCTCCTGCCTGGGAGCTGCTACGTCTTGAGCTTGTGTTCGTTTTCCCCAAAGAGGAAGGGATGATGCAGCAGAGTAGCGTAAGTATTTCCCTCAGTTTTTGAGAACCAAGGTATCAATCCAGTAGGAGGCCACGCTCAAGTCCCTCGTACCTGCACAAAGCGATAGCTACTCGCAACCAACGCGATTAGGGGTTGTCAATCCCTTCACGGTCACTTACGAGAGTGAGATCTGATAGATATAATATTTTTGGTATTTTTGGTATAAAGATGCAAAGTAAAAAGTAAAAGCAAAGTAAAAGCAAAGCATGATTAAAGTGATAGAGATTGATATGATGAGAATAGACCCGGGGGCCATAGGTTTCACTAGTGGATTCTCTCAAGAACATAAGTATTCTACGGTGGGTGAACAAATTACTGTTGAGCAATTGACAGAATTGAGCATAGTTATGAGAATATCTAGGCATGATCATGTATATAGGCATCACGTCCGTGACAAGTAGATCGAAACGATTCTGCATCTACTACTATTACTCCACTCATCGACCGCTATCCAGCATGCATCTAGAGTATTAAGTTAAAAACAGAGTAATGCCTTAAGCAAGATGACATGATGTAGAGAGATAAATTAATGCAATATGAAATAAACCCCATATTGTTATCCTCGATGGCAACGATACAATATGTGCCTTGCTGCCCCTTCTGTCACTGGGTAGGGACACCGCAAGATCGAACCCAAAGCTAAGCACTTCTCCCATGGCAAGAACTACCAATCTAGTTGGACAAACCAAACGGATAATTTGAAGAGACTTGCAAAGATAACCAATCATACATAAAAGAATTCAGAGAAGATTCAAATATTATTCATAGATAGACTTGATCATAAACCCACAATTCATCGGTCTCAACAAACACACCGCAAAAAGAAGGTTACATCGAATAGATCTCCACAAGAGAGGGGGAGAACTTTGTATTGAGATTCAAAGAGAGAGAAGAAGCCATCTAGCTACTAACTATGGACCCAAAGGTCTGAGGTAAACTACTCACACTTCATCGGAGAGGCTAGGATGATGTAGAAGCCCTTCGTGATGACGGCGCTCTTCCGACGGAGCTCCGAAACAGGCCCCAAGATGGGATCTCGTGGATACAGAAAGTTGCGGCGGTGGAATTAGGTTTTTTCTCCTCTTCTGATCGTTTGGGGGTACGTGTGTATATATAGGAGGAAGAAGTACGCCGGAGGAGCAACGAGGGGCCCACGAGGCCTAGGGCGCGCCCCCCACCGTCGTGACCGCCTCTTTTGTTCCTTGGAGCAGGGTCCAAGTCTCCTGGATCACGTCCGGTGAGAAAATCACATTCCCGAAGATTTTATTCCGTTTGGACTCTGTTTGATATTCTGTTTCTTCGAAACACTGAAATAGGCAAAAAAACAGCAATTCTGGGTTGGGCCTCCGGTTAATAGGTTAGTCCCAAAAATAATATAAAAGTGGAAAATAAAGCCTAATATAGCCCAAAACATTAGATAATATAGCATGGAGCAATCAAAAATTATAGATACGTTGGAGACGTATCAGGCATCCCCAAGCTTAATTCATGCTCGTCCTCGAGTAGATAAATGATAAAAAGAGAATTTTTGATGCGGAGTGCTACTTGGCATAATTTCAATGCAAATCTTCTTAATTGTGGTATGAATATTCAGATTAGAAAGATTCAAGACAAAAGTTTATATTGACATAAAAATAATAATACTTCAAGCATACTAACAAAGCAATTATGTCTTCTCAAAATAACATGGCCAAAGAAAGTTATCCCTACAAAATCATATAGTCTGGCTATGCTCCATCTTCACCATACAAAGTATTTAAATCATGCACAACCCCGATGACAAGCCAAGCAATTGTTTCATACTCTAACTTTTTCAAAACTTTTTCAATCTTCACGCAATACATGAGCGTGAGCCATGGATATAGCACTATAGGTGGAATAGAATGGTGGTTGTGGAGAAGACAAAAAGGAGGGGACGATAGTCTCACATCAACTAGGCGTATCAACAGGCTATGGAGATGCCCATCAATAGATATCAATGTGAGTGAGTAGGGATTGCCATGCAACGGATGCACTAGAGCTATAAATGTATGAAAGCTCAACAAAAGAAACTAGTGGGTGTGCATCCAACTTGCTTGCTCACGAAGACCTAGGGAAATTTTTGAGGAAGCCCATCATTGGAATATACAAGCCAAGTTCTATAATGTAAAATTCCCACTAGTATATGAAAGTGACAACATATGAGACTCTCTATATGAAGAACATGGCGCTACTTTGTAGCACAATATATGAGACTCGCTATATCATGGTGCTACTTTGAAGCACAAGTGTGGGAAAAAGGATAGTAGCATTGCCCCTTTTTATTTATTTTCTTTTTTGGGGCCTTCTTTTTTTTCTTTGGCCTTTTTTTTTTGGGACAATGCTCTATTGAATTATGATCATCACACTTTTATTTATTTACAACTCAATGATTACAACTCGGTTCTAAAACAAAGTATGACTCTATATGGATGCCTCCGGCGGTGTACCGGGATATGCAATGAATCAAGAGTGACAAGTATGAAGAAATTATGAATGGTGGCTTTGCCACAAATACTATGTCAACTACATGATCATGCTAAGCAATATGACAATGATGAATGTGTCATGACGAACTAGGTGGTGGAAAGTTGCATGGCAATATATCTCGGAATGGCTATGGAAATGCCATAATAGGTAGGTATGGTGGCTGTTTTGAGGAAGGTATATGGTAGGTGTATGGTACCGGCGAAATGTGCGCGGTATTAGAGAGGCTAGCAAAGGTGGAAGGGTGAGAGTGCGTATAATCCATGGACTCAACATTAGTCATAAAGAACTCATATACTTATTGCAAAAATCTAGAAGTTATCAAAGCAAAGTATTACGCGCATACTCCTAGGGGGATAGATTGGTAGGAAAAGACCATCGCTCGTCCCCGACTGCCACTCATAAGGAAGACAATCAATAAATAAATCATGCTCCGACTTCGTCACATAACGGTTCACCATACGTGCATGCTACGGGAATCACAAACTTTAACACAAGTATTCTTTTAAATTCACAACTACTCAACTAGCATGACTTTAATATTATCACCTCCATATCTCAAAAAAATTATCATGCTTCAATCTTTTCCTAGTATTCAACACACTCAAAAGAAAGTTTCACAAATCTTGAATACCAAGCATATTATTATTAAGCAAATTACCATGCTATTAAGAGTCTCTCAAAATAATTTAAGTGAAGCATGAGAGATCAATAGTTTCTTTAAAACGAACCCACCACCGTGCTCTAAAAGATCTAAGTGAAGCACATAGAGCAAAATTATAATGCTCAAAAGATATAAGTGAAGCACATAGAGCAAAATTATCTAGCTTAAAAGATATAAGTGAAGCACCTAGAGCAAAACTACTTAGCTCAAAAGATATAAGTGAAGCACATAGAGTATTCTATCAAATTTTAATTCATGTATGGCTCTCTCAAAAGGTGTGTACAGCAAGGATGATTGTGGCATACTAAGACACAAAGACACAAATAATACAAGATGCTCCAAGCAAAACACATATCATGTTGGTGAATAAAAATATAGCTCCAAGTAAATTACCGATGGAAGTGGACGAAAGAGGGGATGCCTTCCGGGGCATCCCCAAGCTTTGACTTTTTGGTGTCCTTGGATTATCTTGGGGGTACCATGGTCATCCCCAAGCTTGCATGCCTGCAGGTCGACTCTAGAGGATCCCCGGGTACCGAGCTCGAATTCGCCCTATAGTGAGTCGTATTACAATTCACTGGCCGTCGTTTTACAACGTCGTGACTGGGAAAACAAAAGACCACTTCAAGGTACTGTAATGAACTCATTATTTATTTATATTGGTGTTAAACCTACTGTATTCCAACTTCTCTATGGATTATAAACTATTTTACTAGCCATAGATTCATCAAAATAAGCAAACAACACACAAAAAACAGAATCTGTCAAAAACAGAACAGTCTGTAGTAATCTGTAGCTAGCGCAAGATCTGGAATCCCAAAAATTCTAAAATAAATTGCTGGACGTGAGGAATTTATCTATTAATCATCTGCAAAAATAATTAACTAAATATGACTCTTCAAATAAAAATGGCAGCAGTTCTCGTGAGCGCTAAAGTTTCTGTTTTTTACAGCAAGCTCAACAAGACTTTCCCCAAGTCTTCCCAACGGTTCTACTTAGCACAAACACTAATTAAACACAAAAAACACAACCAAAACAGAGGCTAAATAATTTATTTATTACTAAGCAGGAGCAAAAAGCTAGGAATAAAAATAAAATTGGGTTGCCTCCCAACAAGCGCTATCGTTTAACGCCCCTAGCTAGGCATAAAAGCGAGGATAGATCTAGGTATTGCCATCTTTGGTAGGCAATCCATAAGTGGCTCTCATGATAGTTTCATATGGTAATTTTATTTTCTTTCTTGGAAAGTGTTACATGCCCTTTTTTAATGGAAATTGAAATCTAATATTCCCTTCCTTCATATCAATAATCGCACCAACCGTTCTAAGGAAAGGTCTACCAAGAATAATAGGGCAAGAAGGATTGCAATCTATATCAAGAACAATGAAATCTACGGGCACATAATTCCTATTTGCAACAATAAGAACATCATTAATCCTTCCCATAGGTTTCTTAATAGTGGAATCCGCAAGATGCAAGTTTAGAGAGCAATCATCAAAATTACGGAAATCTTGCAAATCACACAAAGTCTTGGGAATAGTAGAGACACTAGTACCCAAATCACACAAAGCATAAAACTCATGATCTTTAATTTTATTTTTAATAGTTGGTTCCCACTCATCATAGAGTTTTCTAGGGATAGAAACTTTCAACTCAAGTTTTTCTTTATAAGATTGCATCAAGGCATCAACAATATGTTCGGTGAAGGCTTTATTTTGACTATAAGCATGTGGAGAATTTAGCACGGATTGCAACAAGGAAATACAATCAATTAAAGAGAAACTTTCATAATTAAATTCCTTGAAATCCAATATAGTGGGTTTAGCAACATCTAGATTTTTATTTCTTTCAATCCCACTTTCATCAATTTCATCATTAAGATTTAAATACTCCGAATTTTTAGAATGCCTTCTAGGTAAAGGAAGATCATATTCAGTTTCATCAAGATTCATATTGCAAAATAAAGATTTAATAGGGGACACATCAATAACTTTTAGATCTTCATCTTGATTTTCATAGGAATCCGGTTTGGCAGCCATCTTATTAACTAAGGTGGCTTGCATATCCGAAATTTCAGCATTCATCTTTTCTAGACGAGCAATTTGGGATCTTATACCATCAAATTCTTTAGACATATCATCAAGCTCTTTATTCATATAACTCATAAAACTTTTTTGTTCCTTAAGCTCGTTTCTATAGAAATTATTATGCTCACATTGCAAAACCATAAATTTCCTAACGTTGTTTTTGATCTCGTCTAACCTTTTAAGGTGAAGATCACCGAATCTTGGTTGAGCCATCGCGACAAACAAGCAATCTAACACACGAGCAAACAAAAAGGAAAGCGGGCAAAATGAGGCAAATAGAGAGGGAGGATAGAGAGAGAGATAGGGCGAATAAAACAGCAAGGGTGAATTGGGGGGAGACGAAAACGAGAGGCAAATGGCAAATAATGTAATGCGAGAGATAGGGATTGTGGTGGGTACTTGGTATGTTGACTTTTAGCGTAGACTCCCCGGCAACGGCGCCAGAAATGGCTCATTGTGGGAGTCAAATTTTGACTTGCACGAACTTCCCCGGCAACGGCGCCAGAAATCCTTCTTGCTACGTCTTGAGCTTGCGTTGGTTTTCCCCGAAGATGAAGGGATGATGCAGCAGAGTAGCGTAAGTATTTCCCTCAGTTTTTGAGAACCAAGGTATCAATCCAGTAGGAGGCCATGCTCAAGTCCCTCGTACCTGCACAAAGCGATAGCTACTCGCAACCAACGCGATTAGGGGTTGTCAATCCCTTCACGGTCACTTACGAGAGTGAGATCTGATAGATATAATATTTTTGTATTTTTGGTATAAAGATGCAAAGTAAAAAGTAAAAGCAAAGTAAAAGCAAAGCAAGATTAAAGTGATAGAGATTGATATGATGAGAATAGACCCGGGGGCCATAGGTTTCACTAGTGGCTTCTCTCAAGAACATAAGTATTCTACGGTGGGTGAACAAATTACTGTTGAGCAATTGACAGAATTGAGCATAGTTATGAGAATATCTAGGCATGATCATGTATATAGGCATCACGTCCGTGACAAGTAGATCGAAACGATTCTGCATCTACTACTATTACTCCACTCATCGACCGCTATCCAGCATGCATCTAGAGTATTAAGTTAAAAACAGAGTAACGCCTTAAGCAACATGACATGATGTAGAGAGATAAATTCATGCAATATGAAATAAACCCCATATTGTTATCCTCGATGGCAACGATACAATACGTGCCTTGCTGCCCCTTCTGTCACTGGGTAAGGACACTGCAAGATCAAACCCAAAGCTAAGCAGTGCTCCCATGGCAAGAACTACCAATCTAGTTGGCCAAACCAAACGGATAATTCAAAGAGACTTGCAAAGATAACCAATTATACATAAAAGAATTCAGAGAAGATTCAAATATTATTCATAGATAGACTTGATCATAAACCCACAATTCATCGGTCTCAACAAACACACCGCAAAAAGAAGATTACATCGAATAGATCTCCACAAGAGAGGGGGAGAACTTTGTATTGAGATTCAAAGAGAGAGAAGAAGTCATCTAGCTACTAACTATGGAACCAAAGGTCTGAGGTAAACCACTCACACTTCATCGGAGAGGCTAGGATGATGTAGAAGCCCTCCGTGATGACGGCGCTCTTTCGGCGGAGCTCCGGAACAGGCCCCAAGATGGGATCTCGTGGATACAGAAAGTTGCGGTGGTGGAATTAGGTTTTTTTGCTGCTCTTCTGATCGTTTGGGGTACGTGTGTATATATAGGAGGAAGAAGTACATCGGAGGAGCAACGAGGGGCCCACGAGGCAGGGGGGCGCCCCCACCCTCGTGACCGCCTCTTTTGTTCCTTGGAGCAGGGTCCAAGTCTCCTGGATCACGTTCGGTGAGAAAATCACGTTCCCGAAGATTTTATTCCGTTTGGACTCCGTTTGATATTCCGTTTCTTCGAAACACTGAAATAGGCAAAAACAACAATTCTGGGATGGGCCTCCGCTTAATAGGTTAGTCCCAAAAATAATATAAAATTGGAAAATAAAGCCTAATATAGTCCAAAATATTAGATAATATAGCATGGAGCAATCAAAAATTATAGATACGTTGGAGACGTATCAGGAGCCTCCTAACTACTCTAGGTCGTCAGCGGCCATCACGTAGTAGTAGGCACCCTCGGTGTAGTAGTAGTCATCAATGGGGTCGTCTGGCTCCTGGGATCCGTCATTTGGTCGCAACAATCGGGTATAGGGAAAAAAGAAGTAGCAAAGCAGCCGTGAGTACTCATCCAAAGTACTCGCAAGACTTACATCAGATCTAAACTAAGTATGCATATGTATCAAAGGAATGGGTTGTATCTATGGACTAAACTGCAGAATGCCAGAAGAGAAGGGGAAAAGCCTAGCCTATAGAAGACTAGCATCTTCAAGCGGCTCCAAGCATCTTGCAGCATCAGAAGAGATAAGAGTGGCATATTGTAATATTAGTAAGTATGTTGTAACATTGCCTAGAGATCACTTCCTCGACTCCTTATGAGGAAACAATCCCGGAGCCATCATATCCATTACATGCCCCAGCATCCAGTATCCAGTTCTAGTTGTATCGATCAAGATACAACTCCAAGTGTCCGTTACCATAGGAGAGGCTATCGATAGATGTTTTCTTCCCAGCAGGGGTGCACCAACTTACCCACCACGCTCGCTTAACTCCGGCCGGATACACTTTACTAGGTCATGCCCGGCCTCGGCTAAACAATACGCCGCAACCCGACCTAGGCTTAATAGAGAGGTCAGCACGCCGGACTAACCTATGCCCCCAAGGGTCTTGGGCCATCGCCCTGGAACTCCTGCACGTTGCGTGGGCGGCCGGTGAGCAGACCTAGCTACCTCCTTAAAAAGGCATGTGCTTACACAGTCCAACCCGGCGCGCGCCGCTCAGTCGCATGACGTCTATTAAGCTTCGGTTGATGCAAACGACGCGGAATGCCTATACTATGCCAACGTGATGGTTATTGCTATCAGGCCAGAGGCCCCTCGGATCAAATATCCAAATCGTAGTGGATTAGGAACGGGCGGTAACAAGCGGAGACTCACGAAATATGTGACCCCATCGCCCCGTCTCGAGGACTCGCGGCAAGAGCTAAGAATGCCTGGCCACGCCTCGTAATTATCTCGCGGGCACCTTCCAGGTCAACCCGACTCCACATCACTCGCAATTAAGCTCGCGCGGGTACCCCTCAGGGCCGACCCGTCTTTAGTAACATGGTTCAGTGTAAAGTCATAGTAACCATAGTAACCGTGTGTCTGAAATAGCAAGGGGGAAACCTGAGGAATCACCCTCGGTGGATCCCACTCGATGTAACCATCGAGGTGGACTTGGAAGAATCACCCTCGTTGGTCCACACTTGAGGGGTTGCATGACAGAGTCATTATCGGGAGTGGGCAAGGAGGAATCACCCTCGACGACCACGACCGAATAGCTACACTACAGGGTTAACATCAGAAGTGCTGATGAGGTATCACCCTCGGCACTCGATAGTAACTCTGCAGAGTCGTACAACTAAGGGGGGTGATGTGTGGTGTCGAGGCCTGGACATCGATCATGTTGATCGAGTCACCGAACATAAAGCAGGGGAAACTGGGACAAGGTGGGGTCACTGATGGATCTCTAATCAACCTATACTAAGCAGTTTAGAATAAGCAGGTAAGGTATGAAAGCACGTAACAAAAAAGGCTATGCATCAGAATAGGACCATTCAAAACTAGTAGTAGTTCTAATGCAAGCATGAGAGGGAATGAAATGGGCGACATCGGAATGAACAAGGGGGGTTTGCTTGCCTAGTTGCTCGGTAGACAAATACGGACCCTCTGTAACACCCTCGATGTCATGCTACAGTAATCAAACCCCTAATGGTTGCCTTCTCATCAACTTACTATGTTGATTGCCACTTGTCCAAAAATCAAAGTCAATTCAAAATTCAAAGTGCAAGTGAGAAAACATTTCTTCAAATGGCCAAACAAAAATGTTTACAATATTATAAATAATCCCTTGGTATTTGTCGAAGAGGCACCAATATTAAATGGATTTTTAAATTAACCCTAGAAATATTTTAATGGATCAGCGAAATTAAATAAACACATTTTAATTCAAATATAAATTGAACAGTTCCAATTGACCTCAAAACCTTTTTGTGCAGCCATGTAAGGTAGCCTAGTATTTGTGTGCTAAGTCTAGCAATTAACAAAAATCTACTGACTGCAAAAAGTAAATGCAAAAAATTGAAGAAAACTACAAAACAGTAAATAAAATAAAATGTAAAGATAAAGGCCTGCACTACCGTGCACTTGAAGCCCGGTGCTACAGAGCCAACCGAACCCCACAATGGCTTTTCCCTCACCTCTGTACATAGTCAGGAAGGCCATGGCGTGGTGGACGCGTGCCCGCCGTCCACGCTAACGACTGACGCCGTGTCGAGCATCCGGCGGAGCCACACGATGGATAAGAACACCCTGCATGCCCAGGACAAACCCTAGATGCTTTCCCCTCACCCTTCGCCATGCTCTCTCCCTCACAGTACCCCACCGCGCTGCTGCCGCCATGGTCGTCATCGTCGTCGCGGCCACCGACTTCCCCGGTGCCTGAAAAGCTGTCTAGGAGCATCCCCACCTTCGTCTCCTTCGACTACGCCCACCCAATCGAGTTGATCCGCCCCGTGTGCTCGCCATCGAGCACATCTTCGTCGTGTACATCGCCGGCTTCCGGCGTTGTTTGCTACTACTCCGGTCCGTCCCCGACCTCCCCGACCCCATCATCGGACTCGTGGTGAGCTTCTCCTCTGGATCCCCTCTTCCCCGGTCTCGATCCGTGCCGTTGCCGCCGCCCCTATAGCTCGCCGTGTGCATGACTTGGTGGCGCTCGCGCCCACCCAAGTCTGGACGCGCTTGCCGCTGCCTGCTATAGCACCCGCACACCCCGACCGTGCCCAGCGCTCGTGCGAGCCCCGCCCCGTATCCCCTGCTCATCGGCAGTGACTGCGCCCCGCCTCCGTTCACCGCATCCGCTACGCCTCGCCGCTGCCCGCGGCCGCCGCTCGCGTCCCCGGCCTCTCCTGACCGCATGTAAGCGCCTGGCCGCGTCCTGGTCACCCCAGCCGTTGCCACCGTCGCTAGCCGCCGCTGTCCGCATGCGCGACGTCGTGCCTGGCGCTGTTCCCTGCTGCCGCTGCTTGCTTCGCTAGGCTGCTGCTCTGCCGCGTCTACTGTTGTTGCCGTTGCCGTCGCGCTGCTACCGTTCCTCTTCCTCCTACTCTTAACTGTTGATGCCGATGTGTGCTGCCACCTCTTGCTGATGATGCTGGTTGTCTGCCAGCGCCGCCGCCCGCCGCTGCTATGGCTGGCCATGGCCGTGGCCATAGCGGCTGTGTGTGATGTGTGTATAGCGTGTGTGTGTGGCCGGTGTGCCCAAGTGTGTGGGGCTGCCCCAAAGCAGCGTGTGTGTGTGCTGTGTAGGTGTGTGTGTGTGATGTGCATGTAGCGTGTGAGTGTGCGCCCATGTGTGTGTGGGGCCGGCTGCATCTCTGGATGAGACCAGGCCATGTTTAGGTTAGTAGCTAATTAGTAGTTAGGCTAATGAGTGGTTTGGTGTAGTGTACATGACATGTGGACCCTATTGTAAAAAAAAGATAAGTTAGATTAAAAATATCTAAGCCTATTACATGTGGGTCACACCTCTCCTTTTGACTAGTCAAATTTGACTTGATCAATTCGGATTAAACTAAATACAAAAATCTAAGAAAATGATTAAAACTTTTAAAAAACATAGAAAATAAACCGTAGCTCAGATGAAAATGTTTTCTACATGAAAGTTGCTCAGAACGATGAGACGAATCCGGATACGCAGTCCGTTCGTCCGTCACACATCCCTAGCATAGCGAACACGTAACTTTCCCCCTCTAGTTCATCTGTCCGAAAACGCGAAACACCGGGGATATTTTCCCGGATGTTTCCCCCTTCGCCGGTACCACCTCATACCGCGTTAGGGCACCCCTAGAACCGATACTTGTCATGTCATGCATCGATATGCATCTGTTTGCTGAATATTTATTGTTTCTTCCCCCTCTTCTCTCGCTAGACACCGAGACCGACGCCGCTGCTACCCAGTACAACTACGGTGTTGACGACCCCTCTCTCTTGCCAGAGCAACCATGCAAGCCCCCCCTTGATCACTAGATATCGCCTACTCTTCTCTATATTGCTTGCATTAGAGTAGTGTAGCATGTTTCTGCTTTCCGTTAATCCTATTCTGATGCATAGCCTGTCATTGTTGCTACAACTATTGATACCTTACCTGCAATCCTAAATGCTTAGTATAGGATGCTAGTTTATCATCATTGGCCCTACATTCTTGTCCGTCTACCATGCTATACTATCGGGTCGTGATCAATCGGGAGGTGATCATGTGTTTATACTTATACATATATACATGCTATACAGGTGGTGACTAAAGTCGGGTCGGCTCGTTGAGTACCCGCGAGTGATTCCGATGTTGGGGGCTGAAGGGGCAGGTGGCTCCATCCCGGTAGAGGTGGGCTTGAGTTCCCGAAGGCCCCCGACTGTTACACTGTGGCGGAGCGACAGGGTAGGTTGAGACCACCTAGGAGAGAGGTGGGCCTAGCCCTGGTCGGCGTCCGTGGTTATTTCAAAATAACACGCTTAACGAGATCTTGGTATTTGATCTGAGTCTGACTACTGGCCTATACGCACTAACCAACTACGCGGGAACAGTTATGGGACTCGACGTCGTGGTATCAGCCAAAGCCTTCTTGATGTCAGCGACTGAGCGGCGCGCGCCGGGTTGGACCGCGTAAGGCAACTTCCTTTGTAATGGAGGTTGCTAGGTCTGCTCTCCGGCCGCGTTCGCAATGTGCAGGTGTGCAAAGGGCGATGGGCCCAGACCCCTGCGCCACAGGATTTAGACCGGCGTGCTGACCTCTCTGTTGTGCCTAGGTAGGCTTGCGACGTGTTGATCTTCCGAGGCCGGGCATGACCCAGGAAAGTGTGCTCGGACAAAGGGGATCGAGCGTGTTGGGAAATGTGGTGCACCCCTGCAGGGAAGTTAATCTATTCGAATAGCCGTGATCTTCGGTAACAGGACGATTTGGAGTTGTACCTTGACCTTATGACAACTAGAACCGGATACTTAATAAAACACACCCTTCCAAGTGCCAGATACAGCCGGTGATCGCTCTCTCACAGGGCGACGAGGGGAGGATCATCGGTTAGGATTATGCTGCACGATGCTACTTGGTGAACTTACCATCTACTCTCTTATACATGCTGCAAGATGGAGGTGACCAGAAGCATACTCTTCGATAGGACTAGCTATCCTCCTCTTATTCCGTCATTCTGCAGTTCAGTCCACATATGATACCCTTCCATTTGATACCAATGCATACATTTGTAGTGTAGCTCCTTGCTTGCGAGTACTTTGGATGAGTACTCACGGTT
Organism: Triticum urartu; assembly: GCF_003073215.2. NCBI lineage: Eukaryota > Viridiplantae > Streptophyta > Magnoliopsida > Poales > Poaceae > Triticum > Triticum urartu. The sequence continues at coordinate 275,766,184 of NC_053025.1, forward strand.
GCCTTGCTCCCCCTTTTCCCCCTTTCTATACCCGATTGCTGCGACCAGACGTTGGAGTCCAGGAGCCAAACGCCACTTTCGATGACGACTACTACTACTCGGGAGGTGCCTACTACTACGTGCAGCCTGCTGACGACGACCAAGAGTAGTTTAGGAGGATCCCAGGCAGGAGGCATGCGACTCTTTCGATTGGTATCCCAGTTTGTGCTAGCCTTCTTAAGGCAAACTTGTTTAACTTATGTCTGTACTCATATATTGTTGCTTCCGCTGACTCGTCTATGATGGAGCTCTTGTATTCGAGCCCTCGAGGCCCCTGGCTTGTAATATGATGCTTGTATGACTTATTTTAGTCGTAGAGTTGTGTTGTGATATCTTCCCGTGAGTCCCTGATCTTGATCGTACACGTTTGCGTGTATGATTAGTGTACGGTCAAATTGGGGGCGTCACAAGTTGGTATCAGAGCCGACTGCCTGTAGGAATCCCCCTTCCACACTCCTTGGCCGAAGTTGAGTCTAGTCAATGAAAATTGTTTTACTAACATGGCTGTGCGGCTCATGGGCCCACGTCGCCATTGGGTGGTATTAGGATCTTTTATTCCTCGATCTTTACTCTGGGCTCTGATCTCTCTCCTATTTGGGTTAAATAATTTTACTAACTCTAACATTAGGATCTCGTGATCACATCCAACCGGAGAGCCCCTTATTACAGATGATCGCCTACTGCATTAGAAGATTCCGAAGATACTCTTAGATGTTCTCTCAAGACTTTGTGCCCGTTGCTTTTGCAATTTTGTACCACCAAAATATCCCTATGGATAAATACATACACCCGTCGTTCTTACTTTTATTCCTAGTTGATCTTGTTATTACAATATACCTCGTATTTCTCTCTATTTCTCCGAGAAAACCTTGTGCTTACTTCCTTGTAGTTCCTTGTCGCCTAAATACACCTATAAATTAATCCTCACAAAAGTCTTTGAAGTGCTATTCAATCTCCCGAAAATCCTCAGCACCCTATTGCTCTTGAAATTCTTGCTTGCCTGCATAATGATTAATCCCATAAATCTGGTAATCTTATTGGCATTCATTGTCATTATCATTTTGAGTCTATTGATTCAATATGTTGTGAATGCTCGCAATCCTCGACCAGATCCTAGAATTCATCCTTCCGGCTTAGGAGTCATTTTGAACATGAGCTTGTCCTCGACCAATCTAGTTGTCGTCGAATGCACTCCTAAGTCTATTCAACTTATCCATTCTTAATCAGAGTGCTTGCTTCTGATCCCTTGAGTTGGAAATCATAACTCATTTATATTTGAGCTCTGAGTTAGTCAGTAGTTTCTATAATCCAATGTCTTTGCATTGATTCTTCCTCTGGTTGTGTGCCGATACTCACATCAGATCCTTTGTGGACCACCAGATCCTTTATTGGATTTTATCCGACAACGTCCTTCATATTCAATAAACTTGTGAGCCTTTCATCGGATACATATTGCCTTTGGTAAAATTGTATCCCCTGCTTTTGTCAACCATGCTCTGCTCCCGAGCTTGAGTTATTCACTCCTGAAGTTTGTGGTATATGTTTCTACAGTGCCCCGATGGGTTGAACCTATGCCTTCCTTAATCTGTGTGATCCTGCAAGATTTCACATGTCATACTTATCTGGTATTGCACCAGGTAAAACTTTAAACAACTAATGTCCTTTTCGAAAAGTGAGAGGTGAATGGAAGGTTATGCATTGAGGAAGTGGGAGTCGACCTTGAACCTTTGTGTTCATGCCCATGGACACGATGTAGATCCTATCATGGAAGCCTCTTGTAATAATAACTATTTCCTTGATTTAATATCATTTGGTATCTGTGAATTGGTCCTTTGCAATCTTGTCATATCATTTCTCCTTGAACATCAAAGTTGATTTCGAGTTTATGTCGTACCCTTGGTTCCCATAACTTTTCACTTCATCATCATTTGACTTGATGGCATCACCGACTGATTACATCTTCATGAAATCTCTCGACAACTATGTCGATCATCATCAACATCCTAAGCTCTTCCAAGATATATATCGAATTCCTGATGGGTAATACCATCCTTGCCCCTCAATGATTCGTGTTATCATCAACCACTTTATTGCCTTCCGTTCAACACAAACTTGTTCGTGTTTTGTGTTATACCTTGAGATCCTTGCTACCTTGCAGTTGTTCTTCTTTACCTTGGAAGTATTACCATCTTTTACGTCAAGAAAGTAGTGAGAATTTCACCACCAATTAAGAGATCTTGATACAGGTGATACTTCTTGCCATATCCGTTCATTCCTTAGTCCCCGTGTTGTTTCTAACCGGAAAACCGACAATTGAACTATGATGTGCGACTTTAAAACTTCTAGCAACCATATTGCTATGAAGTTAATGGTTGATATTTCATTCTTATACCATTGGTTATCGAATCACCATTCTAACGTTGATCATGCTACCTAAGCCCGTATTTTGGGTGCACCTTTCAATCAATGATTAACTGAGTATATTTTCCTCGAGCATACCTCATTATATCATTTGATTTGACAAATTTTATCTCCTTGTTCGAATACTGGTGGGAATCCATCTTATGGAAATCTCAATTCGTTGTCGCTGAGTTCATCAGCCATCAACTCATCCTCTCCTTAGTTTAATGATGACCCATGATTCAGAACTTGCTTCCATAGTTCATTTCCCGAGAATCTTACAATGTCATCTCGTCAATTTGTGTTGCACCTTTTCTCTCAGACATCCTGAGTCTGAGGTATCCCGACACCAATTAGATCTGAATCTCGGTCAGATATGATGGTTGGGACATATTTCCAAGAGTTATAACATTGGTCCTTATATATCGGTAATGTGATGTCATGCCTAGCACACCTGGCTGGGGAACCTATTGTTATCAGTTTCCTATTTAGCAAGGTTAACCATTCTTCCATGAGGAAATCGTAAGACTTATTCTATATGTTGTTCCTGATGAATCATTTGTGTATCCAAGTTCGATCCTTGCTTGAAGACCATGTCAATGCTATCTCGAAGCATGTCTATGGTATTCCGATTTTCAACAAGAACATTTGAAGCTCAATGCTAGACGTTTCCCGCTAAATTATCCAAACACCGTTTTATGGGTAACGTCATGAAATTCCTCTCCCCTTACCTAATTGGTTTTCTACCTTCTATCTTGTCTTGGATATCATGCTCTGCTTGTCCTTGGGAAGGATATACCCCTGGAATATGTGTTTTAACACATTTTCCTTTCCATTGTTCTATTTAATCTGATAATCATATTTTCCTTTCCATTGTTTGGTTTAACTTTTCTTGTGATCTATATGATCTAACTACTAATATTCTCCTGCTTATTTAAAAACCTCGTTGTACAATTCTGTCAGGAAGACCCTGTTACTATTGTTGATGACATTTCGGTAACCACCGATGGACGAGAACTTTTCCTATTGGTCCGCCTCGTTTAACGAGCAGGAAGATGGTTCTCTTCGTCCCTCGCCCTTGGTATCGACATTGTTGCCGACATAACTGACAGGCTATCCTCTGACATGCATTACTTACATGATCGTGCAAGATGTCAGCGCCCTTTCCACTTTTAACCCACATGGTGGGCCCATAACCCACAGGTCCCAGGATCGAAACCTGAATCTCATGTACACCCTTGTTTGCCATAGTTATTCATCATGTTTGATCAGGTCACTTTCCTAGAGATGATCTAATCTGGTATCAGACGCGATACTTATTCTCGTTGCTCTGGACCCCTTTCACACTTTGTTTCAGGCATCGAACGATTGCCTACCCGCTCGAAACATCTCATGGTACCTACTTACTTTGCTCTCGATATTGTCTTAAGTTTCCATTCGAGAGTTACTTTCGGCCACCATCCCCGATGTTATCAACCAGATAGTCGACCTTTTAGAGGTCCGTTTTTCCGAAGTTACCCCTTGTCCTTCATACGTACAATGAAGACTCCGAAGAAAGGATGTCGACTTCATCATGGTGACCTGAAGCAGAGAAATGAAGACATCAACATAAGGGATCAAATTCTTCAAGAAGAGCAACCAAGAACGAGAAGATCCGTTTGAATTTCGTAACCAATTCTTTTACCCCTAACTCCATCTCTTAAATCTCGGGACGAGATTTCTTGTAGTGGAGGAGATTTGTAACACCCTCGATGTCATGCTACAGTAATCAACCCCCTAACGGTCGCCGTAGGCGTGGGGCTACGGCGGCGACGGTGCTAGGCAGCGGGGCAAAAGAGGCGGTGGACATTGGCGACGCGGGGCGGGGTGTGGGTGCACGCGCATGCGGGTGGCTGCGAGGAGCGGAGGCTAAGGCGCGGCAACGGTTAAGCTGGCATGGTCCGGGCGGCGGCCCATAGGGCGTGCAGGGAGACACGGTGGCTAGTGGCCGACGCGGCCGGGGGCGTGGTCAAGCCACGGCCAGGGACGGCGGCCGCGGTGTCTACAGCAGGTGGAGCAGGGGAAAGCGCGCTGGTCACGCGCAACGCAGGGGACGCGGGAAAAAAGGTGGCAGGCGCAGCAGAGCAGGGAACGAGCGAGACTGGGTCAGGTGCGGGGCGCGGCAGCATTGCTCGATGGCCGGGCACGCGGAGCGGCGTAGGACGTACGCGTTAGCGCGGCATGGGCGCGCGGGGAATGCGGCCGAGGCGAGGCGGGCGCAGTCAGAGACACGGGTGAGCGCGCGCAATGGCGGCGGGCAGCGGAGGGGCAGCAGCAGGTAGCAGAGGGGGCAAGCGATGGCAGCAGCAAGCGCGGCGTGGAGAGTAGCACAACATCAGCCAGCAAGAGCAGGGGCGCGGCGTGGGCGCGCGGGACGACACGATGTCTACAGCGAAGCTAGCCTACGGGGCACGGGAAGAATTAAGGGGAGGTTGAGGAGGAGACGGGGCTCACAGCGAAGCTCGGGTGGGCTCGTCAAGGCCGGGGACGGTCGGTGACGAGTGGATTGAGGGAGTCCTGGATTAGGGGGTCTCCGGACAGCCGGACTATCTCGATTGGCCGGACTGTTAGACTATGAAGATATAAGATTGAAGACTTCGTCTCGTGTTCGGACAAGACTCTACTTGGCGTGGAAGGCAAGCTAGGCAATACGGATATGGATATCTCCTCCTTTGTAAACGACCTTGTGTAACCATAACCCTCTCCGGTGTCTATATAAACCAAAGGGTTTTAGTCCGTAGGGGACAACAACCACAACATACAATCAGACCATAGGCTAGCTTCTAGGGTTTAGCCTCTCCGATCTCGTGGTAGATCTACTCTTGTACTACCCAGATCATCAATATTAATCAAGCAGGACGTAGGGTTTTACCTTCATCAAGAGGGCCCAAACCTGGGTAAAACATCGTGTCCGCTGCCTCCTGTTACCATCCGGCCTAGACGCACAGTTCGGGACCCCCTACCCGAGATCCACCGGTTTTGACACCGACATTGGTGCTTTCATTGAGAGTTATTCTGTGTCGTCACCTTTAGGCCCGATGGCTCCTTTGATCATCAGCAATGATGCGGTCCAGGGTGAGACCTTTCTCCCTGGACAGATCTTCGTGTTCGGAGGCTTTGCACTACGGGCTAATTCGCTTGGCCATCTGGAGCAGATTGAAAGCTATGCCCCTGGCCATCAGGTCAGATTTGGAAGTTTGAACTACACGGCCGACATCCGCGGAGACTTGATCTTTGACGGGTTCGAGCCACAGCCGGGCGCACCGCACTGTCATGATGGGTATGACCTAACTCTACCACCGAACAGTACCCCAGAGGCCGCGCCCGCATCAGCTCCGACCCTTAGCTCAGAGCCAACTGCGCCAATTGAGGACGGGTGGCTAGACACCACCTCAGGGGCTGCAGTCTCAAAGACGATCGATCCGAACACCAGCCTAATCCTCCATGAAGCCCGTGACTCCAAGGTGACGGACTCTTTTCCGGACTCCGAACCGCCCAAGCCCCTACCAATCGAATCCGATTGGGTGCCGATCATGGAATTCACCGCCGCGGATATCTTTCAGCACTCGCCCTTCGGAGACATTCTGAATTCACTAAGGTCTCTCTCTTTGTCAGGAGAGCCCTGGCCGGATTATGGCCAACATGATTGGGATGCGGACGACAAAGAAATTCGACGCCCACCCACCACCCACTTTGTAGCCACTGTCGATGATCTAACCGACATGCTCGACTTCGACGGTATGGACGACGATGTAGGAGATGAATATGAACCAGCGCCTATAGGGCACTGGAAAGCCACCTCGTCATATGACATATACATGGTGAATACACCCAAAGAAGGCAATGGCGATGAGATAGCGGAGGATGACCCCTCCAAGAAGCAACCCAAGCGCCGACGTCAGCGGCGCCGCTCTAAGTCCCGCCTAAGCAAGAGTGGTGATACCAGCACAGGAGATAATAACACTCCGGATAGTGCCGAAGACAACAACAATCCCCTCCAGCAAGATTTAGAGCAGGAGGATGGAGGAGCCAACCCTCCTGAGAGAGCGGCAGACGGAGAGGAGGAGGATGACAATTACACGCCCCCCTCCGAAGACGAGGCAAGCCTCGGCGATGATGAATTCGCCGTACCAGAGGATCCCGTCGAACAAGAGCGCTTCAAGCGCCGGCTTATGGCCACGGCAAATGGCCTGAAGAAAAAGCAGCAGTAGCTTCAATCTGATCAAGATCTGCTAGCTGACAGATGGACTGAAGTCCTCGCAGCCGAGGAATATAAACTCGAGCGCCCCTCCAAGAATTACCCAAAGTGCAAGTTACTACCCCGACTGGAGGAAGAAGCGTATGATACGGCTGATCGGCCACCTCATAGCCACGGTAGAGAGGCATTCCAGCCAAAAACTCAGCATCCATCCTGATGCCATCCAAATAAAAAGGCATGGGGAGATACGCCAGACCTGCGAGACATATTGGAGGACAAAGCAAAGCATGCAAGATCGATCTACGAATCACGAGGGCGCACCACTGTCAGGACCCCGATTCCAAGTCACATCGATCTAGCCGGTAACACCTCATATCACATTGCGGCCTTACGCACGGTATCCCCACGGGTGTCGCCTTACCATGGCCCGGGACCGTTTGCGCCTTTTGGCTCACGTATATGATAGTGTCGCTAGTATCCATATGATGGAGAATCCGGGCCGACATGGCTAGTCGTGAACCCAAAGCGGCACAGACCTATGGAGACAGGCATACATGAATCACATCGAGCATGTCGGTCATCAGCGAGTGAATCCGGGCTGTAGCACTAGGCTAACAGGACTCCGGGGAACCCGTGCTGTAGCAGGTTAGGCAGGACTCCGGATGTCACCGCGTGACATTTCCCCGAAGGGATAGACATAGGAACGAAGTGAAACACATGCCAGCCAGTCAAGCGTCCTGAGCAGTAGTGCTGGGCCAGCAGGACTCCGGTGAACCGGGCTGTAGCGGACTACAATGGCTCGAGGAACACTAGACTACATTTCCCCATAAGAAAGGCTGCCAAGGATAAATAACTAGATTGTCGGATCCCACACATACAAAGCATTTCAATCATACACACAATATGCTCGATATGTGCAAATACAACATGGCATCACAACAAAACTCTACAACTCAAGTACTTTATTTAAAGGCTCCAGAGAGCCATACATAACATGTTCATACAGGTAGGGGTCACATGACCCGACACTCAAATCATACAAGCATACAAGCACATGCGGAAGCAAATAGTCTGAGTACAGATACTAGAAAGAAAGAAGGCCTCTCGAAGCCTGTCTATCTACATAGGGCCCTCCATGGCCAGGATCAGCACCTGGGTGGCAAGTCACTCATCGACATCAAGGTCTACGTAGAACCCATCGGAGGGGGCGGTGTTGTCGTCTGAAAACAGTAATTAAGCAAACATGAGTACAAAGGTACTCAGCAAGTCTTACATCAGAACCTACTATACATGCGCATTCTCAAGAAGGTGGTGGAGTTATTGCAGCAAGCCAACTTTGACTCTTGGCTAAGCTATCCTACGAGACTCCACTAGTAAAATAGTTTTCGCACACGAGTCCACTACTCACCAACACAATACTCCACCGGGGATCCTCCCTCGTCATCCTACGAGAGGGCCATCCTCGGTACTCACACTTATCTTGAGTCTTTTAGTAGTATCCATTAACTTGTCTATGAACTGTATAGGCAACCAAGTAGTCCTTTACCGCGGTCGCGTCTATTCGAATAGATGATGTTAACCCTGCAGGGGTGTACTTCTTCATACATGCTCTCACCACTTACCGCCGCTTACACGACATGTACTCGACAACCTTCAAGCGGAAGCTCAATGAGGGTGTCGGCCACGGCCTACCTAAACACTCAAGTCTCTAGTCCAGGTTTATCGCCTATCCAGGTTCCATCCACAGGGAGTCCGGCCGAGGTTTCCACATACGGCCCCGAACGATGTGAACAGGGTTCCCGAGACACCAAACGGGTGACTCGGTACACCGTGCCATGGTGTATCTACCGCAACATAGCCCATCCGTAGGGTCAGCGCTACGCACGGCCGCCAACACATAACCTACAAACACCAGAAACTAATTGCAACTCCTGGACAGAGTACTAGGTGATTAAGAAGCCGAGAGGGTCCATTGGTTTCGGGCCCAATGTATGGTAGTAACTGAATCTTAAATCACACATACAGATCTCAGTTCTTAGGGACGGCCTCAATGAAACAACCCACCATGTACTCCTACATGGCCTCTCATCGATACCTTTACCAAAACATGTTCAACACATCCCTCACATTACCGACATAATCATTTCACTCTAGCCCATCACCCAGATGAACCAGACCTGACACAATTCTAAGCATAGCAGGCATCGCAAGGTAGGAAACACATACATGGCTCAATCAACTCCTACACATGCTAGTGGGTTTCATCTAGTTACTGTGGCAATGACAGGTCATGCAGAGGATAAGGGTTCAACTACCGTAGCACACAACATTTTGAAATGTTGTTGTCTTAATGCAGTAAATGAGAGCAGAGGCGAGAACATGGGATTGTATCAATATGATCAATGGGGCTGCTTGCCTGATGGAGTGGTAGTAGGGTACTGCCCTTCAGTTGGATACTCGGAGATATCCTCGGAGCCGAACCTACCACGAAAGACACACCAAACATAAACAACACATGACAACATGCAACAATATGATGCATGCTATGACATGGCAAGATGAATGTGTCTTGGCCTAATGCAAGCTAAAACAGAAAGGAATGAACCCATTTGAATCAAAGATTCAAATTTTGGTTCATTTAACATAGCCATATTAGTGCATTATCTTATTTTGCTTAAACAACAAGGTTACCTTGTTTTGTCATGCATGAAACCATTACAGATGGACAGATTGAATTTTTCTGATCATTTTTCATATATAATTTGTTTGATTTGGAGCTATGGTTGATTTTCTATAATTTTTAGAAGTTTTGGCTATTTTCTGGAATTTCCTATTAAAGAATAAATCCAGAAAAGGATTTACTGCGTCAGCCTGGCGTCAGTGTGACGTCAGCGGTCAACTGAGACGGTCCAGGTCAACCCTGACCTATGGGTCCCGTCTGTCAGTGTCAACTAACTAACTAAGTTTAGTTAGTGTTAAGCTAATACTAACCTAGTTTAATTAGTGGCCTGGGGCCCACATGTCAGTGAGTCAGGGGAAAGTCAAACTGGGGTCAACCCGGGTCAAACTCGCCGGAGTTGACCCGGGGCTCGTCGCCGGCAAGGCCAGGGACGGCGGAGGGGTGCGGGTTTCTTCCTCCGGCGACCAAATGGCCGGCGGAGGGCATCTACGTGACGCGGGCACTCGTCCGCGTCGAGTGGTGTAGGTGGTTGGGCTTGGGGTGGCCGGAGTCGTCGCCGGGGCTCGTGTGAGGTTGGGGTCGCCGTTGTGACAGTCGTGGTGGCTCATGCGGGGCACGTACGTGCTCTACGCAGCGCGAGGAGGAATCTGGGCACGACCGCCGGACCATTAGATGGCCGGAGACTCGTCGGCGGTGAGCACAGGAGGCGGTGCGTGCAGGCGAACTCGAGGCGGCGCGTACGGTGCACGAGAGCTAGAACGGAGAGGGGGAGAAGGGTCAGTGGCTCACTGCGGTTGCAGGGGAGCGAACGGCGAGCTCGGGGAAGAGCTGGAGCGAGCGGGGCGGCGAGGGGGATCTCCAGCGACAGCGGATCGGGACGAGCTCGGTGCAGCGTTTCCAGGGCGAGCGAGCGCTCGGGGATGGGTCGAGGCGAAGCAGTGGACGATGGCGGAACTTTTTGGCACGACGAGGCAACGAGTGGACGGCGGTGGCTGCGGGTTTCACGACGGCGCGGGCGCGGCTATGTCGGCCATGGCGTCGAGGGAGCGAGGGAGGGAGCAGGGGGGAAGTGTGAGGTGTCGGGCAGGTCGGGGCGGCACCGAGGAGGCGTTCGCGGCGTCGAGGCGGTGGCCAGGTGAAGCAGAGGAACGGGGAGGTGGCGTGGCGAGCTCCTGTGCTCGCCGTCGAGCACCTGCTCACCTCACTGGCTAGGCGAAGCAGCTACATGGAGCGGCTGCTGGGCCGAGCCAGCTAGGTGGGCCGGCTTGTGGGCTTCCAGGTAAGCTCTAACTCTCTCTCTCTCTCTCTCTCTCTCTCTCTCTCTCTCTCTTTTCTGTTTGCTTTTATTTATTTCCTGCTATGTGCATTGAAATAGAATAAATACTATTTCATTTCCGAAAACTCTGGAAATATTCAGAGGCACATTTGGGAATATTCTCAACTGCCTAAAAATGCTTCCAAGATTATTTGAGCACTTTAAAATATTTATAGCATTTAAAATGCCCAAATTCAAATATTTATGGCTTGTTCAAAAATCCAGAATGGCTCCATAAATTGCAAGACCATTTTTGGCAGAGGTTTTAGTCAAGACCAAAAATGGTGGGCTTTTATGAAGGGCATTTTGGGTTCATTGAAATTCGAATTGTTGGAGATTAGCATTTTCACGGGGGGTGTTGGGGTTGATTAGGCCCCATTTCAAGTTTAAAATAAATTTAAACATGATGCACATGTTCATCCAATCCTAATGCATGACTAAAAGCAGGGATGTGACAACCACTCTGCGAGACGATAAACGTCACGTTGGATACAGTAAAAGCAAATCCGGCCGGGCCAAACACAGCGGTCAAGACCCATTCGAGCTGCGTCGCGATATAGCCCAATACAGAGGCGCCGCACACCCCTTATGCTTCAAAGACGAAGTAATGGATCATCAATTCCCTGAAGGTTTCAAACCTGTAAATATTGAATCATACGACGGCACAATAGATCCCGCAGTATGGATCGAGGATTTCCTCCTCCACATCCACATGGCCCGCGATGATGACTTACATGCCATCAAATACCTCCCACTAAACTCAAAGGACCAGCATGGCATTGGCTTAACAGCTTGCCAGCGGACTCCATTACCTGTTGGGAAGATCTGGAAGCCGCATTCCTCAACAACTTTCAGGGCACTTATGTGCGACCACCAGACGCCGATGACTTGAGCCACATAATTCAGCAGCCAGAAGAGTCGGCCAGGCAATTCTGGACTCGGTTCCTTACAAAGAAAAATCAAATCGTCGACTGTCCAGATGCAGAGGCCTTAGCAGCTTTCAAACACAACATCCGAGACGAGTGGCACCTTGGTCAGGAAAAGCCAAAATCTATGGCAGCTCTCACGATGCTCATGACCCGCTTTTGTGCAGGAGAAGACAGCTGGCTGGCTCGCAGTAATAACATATCAAAGAACCATGGTACCTCGGATACCAAGGACGGCAATAGCAGGTCACGTCGCAACAAACATAGCAGGTCACGTCGCAACAAACAGTGAAAATACCGAGGATACGGCAGTCAATGCCAGATTCAAAGGCTCTAAACCCAGTCAGAGGAAAAAGCCATTTCAACAAAGTACGCCGGGTCCGTCCAGCTTGGACCGTATACTCGATCGCTCGTGTCAAATACATGGCACCCCAGACAAGCCAGCCAATCACACCAACAGGGATTATTGGGTGTTCAAGCAGGCCGGCAAGTTAATTGCCAAAAACAAGGACAAGGGGCCGCATAGCGATGATGAGGAGGAGCCCCGGCAGCCGCACACCGGAGGGCAGAAGAGGTTTCCCCCGCAAGTGCACACGGTGAACATGATATACGCAATCCACATCCCCAAGAGGGAGCGGAAGCGTGCGCTCAGCGACGTATATGCGTTGGAGCTAGTCGCCCCAAAGTTCAACCCTTGGTCCTCCTGTCCGATCACCTTCGATCGCAGGGACCACCCCACTAGTATCCGTCATGGCGGATTTGCCGCACTGGTCCTAGACCCAATCATTGACGGATTTCACCTCACTCGAGTCCTTATGGATGGCGGCAGCAGCCTGAACCTGCTTTATCAGGACACAGTGCGCAAAATGGGTATAGACCCCTCAAGGATCAAACCCACAAAAACGACCTTTAAAGGCGTCATTCCAGGTGTGGAGGCCCATTGCACAGGCTCAATTACACTTGAAGTGGTCTTCGGATCCCCGGATAACTTCCGAAGTGAAGAGTTAATCTTTGATATAGTCCCGTTCCGCAGTGGTTATCACGCGCTGCTCGGGCGAACCGCATTTGCTAGATTCTATGCGGTACCGCATTATGCATACCTCGAGCTCAAGATGCCAGGACCTCGCTGAGTTACTACAGTCAATGGAAACACAGAGCGCTCTCTCCGAACAGAGGAGCACACCGTGGCCCTCGCAACAGAAGCACAAAGCAGCCTCTCAAGGCAATCAACCAGTTCGGCGCTTCAAAGCTCGGACACCTTCAAGCGCGCTCGGAGCAATCGGCAAATAGACCGCCTGGCGCGATCTGAGCTCGCGTAGCAATACAGCGGCCACCCCAATACCAGCCCAATGGCGAAACTCGTGCCACGCGTACATAATTACGCATTAAAAATACCATGGGCACAAGTGGGGAGGGGGGCACAACTGTGGCACGCCCCAAGACGCGGCTTAAACCGCACTGGGGGCTTCCCGTTTGTTATTTTTCTCCTTTTTTCAGGACCTTAATCTCTGGAAACACTGTGTGGCAGCACTATTGTCAAACACATGATGCAGCAACCAAGGAGGCAGACAGCTACGTCATACCATGGAATTCCCAGGTGGATTACAGTAACGAGCGAAATATTTGATTTAATATCATTCCTCAGCTTGCCATTGGAAGGGGCATAGTCCTACTCTTTGCTTATCACACTATCTATATCACTCTGCTTTAACGCAATTTTTTGAATAAACAATGCATGACATTACGACTATTATCGCATTCTTGTTATATATATATATATCCATGTGTTCATTAATGACGCCTTGCAACCATACACTTTGGTACGGCCAATACACCAGGGGCTTATGTACCCCACAATACGGTGTGAAAAGTCCAAACACTTTCACAAGTGCGGCACCCCGAACTTATAGCATTATATGCATCAGCTCCGAATCATGTCTTTGGTCAAATATTGGGTTTGCCCAGCTCCTATGTTTTGGTACCTTACGTTCCACTCTATCGGCTAAGGTAGCGCTAGGAGAACTACTGCGATTGTACCCCAGTTCTGCTGGGTTCAGCACCTCAGTAGAGAAAGCTAAAACTGACTATCATGATAAGGCGAGAGACTGGTCGCTGTTCGGCGAGTGATGAAGCTATGTACCTAGGGTAGGGGCACAGACCTGTCGAAAGAGCCCTACCCAAGGACATCCCTAGAAGAAGTCACCTTTCAATCGACTGGAAGGTATCCTACTCGACGGGTTCAAGACACTCGACCAAGAAGCTATCACTCGACCATGAAGCCAACCACTCGACAGCCAGGAGACCTAAAGTCACTCAGCAGGCAAACGGTCGGCTATTAAGTAGTCTTTATGGTCATTATAGCACTTTATTAGGGGCGTTACCAGTAACGCCAAACCTTAAATGTACCTCAAACCCTGCATCACTGAGGGCAGGAGAGGGCCGGCGAACTCTATATAAGCCACCCCCCTGCTTAGTATGAAGGGTTCGCACCCCTGTTATTCACACACGCATAATTCAATCGACCGCCTCCGGGCACCGAGACGTAGGGCTGTTACTTCCTCCGCGAAGGGCCTGAACTCGTACATCCTGGTGTATTTACAACTTCTCCATAGCTGAGATCTAGCCTCTCCATACACACCCCCTACATCATTGTCAGAGTTAGAACCACGACAGTTGGCACCCACCGTGGGGCAGGAATCTTAGCGCCTAGTTGGAGAAGTTGCGATCTTTTCCGATCCCTTTGATCATGGTTTCTCGCGGAGTTTTGGTGGAGGGCCGCGAGATCCGTCTCGGCGCGCTCACGTTCATCGCCGACGACTCCGCCTGGCTTCAGGAGGCACCACTCGATATCGACGCGCTCCCCGTCCGTGGTGCGACGCACTTCCGCGCGTGCATTCGTGGCGTCCTCCTGCGGCAGCCGTCGACCCAGTATCAGTCGGCCCCCGTGTCGTCTCCCCGCCCTGTCTCCCACCGGCGCAAGCGCTCCGGCTGGTCGAGACTTCGGAGGTGGGTGAGGCATGCCGTGGCCCGCCAGTCGGCAGCCCCACAAGTCGCGACAATCGAGCCCGACGAATCCCTCTACGACCTGTTCGACTGGCTCCGCGGGGACCGCATCCGAGTGCGACAGCAGCGACCTGGCGGCTGAGGTTCTGGCGCCGATGGAACACACAGTCCTCCCGGTTTCCCTCGCACCGATGGAGGCGCGGGTGGAGGCGACCCGTCGCATCCTCACGATGAATATCTCCCCGAACCTCTCACGTCAGTGCAGCGAGAGGAGCTTCGCCGCCGGAACATGGATGCACTCCACACTCCTATCGTCGGAGAAACCCCCGAGGCCCGGGCCTTGGAGGACGCGCGCTTGGCTAACTTGGCCGAGCGCACTCGACTGGAGAATCTCCAGTGAATACTCGACGAGCACGCGCGTCAGCGGGCTCCTGAGTCCAGTCGACGTCAGCTCTTCCCGCCTACGCAGGTATATCGAACCCCAGTTCAGAATTTGGCAGCCGCGGCCCGTATAGCGGAATCGATTCAGCCCTCCGAGTCGGAGGCTGGCAGGGGCTTGTTGCAAATCAGAGCGTTGCTTCGGGCGGCGGGAAACCAGAATTCCGCCGTTTCTCAGTTGCGGAATAGGATCCACAGTCGATCTGTTGCAACAGATACAGTCCAGTCGGCTCACAGCCCGAGATCGCCCCCGACGCATGAGGGACGTGGTGACCGACATGATCAGTACAGGAGGAATGAGCAGTATGATCACCGATTCGATCGTGATGATCGACATCGAGTGCCAACCCCTCCCCCGAGGAGTGGGTCGTATGCGCCTCGACGGCAAGATGACAGACGCCCTCATAGTGTTGGGCAGAGGATTCCAGTCGACCCCAGGGACCAAGGCTTTGATGCGAGATCCATCCTCATTCAAGGTTTGGTTGACAGGAACAGAGCTCATCGAGAAGGCCACAACAGAGATGCGCCTGCCAGCAGCAGAGTACATGCTTCAGGGCCAGGGTGTTTCAGTCGAGCCATCAGGGCCGCAGTGATTCCTCCCAACTTCCGGTTGGCGACCGGAGTCAGCAAGTTCACCGGCGAGTCTAAGCCTGACACTTGGCTCGAAGACTACCGAGTGGCTGTCCAGATTGGTGGCGGCAATGATGAGGTGGCTATGAAGCATTTGCCTCTCCTGTTAGAGGGCTCAGCCAGAGCGTGGCTGAATCAGTTAGCACCCAGCAGCATCTACACTTGGGAGGATCTCTCTCGAGTGTTTGTCACAACCTTTGAAGGAACATGCAAGCGACCGGCAGGCCTTACAGAATTGCGGTCCTGCGTGCAAAAACCGAGTGAAACTCTGAGGGATTACATCCAGAGGTGGATCACTTTGCATCACACGGTTTAGAATGTACCAGATCACCAAGCAGTTTGTGCCTTTAAAGAAGGCGTCAAGAACAGCGAGTTGAACCTGAAGTTCGGTCGGATCGGAGAAATGTCTCTGAATCGGATGATGGAAATTGCCACCAAATACGCTAACGGAGAAGATGAAGATCGACTCCAGAGTGGCAAGCAGAAAGCAGTCGCCCAGGAAACCGGAGGCAATTCCAGTCGGAAGCAGAAGCGGAAGGCCGAGCCAGCCGCTCCTGGGGAGGCCCTGGCCGTGACCCAGGGAAAATTCAAGGGAAAACCCAAGGGGCCCTGGAACCCCAAGAAAGTCAAGGATCAAGATGGAAATGATGTTTTGGATCTGCCATGTCACATCCACACCAAGAAAGATGAAGAGGGTAATTTTATTTACCCAAAGCATACCACTCGACAGTGCCGGCTCCTAATCCAGCAGTTTCAAGGCAAACAGTCCAAGGACAAGGAAAAAGAGTCGGACAGAGTTGAGGACAAGGAAGACAGTGACGATGGGTACCCCCAAGTCAATTCCACCCTGATGATTTTTGCTGATGTCGAAAGCAAAAGTCGACTGAAAGTCATTAACCGTGAAGTGAATATGGTTGCCCCGGCAACACCCAGCTACCTGAAGTGGTCTCAGACTGCCATCACGTTCGACTAGTCCGATCACCCTGCGCACATTGCCACCTCTGGGAGGCAAGCTCTGGTGGTCGATCCAATTGTCGAAGGCACTCGACTGACCAAAGTCCTGATGGATGGTGGCAGCGGCCTGAACATACTGTATGCAGAAACGTTGAAAGGGATGGGCATTCCGATGTCCAGGCTCAGTGCCAGCAACATGAGTTTCCATGGAGTCATTCCTGGAAAGAAAGCCGAGTCACTCGGCCAGATTGCTCTCGATGTGGTTTTCGGTGATTCAAAGAATTACCGCAAGGAAAAGTTGACATTTGAGGTTGTAGACTTCCAAAGTGCTTATCATGCTATTCTAGGCCGGCCAGCTTATGCACGCTTCATGGCTCGACCGTGCTATGTGTATCTCAAGTTGAAGATCTCCGGCCCCAAAGGCGTGATCACCGTTACAGGCAATCGGAAGAAAGCAGAGGAGTGTTTTCAGAAAGGATCAAAGATCGCTGACGCTCAGATGTCAGTAGTCGAACTGCAAGAGTACCAGAAGACTGCTGATCCGAGTGAATTGCTGCGAGCGAAGAAGCCAGCTTCAGAATCAGCTTTTCAGTCGTCCAGTGAAACTAAGCCAGTTCACATTCACCCGACCGACCCCAATGCCGCCCCGACTCACATCTCAACGACGCTCGACTCCAAATAGGAAGAAGCGCTCATCCAGTTCCTCCGTGAGCACTGGGACATCTTTGCATGGAAGCCTTCTGACATGCCTGGAGTTCCTAGGGGGCTGGCTGAGCACCGTCTACGAGTCGACCCAAAGTTCAAGCCTGTGAAAGAACATCTTCGACGGTCCGCCGTCCAGAAGAGGAAAGCTATTGGCGAGGAGGTGGCTCGGCTCTTAGCAGCGGAGTTCATCCGAGAGATTTACCACTCCGAGTGGCTCGCCAATGTCGTCATGGTCCCCAAGAAGGACAAGTCGCTTCGCATGTGCATTGACTTTAAACATATCAATCGGGCCTGCCCGAAAGATCATTTCCCTCTCCCCCACATCGACCAGGTTGTCGACTCGACCGCGGGGTGTGAGCGTTTGTCTTTTCTAGATGCTTATTCAGGGTACCATCAGATCCGTCTGTATGGACCCGACGAGATCAAAACGGCTTTCATCACCCCATTCGGGTGCTTCTGTTATGTCACCATGCCCTTCGGCCTCAAGAATGCTGGAGCCATGTTCATGAGGATGATTCAGAAGTGTTTGCTCACTCAGATCAGTCAGAACGTAGAAGCACACAGGGATGATATTGTGGTTAAGTCACGGAAAGGTTTCGACCTACTGACTGACCTTGCCGAAACCTTTGCTAACCTCAGGGGATACGATATCAAGCTCAATCCATCAAAGTGCACATTCGGAGTTTCGGGTGGAAAGTTACTCGGTTTTCTCGTTTCCGAATGAGGAATCGACGCCAATCCCGAGAAAGTTGGCACCATACTCCGGATGAAGCGCCCTGTGCGTGTACACGATGTCCAGAAGCTTACAGGTTGCTTGGCCGCTCTAAGTCGATTCATTTCTCGTCTCGGTGAAAAGGCGTTGCCTCTTTACCAACTGATGAAGAAGTCTGACAAGTTCGAGTGGACTCCAGAAGCTGACGCAGCGTTTGCAGAGCTCAAAGCTCTGCTCTCCACCCAGCCGGTGCTTGCTGCCCCAATCAGTAAAGAGCCTCTGCTGCTGTACATTGCAGCCACGGGACAAGTTGTCAGTACAGTACTTACGGTCGAGCGGGAAGAAGAAGGAAAGGCCTTCAGAGTTCAGCGCCCAATATATTATGTGTCTGAAGTTTTGACCCCATCGAAGCAAAGATATCCCCATTACCAGAAGCTCGTATATGGGATCTACATGACCACGAAGAAGGTTGCACACTACTTCTCTGACCATTCCATTACAGTCGTCAGTGACGCTCCACTGTCAGAGATCTTGCACAACAGAGATGCAACTGGTCGAGTGGCGAAGTGGGCGATTGAACTCCTTCCCCTAGATATCAAGTTTGAAGCAAAGAAGGCTATCAAGTCCCAAGCAATTGCAGATTTCGTCGCCGAATGGATTGAACAGCAGCTTCCGACTCAAGTTCACTCGGAGCACTGGACCATGTTCTTCGATGGATCTAAGATGCTGAATGGTTCTGGTGCTGGGGTAGTCTTGGTCTCCCCCCGAGGAGATAAGCTCAGATATGTTCTCCAGATTCACTTCGATTCCTCCAATAATGAAGCAGAATATGAAGCACTCTTGTATGGGTTGCGCATGGCCGTTTCACTCGGCGTCCGGCGCCTCATGGTCTATGGCGACTCAGATTTGGTGGTTAGTCAGGTGATGAAGGAGTGGGACGTCAGAAGCCCAGCTATGACTGGCTACTGCAACGCAGTAAGAAAGCTAGAAAAGAAATTCGAGGGGCTAGAGCTTCATCACATCCCCCGACTGAAAAATCAAGCAGCTGATGATCTGGCAAAGATAGGCTCCAAGAGAGAAGCCATTCCCAGCAATGTGTTTTTGGAGCACATCCGCTCGCCGTCAGTCCAGGAGGATCCTTTTACAGAAGAAGCCCTGCAACCGAAAAGTGCCACAGATCCGACTGAAGTCGAAATTCCTGCTGTGGTCGACCTAGTTATGGAGGTCTTGGCAATCACTCCCGACTGGACGGTACCATACATCGCGTATATCTTGAGGAAAGAATTCTCGGAGGACGAGGAAGAGGCTCGACAGATCGTCCGCCGATCCAAGGCCTTCACAGTCATAAAGGGACAGTTGTATAGGGAAAGCGCGACTGGAATCGGTCAGAAGTGCATAACACCAGAAGAGGGTCAGATAATCCTTGATGATATCCACTCGGGGACCTGTGGTCACCATGCGTCCTCTCGGACCATTGTGGCTAAAGCATACCGAGCGGGATTTTACTGGCCAAGAGCAAACGAGATGGCAAAAGAGATAGTCGACAAGTGTGGAGGCTGCCAGTTCTACTCCAACATGTCACACAAGCCTGCATCAGCCCTGAAGACCATTCCACTCGTCTGGCCCTTTGCTGTCTGGGGACTGGACATGGTTGGTCCACTGAGAACAGGCAGGAGCGGATTCATGCATGTGCTTGTGGCAGTCGACAAGTTCACCAAATGGATTGAAGCCAAGCCTATCAAAAATCTTGATGCCAGCACTGCTATTGGTTTCATCAGAGAGTTGATATTCAGATATGGGGTCCCGCATAGCATCATCACTGACAATGGGTCAAACTTCGATTCAGACAAGTTCAGAGCTTTTTGCGCCTCTCAAGGCACACGAGTCGACTACACGTCGGTCGCGCATCCTCAGTCGAATGGACAAGCTGAAAGAGCAAATGGTCTGATTCTCAAAGGACTGAAGCCTCGATTGATGCGTGATCTCAAGCACGCAGCAGGCGCTTGGGTCGACGAACTTCCGTCAGTTTTGTGGGGGCTGAGGACCACCCCGAACCGGTCGACCGGAAGAACGCCATTCTTTCTGGTTTACGGAGCCGAAGTCGTCCTGCCGAGTGATCTACTTCACAACGCCCCCAGAGTCGAGCTTTATAACGAAGACAAAGCAGAGCAAGCCCGGCAAGACGCAGTCGACCTCCTAGAGGAGGAGAGGGAAATGGCTATGATCAGATCGACCATCTATCAGCAAGACTTGCGTCGATTCCATGCCAGAAATGTGAAGAGCCGAGCCTTCCAGGAAGGAGATTTGGTCCTCCGAGTGGATCAACAGAAACCACACAAACTTGCTCCTACTTGGGAAGGCCCCTTCATCGTCACCAGAGTCCTCCACAATGGAGCGTATCACCTCTACAATGTTGATCGCCAGATCGACGAGCCACGATCTTGGAATGCGGAACTGCTCCGCCCCTTTTACACTTGAGTTCTCCCTTGGACGAGATGTAATAAGAAAAAAATTCTGCAGTTTATTTTTACCAAAGACAAGAGTGTTCCAATAATTGCTGTCACTCTTGTTTGCATACGAAATCCCCCAGTGGGTGACTTAGCTGCGAATCCGTTTCGCCTAAGTTTGAAAAAATCCTACCGAGTGGAGAGCAATCCTCCCACTCGGGGGCTTAGCTGCAGTCCAGTACTCACCTAAGTTCTCCCACTTAGAGACTTAGCTGCAGTTAGGCACTCGCCTAAGTTTGAAAAAATCCTACCGAGTGGAGAGCAATCCTCCCACCCGGGAGCTTAGCTGCAGTCCAGTACTCGCCTAAGTTCTCCCACTTAGAGACTTAGCTGCAGTCAGGCACTCGCCTAAGTTTGAAAAAATCCTACCGAGTGGAGAGCAATCCTCCCACTCGGGGGCTTAGCTGCAGTCCAGTACTCGCCTAAGTTCTCCCACTTAGAGACTTAGCTGCAGTCAGGCACTCGCCTAAGTTTGAAAATTCCTACCGAGTGGAGAGCCAGACTCCCACTCGGGGGCTTAACTGCAGCCCAGTGCTCGCCTAAGCGTTTAAAAATCCTACCGAGTGGAGAGCAAACCTCCCACTCAGAGGCTTAGCTGCAGTCCAGTACTCGCCTAAGTTCTCCCACTTAGAGACTTAGCTGCAGTCAGGCACTTGCCTAAGTTTGAAAAAATCCTACCGAGTGGAGAGCAATCCTCCCACTCGGGGGCTTAGCTGCAGTCCGGTACTCGCCTAAGTTCTCCCACTTAGAGACTTAGCTGCAGTCAGGCACTCGCCTAAGTTTGAAAAAATCCTACCGAGTGGAGAGCAATCCTCCCACCCGGGAGCTTAGCTGCAGTCCAGTACTCGCCTAAGTTCTCCCACTTAGGGACTTAGCTACAGTCAGGCACTCGCCTAAGTTTGAAAAAATCCTACCGAGTGGAGAGCAATCCTCCCACTCGGGGGCTTAGCTGCAGTCCAGTACTCGCCTAAGTTCTCCCACTTAGAGACTTAGCTGCAGTCAGGCACTCGCCTAAGTTTGAAAAAATCCTACCGAGTGGAGAGCAATCCTCCCACCCGGGAGCTTAGCTGCAGTCCAGTACTCGCCTAAGTTCTCCCACTTAGGGACTTAGCTACAGTCAGGCACTCGCCTAAGTTTGAAAAAATCCTACCGAGTGGAGAGCAATCCTCCCACTCGGGGGCTTAGCTGCAGTCCAGTACTCGCCTAAGTTCTCCCACTTAGAGACTTAGCTGCAGTCAGGCACTCGCCTAAGTTTGAAAATTCCTACCGAGTGGAAAGCCAGACTCCCACTCGGGGGCTTAGCTGCAGCCCAGTGCTCGCCTAAGCGTTTAAAAATCCTACCGAGTGGAGAGCAAACCTCCCACTCAGAGGCTTAGCTGCAGTCCAGTACTCGCCTAAGTTCTCCCACTTAGAGACTTAGCTGCAGTCAGGCACTCGCCTAAGTTTGAAAAAATCCTACCGAGTGGAAAGCAAGACTCCCACTCGGGGGCTTAGCTGCAGCCCAGTGCTCGCCTAAGCGTTTAAAAATCCTACCGAGTGGAGAGCAAACCTCCCACTCAGAGGCTTAGCTGCAGTCCAGTACTCGCCTAAGTTCTCCCACTTAGAGACTTAGCTGCAGTCAGGCACTCGCCTAAGTTTGAAAAAATCCTACCGAGTGGAGAGCAATCCTCCCACTCGGGGGCTTAGCTGCAGTCCGGTACTCGCCTAAGTTCTCCCACTTAGAGACTTAGCTGCAGTCAGGCACTCGCCTAAGTTTGAAAATTCCTACCGAGTGGAAAGCCAGACTCCCACTCGGGGGCTTAGCTGCAGCCCAGTGCTCGCCTAAGCGTTTAAAAATCCTACCGAGTGGAGAGCAAACCTCCCACTCAGAGGCTTAGCTGCAGTCCGGTACTCGCCTAAGTTCTCCCACTTAGAGACTTAGCTGCAGTCAGGCACTCGCCTAAGTTTGAAAAATCCTACCGAGTGGAAAGCCAGACTCCCACTCGGGGGCTTAGCTGCAGCCCAGTGCTCGCCTAAGCGTTTAAAAATCCTACCGAGTGGAGAGCAAACCTCCCACTCAGAGGCTTAGCTGCAGTCCAGTACTCGCCTAAGTTCTCCCACTTAGAGACTTAGCTGCAGTCAGGCACTCGCCTAAGTTTGAAAATTCCTACCGAGTGGAAAGCCAGACTCCCACTCGGGGGCTTAGCTGCAGCCCAGTGCTCGCCTAAGCGTTTAAAAATCCTACCGAGTGGAGAGCAAACCTCCCACTCAGAGGCTTAGCTGCAGTCCAGTACTCGCCTAAGTTCTCCCACTTAGAGACTTAGCTGCAGTCAGGCACTCGCCTAAGTTTGAAAAAATCCTACCGAGTGGAGAGCAATCCTCCCACTCGGGGGCTTAGCTGCAGTCCGGTACTCGCCTAAGTTCTCCCACTTAGAGACTTAGCTGCAGTCAGGCACTCGCCTAAGTTTGAAAAAATCCTACCGAGTGGAGAGCAATCCTCCCACTCGAGGGCTTAGCTGCAGTCCAGTACTCGCCTAAGTTCTCCCACTCGGAGCTGCAGTTAGGCACTCGCCTAAGTTTGAAAAAATCCAACCGAGTGGAGAGCAATCCTCCCACTCGGGGGCTTAGCTGCAGCCCAGTGCTCGCCTAAGTGATTAGAAATCCTACCGAGTGTGAGCAAACCTCCCACTCGGGGGCTTAGCTGCAGCCCAGTGCTCGCCTAAGTGTTTAAAAATCCTACCGAGTGGAGAGAAAACCTCCCACTCGGGGGCTTAGCTGCAGCCCAGCACTCGCCTAAGTGTTTAAAAATCCTACCGAGTGGAGAGAAAACCTCCCACTCGGAGGCTTAACTGCAGCCCAGTGCTCGCCTAAGTACAGGACACAACCCAATCCGCAAGGACGACGAGGCGCAAGTCGACTGCTGCCTTCTCCTTCGGAGTTGCGCCGCAAATACAAGGTTATTCCGAGTGAAGATCAAGTTCCACTCGACGAATCAAATCATGAAGATATTCAACGAGAAATCAAGATTCAGTAAAGCCTAAAAGGTCCCAGACCTCAGATCAAAGTACTCGAGCCCTCGGCTCAGCGGAGTTTAACGGTTACAAATCCACTCGGCATTCCGAGGCAAATTTAAAGTGAAGCATAAAAGTTTTTCATTCCTCAGGAGGAGGACTGGAAGGGGCGACGAACTCGTCCAAGTCGATCCCGTCTGCAATATGAGTGGCAGCAGCAATGAAAGCCTCCATGAAGTCTTGAAAGTTGTGCTTCCTGGTATTGGCAACTTGGATGGCGGCCAGCTTTTCTTCTCGCGCCTCCTTGCAATGGACGCGGACCAGAGACAGAGCGACATCAGCACCACATCTAGCAGAAGATTTCTTCCATTCCGCCACTCGACCTGGGACTTCATTAAGTCGAGCCATCAAGGACTCGAGGTCGTTCTGAAGCGTCGTCCCTGGCCAGAGTGATGTGTCGATCCGCGACATCGCAACCTTCAGTCGAGCAAGATAGTCAACCACGCTGGCAATACGAGACTCTAGACGGAGCACGTTCATTGCAGCCTCGTCCTTCACAAGGGAGTTAGCAGGGTCCAAGCCTGGCTCCACTCGACTGGTCTCCTCTTCAAAGTTCTGACAGAATTCTGCAAACACGATTCAAGAATAAGACAGTGACCCTACACAGACTTGGTAACTGCAAGACAGTCGGGGCAGAGTAATTACCTTCGAGCACGACGAACAGCTTCTTGGCGAGTCCACCGAGATAAGCCTCCAGATCGTTCCTCTTCCCGGCCAGCTCAACTGCCTTGTCGTGCAGAGCCACGTTGTCGTTCTTCAGTCGGCTGACCTCTTGATTGGCTACCTCGAGAGCAGCTTTCAGTCTGGAGTTCTCCTACTCAAGAGCTCCGACCGAGGCCATTTTCTCTTCAGCAAGCCTCGTTTTGTCCAAGACCTCCTTCTGTGCCTCTGCAAGATCTTGATCCTTCTTCTTCAGAGCTTCCTCCAGTTTATCTGCGGCGCATCGAGTGCAATCAACATCAAGAATGGACAAGAAAGAAAAGCCACTCGTCAAGAATGGAGAACCTCACCAGCATACCTTTTGCTTCTTCTTGCGCCTTCTTCAAATTCTCCTGAGCAAGCTCCAAGTTAAGGTTGAGCTGGATCTACTGATTCTCCAACTCAGTATAGCGAGCTACAGGTTCGCAGGATTTCTGTAAAAAGAAAAATCAGTCGACAGACGTCCAAAATAAGTTGCTTCCGAGTAACTAAGAGACAATGATGACGTTTCTAAGACTACGGCCGAATCAAGAACATTCGACAGTAGTCTCGGGGACTACACCAAGTGGGTGCACTCAGCGTGCCCCCACTGTAAAAAAAACAAAAAAACAAGCAAAAAGTCGACTGCCCGCAGTCGACCGGATATAGTCCCATTCGACATGGCCTGACCAGACCGAGTGAAGAAATACAGCTACAGCAACACAATATAAAGACTACAGTCGACTGCCAGCAGTCCACCGTAGTCTCGGGGACTACACCCAGTGGGTGCACTTAGCGTGCCCCCACTCGTCCAAGAATTGGCAGACACACCCAGTGGGTGTACAGATACAAAGATCTTCGGAAAAGAGATTCTTCAAACAGCATATCATAACAGACCAAGTGTTGAGTCGACTGACCTGGACGTTGCTCTGAAGAGCCGAGCTCGCGTCATAAGCTGCTTGGCTGGCCTCCCGAGCCACCTTCACTTGCTCCATCATGATCCCCGCCTGGCGTATAGCCTCTTTTGCGGCAGCCGCTTGGTCCTCAGGGACAGGGTACGCGGCAAAAAGCGAAGGCGGATCCGCAGTCGACGTCGAAGGCCGCACACTTGTCAGAGGAATGGCGAAAGTCACAGAAGCCCGAGCGGTGTCACCACCATCCCGAGCTACGGCCTCAGACGCCGGAGCAGATTGGGGGATCTTGTCAGCCGACGCCCTCTTGTTCCTCCTCACTCTCAGCGGTTCGTTGTCGTCGTCATCCGGGAGGTCGATAACATGAGGAGGGGCTACAAGGGAAACATTCAATCGACCAGAGTTGCAATAAATGTTCAGTCGATTCAAAACGGAACGTCAGTAGTCGTACCAAGGTTGGAGGTAATAGCATCCTCCATCTCTTGGTCGTCGTCCTTGGCGGAGATCTCAGAAGTAGCAGCGCTGCAAATCTCGAAAATCAGTCAGCTGGCTCAATGAATCGACCAAGGATCTGTCCTCGGTCGACGAAGGAAAGCAAGTTTTATTACTACCCGGAAATAGTAGGGACAGCCATCTTCATCTTGGGCAGAGCCTTGGGCGGCTTGGACAGCGTCGCGCGTGGGTGCTTGGGAGCCTTCCCAGTCGGCGTAGGAGAAGAGGTCCGAGGGCGTTTCGATGACTGCCCAACAGAAGCAGTCGCCTTGCCACGTTCCCGCGCTGGATCGTGTGTGAGCTTGGATCGCCCCTCCGGGCGAGGGGGTTCAACCTCCTCCTCCTCCTCTTCGCTGGAGTCGACGTTGTCGTCTCCCTCTCCTTCACCGTCGGACTCCCACTCACCTTGGTCGTCTCCACTCTCACCTCCGCTCGCCTCCCCTTCCTTAGTTGGCTCTTGGGCCCCGTTGGGCGTCGAGTACATCTCGGTAGTCACCTGGAAAACAACAGACAAGACGAAAGTCAATCGACCTACTCAAAGAAGACCAATGAAGAAAACAAGATCTCAGTCAGGAGCATAAAGACATACCTGGTCCACGTCATACGAGTTGTCGAGTGGAATTACCCTCCTGGCTCCTCGGGGGTTGTCTTTGTTCCCCATGATGCTCGACAGCCACCCCTCCAGCATCTCGTCAGTAACCTCCTCCGGGTGGACCCGAGTGGTGTCGTCGAGACCCGAGTACAGCCACATCGGGTGGTCACGAGCCTGGAGCGGTTGGATGCGCCTCCGGAGGAAGACCTCCAGCAAGTCCATACCAGTCACGCCCTCACGGACAAGCTCAACCACTCGACCAGCCAGCACTTTGACTTGGGCCTTTTCCTCCGGCGTCACTTTCAGAGAAGCAGGTTTTTCAGCTCGGTCGAGAGAGAAAGGGGGAAGTCCGGTCGACTGCCCTGGGGTCGCCTAGTCTTGACAGTAAAACCAGGTCGCCTGCCAACCGCGGACCGACTCCGGGAAAGTGATAGATGGAAAACAACTCTTTCCCCTCGTCTGGATCGCCAGGCCCCCGCATAGCTGAATCACCTGGGTCCTTTCGTCACTCGACTTGGCCTTCTTGACCGATTGAGAGCGGCAGGTAAAGATGTGCTTGAAGAGTCACCAATGGGGGCGGCAACCCAAGAAACCCTCACACATGGAAATGAAAGCAGCAAGATATACGATGGAGTTGGGAGTGAAGTGGTGGAGCTGTGCTCCGAAGAAGTTCAGAAAGCTCCGGAAAAAAGGATGGGGCGGCAGAGAAAACCCTCGGTCGACATGGGTGGCTAAGAGCACACACTCACCGTCGTGAGGCTGAGGTTCGACCTCTATCCCCGGGAGACGTGTAGCTTCGTGGGGAATGACTCCCCCCTCAACCATGTCGTCGAGATCTTCTTGCCGGATCACCGACAGCATCCAGTCGTCCTGGATCCAGCCGTGGGGCAGAGCAGACCTTGAGGAAGATCTGCCCCGAGCAGATCTCTTCCCTTTCCCCTGCGCCGCCGCCTTCTTCGCGCGCTCCAGAGCGGATGTCTTGTCCTTCGCCATCGTCGCCGGCAAATCTCGCACGGGTCTGCGGCGCTAGGGTGAGAGCGGAGGTGGCGGAGGATCTTGCGAAGGGAGAGAGGAAGAAGAGAGCACACTGTTTGGAAACCCCGAGCCGGCTACTTATAAGAGGCCACTCCCGAGTGGCTGACTGGTAGGCCCAGGCAATCCATTCAAATCCCGCAGCAGACGCGCGCAGTACGTGGCTAAAAAGGTGGCGTGGAAATCGAGGAGCTTCCGCTTTATCGCTACCGATTACTGCGGCCGCTCCCGTCCCACGCGCTTCCCGAAATCCGAATCCCGCGACATCCGCGGGCCGCAAAACAACTTGTCAAAACAGAAGACCCCGCTCGCGCCGACACTCGGTATGTCACAAGTAAAGAAATTCACTCGACGAAAGGCCTGGAATGGATCAAGGCGACTGAAAGAGGTTGATGACGTCATCCGTGACGATTGACCCAAAACGAGGCACTCATGTAGCCCAAAGAACCAGTCGGAAAGATCTCCAACTCTTTCCCCATTCAAACCTCGATCCATTCGGGGGCTAATGATGAAGCTATGTACCTAGGGTAGGGGCACGGACCTGTC
Organism: Triticum urartu; assembly: GCF_003073215.2. Lineage (NCBI taxonomy): Eukaryota > Viridiplantae > Streptophyta > Magnoliopsida > Poales > Poaceae > Triticum > Triticum urartu. The sequence continues at coordinate 275,794,031 of NC_053025.1, forward strand.
CAAAGAGCCCTACCCAAGGACATCCCTAGAAGAAGTCACCTTTCAATCGACTTAAAGGTATCCTACTCGACGGGTTCAAGACACTCGACCAAGAAGCTATCACTCGACCATGAAGCCAACCACTCGACTGCCAGGAGACCTAAAGTCACTCAGCAGGCAAACGGTCGGCTATTAAGTAGTCTTTATGGTCATTATAGCACTTTATTAGGGGCGTTACCAGTAACGCCCAACCTTAAATGTACCTTAAACCCTGCATCACTGAGGGCAGGAGAGGGCCGGCGAACTCTATATAAGCCACCCCCCTCCTCAGTATGAAGGGTTCGCACCCCTGTTATTCACACACGCATAATTCAATCGACCGCCTCCGGGCACCGAGACGTAGGGCTGTTACTTCCTCCGCGAAGGGCCTGAACTCGTACATCCTGGTGTATTTACAACTTCTCCATAGCTGAGATCTAGCCTCTCCATACACACCCCCCTACATCACTGTCAGAGTTAGAACCACGACAGCGAGGTTTTCGAGTCCCTAAAGACTTTTGCCGCTTAGAGCGAGGGGCCGGCCCTGTCCGGCTTAAGGCATGTATCGCGCCCCAAATTCGGCCTTCCGAATACCAGGGGCTTCGCCGAAATTTAAAATTATAGAATTCTATGGCTAAGTGAGAGTGATAAAGCATTATTAGTCCGGTTGCCTTGTTCGTTGTGCTGAGCACCTCCCTCGAAGGACCGAAACATGGGAACAAGAGTGCTCAGGTTTATCCCGAACACCCCAGCACTCGTGGCATGGGGGCAGAAGCCGAGGACTAGCCATCTCTCAGATTGGATAAACAGCCAAACAGAAGGTAATATTTTAAATTCAAACAAGCGTTGCATAGCGCATATGAAACAAGTTTTCATAAATACAGGATAAAACGAGCAAGTATCACTCAAATATTACATCTTTTGAACACTCGTCCGCTATGAGACGGGCACCCGGCAGAACACCCTCATAGTACATCTCGGGGTGGCGGTGCTCCTTGCCCTCCGGCAGCCCCTCCTTGATCAGCTTCACGGTGTCTAGCTTGACCCACTGCAATTTCACACGGGCGAAAGCCCGACGTGCACCTTCAATGCAGACAGATCGCTTGACGACCTCCAGCCGCGGGCAGGCATCCACAAGCCGCCTCACCAGGCCGAAGAAGCTGTTCGGAAGGGCGTCTCCAGGCCACAGCCGGACTATAAAGCTCTTCATGTCCCGATCGGCCGCCTTATGTAGCTCGACCATCTGCTTCAGCTGGTCGCTCATTGGCGTCGGGTGTTCGGCCTCAGCATACTGAGACCAGAACAACTCCTCCATTGAGCTTTCATCCTCGGCCTGGTAAAATTGTGCAGCATCGGACACACTACGGGGCAAATCTGCGAATGCTCCTGGAGAGCTCCGGATTCGGGTAAGTAATCGGCAATTTACTTTTACATGCTTGGTTTGCATATAGAAAGCCTTACCCGCCGCTATCTTCTTCATTGCGTCGATCTCCTGGAGGGCCTTTTGGGCTTCGGCCTTGGCACTTTTTGCGCTCTCGAGGGCCGCGACAAGCTCAGACTCCCGCGTCTTTGAGTCAAGCTCCAACGCCTCGTGCTTCGCCACGAGAGCCAGGACCTCTTGCTGCACCTCACCCACCCGAGCCTCGTGCTTCTCCCGCTCGGTGCGCTCCTTGGCCGCTCTATCTTCGGCCTTGGTTAGCGCTTTCTTCAAGGTCGCCACCTCGGTCGTGGCCCCTGGCAAATATACGATGATCCTGTCATTTTGCAATCGCGTCTTCTTTTATATATACATATCTATAGATAGGGTATTACTTACCCTTGTTCTCCTTGAGCTGCCTCTTGGCAAGGCCGAGCTCTCTCCTGGACCCCTCGAGGTCCTGCTTCAGTACGGCGACCTCCACAGTCAGTGTAGCGGACACCAGCAGCGAAGCCTGCATATGCATATTGACATACTTATATTAGACTCCTGCGATATTATTTGATCCTTTGTTCGGCTTTTCTTTGTGAACACCGAACAAAGCATCAGGGGCTACTGTCTATGCGGTAATATTTCTACTACATTTTAAAACACTTACCTCAAAGCATGTTAGAAGGCTGGCACAGGCTTCAGTCAACCTGCTCTTGGCGGACTGAACCTTCTGGACCACGACACTCATAACAGTACGGCGCTCCTCATCGATGGAAGCGCTGCGAAGCGCTTCCAGCAGATTGTCCGGCACCTCTGGATGGATAGAGGTCACCGGCACAGGTGTCTTGCCCCTCTTAGAAGGAGGCCGCCTGCCCAAGACTGGAACCGCTGGAGGTTCCGGCGCGGTGTTCGGCTGAGGGCCGAACTCGGAGCTCTCAGGGGCCCCGTCCCCTCGGCTCCCGAACTCCGGAAGGTCACCTTGAGGCGCCTCCGGGACTATCTCCCCTCGGTCCGGTGCCTCTTGAGACCGCACCTCGGCGTCGTCGGCAGGATGAGGGGAGGTGGCGGTCGGGACTGGATCGCTATCCATGTCCGACGAGCCCAGGAGCCGTCCAATGATACATCGATGCTGGCTCGTGGCGGCCTGCATAATCATGTTTGGCGTTAGGGAAAGCAATGCGACAAAGGAATTCTACGAGTTACTCTGGTATCCGAATACTTAAGATCTCCCCAGGGGCTTGGCCCTGGGCAACTACTCGTCTTCATCTTCATCGGCGGCGGTGGAGCTGTCCGGAAGGAGAGTCCTTCCCTTCTTGGAACCTTCGGCCCCCCAGTCGGGACGGCCTTCCTTTTCTTGTTTCCCCCGCCTGGAGGGGAGCATCTTCTTCTTCCTCCTCTTCTTCGGGGGAGGAGTGTGCCACAGAATTATCGGACGATGAGTCCGATAACACCTGGCGCCGGGAACTCTTTCGGGTTCCCTTGGCCTTCTTGGTCTTCTCCGGCACCTTGTAAGGAGCTCGAGTCAGCATCTCCGTTAGGAGAGCGCCCGCAGTGTCTTCGGGCAAAGGGGTCGGAAAGTTAATCTGCCCCGACGTCTCCACCCAGTCCTGTCAAAGGCATGGAGATTAGACCCCGCACATGATTAAGCTAGGGGAAATAAATGTCCTACGGGACGTATTGAACTCACCGAACACGCTAGGCGCTTTGCGCTTAGTCCGCGGTCCTCGTAGAGAGAAGGAGGGACCTCGGTGCCCTTGAACATCACCTTCCAAACGACCTTGTGCGTCGTATCAAAGAGCTCGCTCAGAGTCTGGTGCCGGGCCGGGTCAAACTCCCACAAGTTAAAATCCCGTTGTTGACACGGGAGGATCCGGCGGATGAGCATAACCTGGACTATGTTGACAAGCTTGAGCTTCTTGCTTGCCATACTCCGGATACATTTCTGGAGTCCATCCAGCTCCACCGATGAACCCCACGACAAGACCTTCTCTTTCCAGGAAGTGAGCCGTGTAGGGACTCCGGATCGAAACTCGGGGGCTACTGCCCATTTGGCGTCGCGCGGCTCGGTGATGTATAACCACGCCGATTGCTATCCCTTTATTGTCTCCACGAAGGAGCCTTAAAGCCATATAACATTGGTCATCTTGCCCACCATGGCTCCGCCGCATTCTGCTTGTTGGCCTCGTACCACCTTCGGCTTGATATTGAAGGTCTTTAACCACAGGTCGAAGTGGGGCCGGATGCGGAGGAAAGCCTCACAGACGATGATCAACGCCGAAATGTTGAGGACGTAGTTCGGGGACAGATCATGAAAGTCCATCCCGTAGTAGAACATGAGACCACGGACGAATGGATGGAGGGTAAACCCCAGTCCGCAGAGGAAGTGGTGGAGGAAGACTACCCTCTCGTGATGTTCCGGGCTAGGGATGATCTACCCCGCAGCAGGCAGCCGATGCACGATATTTGCGGCTAAGTATCCAGCTCCACGCAGCTTCTTGATGTCTCCCTCCGTGACGGAGGAGACCATCCACCTACCTCCCGCTCCGGACATGGTTGGAGAAGGTTGAGGTGGGAAGTGCGGACTTGGGAGCTAGAGCTTGAGTGTGCGAAAACGGATGAGCAAAGGAGGAAGAAGGCATGGATGAAAAGGTAAATCCTTATCCCTTTAGATGGGCGGACGAAACTAAGCGTCCCCACTAGCCTGGTAAAACTCACTTATCCCCCAAGCGCCGTAATCGATGGTGCGGTTGGGTTACCCACGCCCGTATTGATGAGAATCCCGTGATAAGGGGACACGATCTCTGCTTTGACAAGACATGTCAAAAAACTGCCTCGCGTTATTTGCGGGGCTAGTTAAAGGAAACGGTTCAAATAATCACCGGGCCATGACATAATGTCATACTGTCAAAACAAGTCAGCAAATTAGACTTGCGAAAATATTATTCTCTCTACGATGGTATGTGGAACTTATTTTGCAGGGTCGGACACTATCCTCATATTCAAATTCTTCTGTGATGTATTCGGAGAAGGAACCCGCCTTGCAATGTCGAAGACAATACTGCGCGCCGGACTCATCGTCATTGAAGCCTGGTTCAGGGGCTACTAAGGGAGTCCTGGATTAGGGGGTCTCCGGACAGCCGGACTATCTCCATTGGATGGACTGTAAGACTATGAAGATATAAGATTGAAGACTTCGTCTCGTGTCCGGACAGGACTCTACTTGGCGTGGAAGGCAAGCTAGGCAATACGGATATGGATATCTCCTCCTTTGTAACCGACCTTGTGTTACCCTAACCCTCTCCGGTGTCTATATAAACCGAAGGGTTTTAGTCCGCAGGGGACAACAACCACAACATACAATCAGACCATAGGCTAGCTTCTAGGGTTTAGCCTCTCCGAGCTCATGGTAGATCTACTCTTGTACTACCCATATCATCAATATTAATCAAGCAAGACGTAGGGTTTTACCTCCATCAAGAGGGCCTGAACCTGGGTAAAACATTGTGTCCCCTGCCTCCTGTTACCATCCGGCCTAGATGCACAGTTCGGGACCCCCTACCTGAGATCCACCGGTTTTGACACCGACATGGATCGACATGGGGGATGAGACGGACGCGGACGAAGAGAACGGAAGTGAGCGTTATCGCAAGTGCTCCCCGGCTTTGATCTGGTGGTGTTGTCGACGAAGAACCTGTCAGGGCTCTTGGACTCCTTGGAACAGCGAGCGGTGGCCGGTGGCCACGGTTATGATGGCGGTGCGACCATGGACGCATATGGCGAGCTCGGATTCGAGTGTGGGAGTCGATGGAGAGGTGGGAAAGTGACTAGGGTTGCTGGGGTCTCGCGGGTGATGTTCTTATCCAACAGGGGATCCGCGGGATGCTCGATGTGTGGCACCGGCCAGGGTGCTGGTGGATGAGAGACACGCCCTCCCCTGTGTACAGGAGAAAGGAGATGAGGAGTAGATAAACTGGGCCATAGGCCAGAGGACAAGTAGGCCCTTACTCTTTTCTGGTTTTCTTTTTTTCTATTTATTTAAAACAGAGAAAACTAGGGTAAAGTTTGGGCTACCAAAATACTTCGAAAAATTGTGGGACTAGGCCACTTAAATTCCTTGTACTGTTTGGCACTGCCATAAAAAGTTTGAGGGGCAATTGAATCCATTTGGATTTTTCACAAGTATAATAGCATTTGAAAATGCTGAAAAGGCACTGTTTTATTTGATATAGTCCATCTTGGCTTGGAGGTGATGATGTTTTCCTTAACAATCATTTGTTATGAAATTTTGGCTAAATGATGAACTATTTTGCAGCAACTTCTGTGCAACTCCATATTTCACTTGCAAATTGAATTTGATTTGAAAGTGGAAATTTCAAAGGATATTTGAATCGAGGTGATCAAGAATTGTTTTGTAAAATGATTAGCTTAATCATAGAGTGTTGCTGCAGCATGACACTAGGGGTGTTACATTCCACCTCCTCCTTCAGCTTCTCCAGGCGGTTGCGCTCCGCGGCTTGCGCCCGCGCTAGCTGCTCCAGCTCGGCGTCATGGCCATCAACCACGTCCTCTCGAGCCTTCAGCTTCTCCTCCCGTGCCTCGTGCTGACGAGCCTCGGTGGCACGTTCATTGCGCAGGGTCTTCATCTCGGCCTCCGCCGCCTGGCAGCGCTCCTTGGCGGCCTCGGCATCCTTCAATGCCACCTCGCGGGCGGCTGCGGCTAGGTCAGCAGCCCGCTTACCCTGCTCAGAAGCTGCCAGGGCATGACCCCATGTCGCCCTCACAGACGCATCGGATCGTAGCCACCCTGCGATCAACTCCAGTCGCCCCGACGCCAGCCGGCTGTCAGCACCCTGAAGGTCGTTGCGAAGCTGGGTCAGCGTGAGAAGGGCGTCTCCCAGGATATCAGCCAAAGCAGGGAGACCACGGCCCAGTGGTGCGACGGAAGGGGGAAGAAGTGGCATCAATGCTAGGGTCTACAGATTTGCGGCGGCAAAAGGAGCCAGGACTCCTGAGCCTTCGTGACCTCAACAGGTGAGCTGGGGGCGAAGGCCTCAAGAGTCAGCTTGGCTGCAGAAATCGCCTTCTCCTGATGACGGCCTTCTAGATCTCACGAGGATGACCTGGCGCTGAGGCTCGGGAGCCATCGCTATCCCTCCATGCCGGAGGAGGCACGGCAGCAGCTGGTTGCTGGGCCTCAGAGGCTGTGGTCGCCTCCTTCTTCTTCTTCACCACCGATGTTGTCCTAGCAGTGCAAAGTGTGACGCCCCGAGTCCGTTGCGCCAGGTGTCTTCTAGTTATTCGATGTTGTTGCCTTGTCATTCGCTTGCGTGTTGCATCTTGCCATGTCATCATCCGCATTGCTTCTGCATGTTTTCAAAACTTGCATCCGTCCCGGCCTCCCCGTTCCTTCCGTTGTCCGTTCTGAGTCCAGACACCCTTGCACACGCCCGCGGCACGTCCGAAATAGTATTTTATAAGTGGCCCAAAAATGTTCTTGGAATGGGATGAAAGTTGGCGTCTGGTCTTATTATAGTGTAGATAGACCGCCTATCAAGTTTCATCGCATTCGGAGATCGTCTGATGCCCCAACGGATAACTATAGCGAGATTATAGTTGATCAAATGTCGGACGTTTTCGGTCTCCGAAAATTGTTGCCGGGCCGCTTTATCTTCTCTCCTCTCAGTCCACTGCCAACCGCCAGGCCAGCCTACCCCTCTTTGCACAGTGCATCGACCCCTCGCGCGTGTCCGGAACTTACCCGAACCCGACACGGACAGTCGTCACCGTTGGATCCGGATCATCCCCAAATGTCTACAAAACATCTCCGTTTTGTTAATTGGGCTCCCTAACCTATTTATACGAGATCGTCCGATTACGATCGGAGGGACGAGATAGCCCTACCCACACCCACTTACTATAAATAGCAGTGCAATCATCGGACCAATCCCTAATCCCTAGGGATCCTCCTAGCCGCCGCCACCGCACTGTCTCTTCTCTGTTTTCCGTGTCCGACCAACCATCGCGCTCCGTTCCTCGATCTCCTCGTCCGACAAACTGCAAGCCGCGGCAGCAGCAGTCCGTGTCCACCTCGCCTTCGCGCTCCCGGAGATGTTCAACGCTCGCAGCTCCTCGTGCCCGCATGCCGCAGAGCATCAACAGCAGTCCTGAGCGCCCCGTCCCCTCGTCATGTACCTCGATCCAGGATGGATCAGGAGCAGTGTTGCCTTTCGCTCGTCGCCGGCGGCCTCAACCACCAGGATGCCGCCGCCGGACTAGCAGGTTCCCTACCTCGTGCCTTTTTCGTTTTCCTGACTCTCCTGCTCCTCTAACCTTCGGTCTCCTCTCCCGTTTGACCAAGTCGTCGACAGGGACCCCGCCATGGATCTCCGGCCGCCATCCGAAGCCTTGCCACCGCGCCCGCCTGGATCGGGCCTGGATCCATCACCGGCGACCAAACCCCGCCTCGCTTCCGCCGTCAGCTGCCCGTTCCTCGTCGGGGGCTCTCTTCATGCAGCGATGGAGGTTCCCAGCCCCTCCTTTGCTTCATTCTACGGGGAGGACGAGGCGCCTCTTCCTCGCGTGGCCCGCGCCTGCCACCCTCTGCCTCGCTCGCCCGTTCCAGCGGTTTGTTGACGTCCAGCGTCGACAGCACCTAGCCCAGCAACCTCCAAGGCCCAGCCAGACCCGCCGACCTGCTGCTTCCATTGACCAGGCCAAGCCCCATGGGTGAGGCCACCCCGGAGCGCCCTACCTTTTTTCCCTGCTATCGGGCCATCCAGATTAGGACCGTTTACATTTTTTTTCAGATCGGTGAATTTGTCTATTAACCAGGGTTTTGCCAGTTTTGTAGAAACACCCTTGCACTTCATGCATATCCTAACTAATTAACCGTGCATCGGTTTAAAACAAACTTTATATGTAAAATGTCTAGAATTTTGTCTAGTTTAATAATATCCAACTTTCATCTATGTTTAAAATGTTTAAAATGTTGTTTGTGGAATTTTGTCCATATGCCATGTTAAAATGCTTTAATTCATAACTTAATAACCGTAGCTTGGTTTTTAATAAACTTTATATGTAAATGGGGTAGAAAAATGCCTAGTTTAACATGGTGGCATCACTTTGCATGTTTAACAACTCTAAAATATGGTTTAGAGCAGAACAGTACCAAACCTTAATATATGCACATGAGGAGTTTCCAGACTTGTTAGTTGTTGTTCCGGCCTCATTTAAACTTGCCTAGATAGGTAGTTTTCCTATGCTCCACCTCTTTCCATGTTTAACAACATTTAATATTGTTGGGTACCTAAAGGAGAGAGAACTAAATAAGTGACGTGGTGTTTCGTCAATATGCAACTCGTTGCATATTGAGCTCCACTTAATTTGTAGAATTGCTCGTGCACTTTGCCATGCCATGCCTCTTTAAACCGGACATGCATCATACTTGGTTGTGCATCATGCCATGGTTATGTGATGGTTGCTTACTATGTTGTTTTCTTCTTTCCGGGTTACTTCTCGCGTTAGCTTCGGTTTCGTTCCGGAGTTGTGAGGATCCGTTCATCTACGTCTGCTTGTCTTCTTCATGGACTCGTTCTTCTTCCTTGCGGGATCTCAGGCAAGATGACTATACCCTCGAAATCACTTCTATCTTTGCTTGCTAGTTGCTCGCTCTATTGCTATGTCGCGATACCTACCACTTGCTATATCATGCCTCCCATATTGCCATGTCAAGCCTCTAACCCATCATTCCTAGCAAACCGTTGTTTGGCTATGTTACCGCTTTGCTCAGCCCCTCTTATAGCGTTGCTAGTTGATGGTGAAGTTGGAGTTTGTTCCATGTTGGAACATGGATATGTTGGGATATCACAATATATCTTATTTTAATTAATGCATCTATATACTTGGTAAAGGGTGGAAGGCTCGGCCTTATGCCTGGTGTTTTGTTCCACTCTTGTCGCCCTAGTTTCCATCATACCTGTGTTATGTTCCTTGATTTTGCGTTCCTTACGCGGTTGGGTTATAATGGAACCCCTTGACAGTTCGCCTTGAATAAAACTCCTCCAGCAAGGCCCAACCTTGGTTTTACCATTTGCCACCTAAGCCTTTTTCCCTTGGGTTTTGCAGACTCAAGGGTCATCTTTATTTTAAACCCCCCGGGCCAGTGCTCCTCTGAGTGTTGGTCCAAACTAGAGCACCGTGCAGGGCCATCCCTTGGCAACTTGGGTTACGTCGACTCCTGTACGCTTAGCTTATACGGTGTGCCCTGAGAACGAGATATGTGCAGCTCCTATCGGGATTTGTTGGCACGGCGGGTGGCTTTGCTGGTCTTGTTTTACGATTGTTGAAATGTCTTGTAACCGGGATTCCAAGCCTGATCGGGTCTTCCTAGGAGAAGGAATATCCTTCGTTGACCGTGAGAGCTTGTGATGGGCTAAGTTGGGACACCCCTGCAGGATTTTGAACTTTCAAAAGCCGTGCCCGCGGTTATGGGCAGATGGGAATTTGTTAATATTCGGTTGTAGAGAACTTGACACTTAACTTAACTAAAATGCATCAACACTTGTGTAGCCATGATGGTCTCTTTTCGGCGGAGTCCGGGAAGTGAACACGGCTCTTGTGTTATGCTTGAACGTAAGTAGTTCAGGATCACTTCTTGATCACTTCTAGTTCACAACCGTGCTTTGCTTCTCTTCTCGCTCTCATTTGCGTAAGTTAGCCATCATTTATGCTAGTTCTTGCTGCAGCTCCACCTCACTACCTTTTTCCTACCCATAAGCTTAAATAGTCTTGATCTCGTGGGTGTGAGATTGCTGAGTCCTCGTGGCTCACAGTTACTTCCAAACAGTTTCAGGTGCCGATGATAACCGTGCAGGTGACGCAACCAAGCTCAAGGAGGAGCTTGATGAAGATCGTGTTCGTTGTGTTGTTTTGTTTCCATTTGATCAGTAGTGGAGCCTAGTCGGGACGATCGGGGATCTTTTGCATTAGGGTGGTCTTCTTTTATTTTGGTTCCTTAGTTGGACCTTGATTGTATTATGAATGATGTAATGCTATATTCATGTATTGTGTGAAGTGGCGATTGTAAGCCAACTCTTTATCTCTATCTTATTCAGTACATGGGATGTGTAAAGATTACCCCTCTTGCGACATGCCTACTATGCGGTTATGCCTCTAAGTCGTGCTCCGACACGTGGGAGATATAGCCGCATCGTGGGTGTTACAAGTTGGTAATCAGAGCCATCCCCGACTTAGGAGCTACCTGCTTGATCGAATCGCTGGCGTTGTTGAGTCTAGAAAAATGTTTTGAGTCTTAGGATTATATATATCGGAGAGTAGGATTCTTTTCACTCCTCAGTCCCTTCGTCGCTCTGGTGAGGCCTCCTGACGTAGAGTTTTGACTATTCTCTTCTCAAATTTCACGAAATTTTTTTGAGGATCACGCGGGTATCTTGGAATCGTTCCGATGGTTTTGTGACGAGAACATTGTTCTTGGTGCCTCCTGACATTTAGGGGTTGCGGCAATGTCCCGGGGAGTTGAGCTCCGAGGTGTTGTCGTCACAATTTTATCGTTGCTGTTCTGGAATACCTAAGTTTCGCCGACATCGAAAATCTCTTTTATGCAGTTGTTGGTGAGATAACCTCGACGCCACCCAGTACTGGGGCGGGAGTTCGGGAGTATTGCCATAACTCGTATAACGGATGCTTTTCGAAGGTTGAGGTAAACGATTTCAGAAGGTTTCTTGGTTATTTGTTGAAGGATGGATACAGCTGGATGTAGGATTTGTTAGTTTTGGGTGAGATATTATGCTTCCCCTGTATCCCCAACACCTGATTGCATAACCGGGAAGTTTCGGGAGTTTATAAGTGGGAATTCAAGTAGCTCCTAGGATATCTTTCCAATAGATGCATGATATGAGATTGGGGTTCGACGTCTAGTGGTCCGCCTATCCACGATTGGTTTTACAGTGGTCTCGTTGTGTCTTAAAGAGTCCTTGGCTATGCTGACTCGGGGACGCTTCGTATGTCATGTGCACTGCATTGTACATGATGGTGATGTACGATCGAGCCCGTGTGGGCCCCACCACGAAAACTTCGGACGAAATCTTCATCATATGTTTGTTCCGGCTTTTCTGCAAGCCAGTCCTTTGTTTTTGTTTTGAGTTGTGGTATTCGAGTTGCCTCAATGTCAAGTGTTGATTCCATACCTTTCCTAAGTGGTGTTCTCATATTACTATGCGAGTACTAATCCTTCTTGATCTTCGAGTTTTCCATCTCAATTTCTTCTGAACTAGTGTGTCTCTCTTCAAGTGGATCCGATCATTTCAACATCCGCAAGATCAATTATCAGTTCTTCTCAACGATGTTTGTTTCATCCGTCCCAAGTTGCCTTTGTCTTACCCCCCCCCCCCCCCCTCTTCTTCAAGGACTCAGATTTTTTTATCAAGTATCCTTTTATTCATGTGAAGTCTCTTCATTCTTTTCCTTCAATGTTCTTATCCGGCGATTCTCAAGAATATACTAACGGAGCTTCAAGTTTATTATTCTTCGTTCTCTTTTCTTCTCCGGTGGATTCAATTCAAGCTTTGTCGATCATATCTTTTCCTCGTTCCAAATGTTTTCTCATGCCGGTGCACCTCTTAATCATCCACTTCTCGCTATTCAATTGTTCCGGAGTGCTGAAGATATCTTAGAAGGCTTATTTTGTCATTCAAGATCCGTTCAACCTATTTCAAGGTTGTTATCTCATTCAAGCCGTTTATTTCAACCGGTGCTATCTCCTTTTCAAGTAATCGTTCAATGGTGTTTCTTGTGAGTGGGCCCTAACCCACAGGTCTTTTCCCAGGATCTTACCTGACTCTTCTAATTTTTACAGGCGCTATTCTCAAATTTCTCCAAGTTTGACGTAAGAATGAATTATCATCAGTCATATGTATTTCCCCAAGATTGGTCTAATTCTTTTCACCATTGGCTCAACCTTTCTATTCGTCATCCCGGAGTATCTCAACAACTCATGCTCGTGTTTCTCGTCGTCATTCTCGGATTTGAAGACCGAAGAAGATTTTTCTCTCAATCTTGCTCCATTCTCTTCAAGATTCATGGTTCTAGCTTATTGCCATCCTCTCATAATTGCTTTCGATTTTGAGAATTCTTTTCACCCACCCGAAGCAATTAAGGAGTCTTTTCAGTTTGTTTCTACAAAGCCCATCATCTCAGAATTATTCATTCTCAGCGTTTAGCTATCGTTCTCCAAATCTTATCAGTGCATCGATCAAATATCCTCTAATTAGTTCATGATCTCTTCCTTCTCTTATATCTAAACTCTCCCATGTATCTTCGTTCATTTGCTAATTCTTATCGTTGATTCATCCCTTTTCTTCGTTCATTTTCAATTCTTACGGTGGTTCGTTCAAGATTTCTTTTCCTTCGTTATCATATCAATTTATTCGTTGGTTCAATCCTACCGGTGGCTCGTTGAAGACCTTCTCAAGATTACGCTATATCTATCTTAATCCTTTCTACGAGAATAAGTAGTATGCCAAATGCGTTGCTTGTCATCAATTTAAATTGGTGAAGGATACACATAACATAATTATTATTCTTGCTTCTTCTAGATGTTGGATTCATCTTCCGTAGTTTGTCACGATGAGTAAATTCTCGGTTTCAATTGTTTCATCTTTTGTTTTCTCGGAGTTCCAAGCTCTCTCAATTATATCGTCGCGAAGATCCATCCAAATCGTTACAAGGCTTCACTTTGTGTTTTCAACTTCTCTTTCCTTTCGTTTGGTCATCCTTTTATTACCGGAGTTCTTCACAGAGGTTCTACATGGTGGTTCGTCAAGGATTATTTTCATTCTTCAATTGTTCATCAAGAGTTCTCTCGAAGCTATGATCCGCCAAGCTATACTTCAAGTATTCTTCATCTTGCATTGTGAAGTGCAATTCTTTCTACCTTATCTTTTGAGATGGTGCTATGTCATTTTTGACAATTTCTGTGTGTTTCATGATTCACAAGTTCAGGAATGGGATATTTAAACCCATCACCTTCTTCCTTGGAGTTATCTTGGTATAGATTTCACCTAAAGCCTTCCACTGGGAATGTTGCTATTTATGGTGTTTATCGATGATCCAAGTTCCCTCCTATTCTCGAGATGAAAGATGTTTTCATCTCTCCGTCGCTATCAAGCAAGCAATTGTTTTCGTTTGTGGTAGGTTTTCACCTCAAGTTTTTTTGAGATGTTTTCCTTAAGACCTCAACAAGCTTATTCTTTTCGTTGTTGGTTTTTCCCAACAACTCCGTTCTAGCATTTGTTGTAAGCGTGCTCTCTCAAGATCTTGTTTCCCTTCGTTCATTTCATTCCAGTATTTCTTGCTTCCGGAGGCATTGTGATGTTGCTCTTTTGACTCATTATCTCGGATTGCGAGGATCGTGTTCTTTTCGTGCTTATCCATTTAACCAGAGTATCGTGTCCTCAATTCAAATATCCTCTCATCTTGTCAAATTCATGTTCCATTCCTTCCATTTACAGTTGGAGTGTTGTCCAAATTATATATTATTTTCCCTTCTCTATCTTGTTTTAACCGGAGTGTTGTGTCTATCATTCCTCTTATAACTGGAGTCTCATCCAAGTGCTTTCGTTTTGCCAAGTTCATATTCTATGCCTTCCATTTCTAAACGGAGTGTTGTAGTAATTGATCCTTATCGTTCCTTGTACATCTTGTTCTACCAGAGTGCTTGCATGTACTTCTTGTCCATTGCAACCCTTTTCTTATGTATTTCAACCTACAAGGTTCTAGTAATGTTCCTTGTTCCTCTTTTCCTAATGGAGTGTTTTCAACTTCGTTCATCTTCATTGTATTCTTTCTTTCAATTTGTTCAACCTCTTAAGGTTCTTTGGTTTCACTCATTGGTCAAAGAAGCAATTTAGTTTTACCTCTTCTCTTCCACTTCTGTTTCCCTCTGGTGCCATCCTAGATCTCGGGACGAGATCCTCTCGTAGTGCTAGAGTGTTGTGATGCCCCGAGTCCGTTGCGCCAGGTGTCTTCAAGTTATTCGATGTTGTTGCCTTGTCATTCGCTTGCGTGTTGCATCTTGCCATGTCATCATCTGCATTGCATCTGCATGTTTTCAAAACTTGCATCCGTCCCGGCCTCCCCGTTCCTTCCGTTGTCTGTTCTGAGTCCAGACACCCTTGCACTCGCCCGCGGCATGTCCGAAATAGTATTTTATAAGTGGCCGAAAAATGTTCTCGGAATGGGATGAAAGTTGGCGTGTGGTCTTATTATAGTGTAGATAGACCGCCTGTCAAGTTTCATCGCATTCGGAGATCGTCTGATGCCCCAACTGATAACTATAGCGACATTATAGTCGGTCAAACGTCGGACGTTCTCGGTCTCCGAAAACTGTTGCCGGGCCACTTTCTCTTCTCTCCTCTCAGTCCACTGCCAACCGACAGGCCAGCCTACCCCACTTTGCAGAGTGCATCGACCCCTCGCGCGTGTCCGAAACTTACCCGAACCCGACCCGGACAGTCGTCACCGTTGGATCCGGATCATCCCCAAACGTCTACAAAACATCTCCGTTTTCTTAATTGGGCTCCCTAACACATTTATCCGAGATCGTCCGATTACGATCGGAGGGACGAGATAACCCTACCCACACCCACTTACTATAAATAGCAGTGCAATCATCGGACCAATCCATAATCCCTAGGGATCCTCCTAGCTGCCACCACCGCACTGTCTCTTCTCTGTTTTCCGTGTCCGACCAACCATCATGCTCCGTTCCTCGATCTCCTCGCCCGACAAACTGCAGGCCGCGGCAGCAGCAGTTCATGTCCACCTCGTCTTCGCGCTCCTGGAGACGTTCAATGCTCGCACCTCCTCGCGCCCGCACGCCGAAGAGCATCAGCAGCAGTCCTGAGCGCCCTGTCCCCTCGTCATGTACCTCGATCCAGGATGGATCGGGAGCAGTGTTGCCTTTCGCTCATCGTCGGCGGCCTCAACCACTAGGACGCCGCCGCCGGACCAGCAGGTTCCCTGCCTCGTGCCTTTTCCGTTTTCCTGACTCTCCTGCTCCTCTAAACTTCGGTCTCCTCTCCCGTTTGATCAAGTCGCCGACAGGGACCCCGCCATGGATCTCCGGCCGCCGTCCGGAGCCTTGCCGCCGCGCCCGCCTGGATCGGGCCTGGATCCGTCACCGGTGACCAAACCCCGCCTCGCTTCTGCCGTCAGCTGCCCGTTACTCGTCGGGGGCTCTCTTCATGCAGCGATGGAGGTTCCCAGCCCCTCCTCTACTTCGTTCTACGGGGAGGATGAGGCGCCCCTGCCTCACGTGGCCCGCGCCCGCCACCCTCTGCCTTGCTCACCCATTCCAGCGGTGCGTTGACCTCCAGCGTCGACAGCACCTAGCCCAGCAGCCTCCAAGGCCCAGCCAGACCCGTCGGCCTGCTACTTCCATCGACCGGGCCAAGGCCCATGGGTGAGGCCACCCCGGAGCGCCCTGCCTTTTTTTCCCTGCTATCGGGCCATCCAGATTTGGCCCGCTTACATTTTTTTCAGATCGGCGAATTTGTCTATTAACCAAGGTGTAACACCCTCGATGCGACTATAGCTCCCACGTGTCGAGGCACGACTTAGAGATATAATCGCATTGAAGGCATATGTCGCAAGTTAGGCAATCTTCACAACATCCCATGTAATAGGATAATAAAAAGGGGGAAACATAGTTGGCTTACACTCGCCACGTCAATCAAGTACATTAATAACATTACATCATCCAAACACTCATGGCCCGACTACGGCGCCAAAATAAAAGAGAACCCAACATGCGACACGGTCCCAATCACCCCCAACTGGGCACCACTACTGATCATCGGGAAAGGAAACGTAGTAACGTTGAGAGTCTTCGTCGAACTCCCACTTGAGCTCATACGCGTCTCCTGGAGCGGAATCATCGGGCCCTGCATCTGGTGTAATAGTAATCTGTGAGCCACAGGGACTCAACAATCTCGCACCCTTGCGATCAAGACTATTTAAGGTTATAGGTATGGCAAGGTAAATATAAGTGGAGCTGCAGCAAGCGACTAGCATATATGGTGGCTAACTTATTCGTAAAAGAGAGCGAGAAGAGGAGGCAAGGCGCGAACGAGAAACTAGAGAGCAACCTGCGCAAACATTACTCCAACACCGTGTCCACTTCCCGGACTCCGCCGAGAAGAGGCCATCACAGTAACACACTCGGTTGATTCATTTTAATTAAGTTAAGGTTCAAGTTATCTACAACCGGACATTAACAAATTCCCATCTGCCCATAACCGTGGGCACGGCTTTCGAAAGTTCAATCCCTGCAGGGGAGTCCCAACTTAGCCCATGACAAGCTCTCACGGTCAACGAAAGAATAAACCTCCTCCCAAGACGTTCTGATCAGACTCGGTATCTCGGTAATTCAAGACACTTCGACAGGTTAAAACAAGACCAGCAACACCGCCCGAATGTGCCGACAAATCCCGATAGGAGCTGCACATATCTCGTTCTCAGGGCACACTCAGATGAGACTAGATACGAGTAAAACCAACTCTCAAGTTTCCCCGAGGTGGCCCCGCAGGCAGCTCAGTTCGGACCAACACTCAGAGGGAGCACTGGCCCGGGGGGGGTTTAAAATAAGATGACCCTCGGGCTCTGGTAACCCAAGGGAAAAAGAGGCTAGGTGGCGAATGGTAAAACCAAGGTTGGGCATTGCTGGAAAAGCTTTAATCAAGGTGAACTATCAAGGGGTTCCCATTATAACCCAACCGCGTAAGGAACGCAAAATCCGGGAACATAACACCGATATGACGGAAACTAGGGCGGCAAGAGTGGAACAAATCACTAGGCGAGAGGCCGAGCCTTCCACCCTTTACCAAGTATATAGATGCATTAAGATAACATAGCAATATAATTATATCCCAACAAGTAAATAAAAGATGTTCCAACAAGGAACGGCCTCCAATCTTCACCTGCAACTAGCAACGCTATAAGAGGGGCTGAGCGAAGCGGTAACATAGCCAATCAACGGTTTGCTAGGACAATGGTGGGTTAGAGGTTTGACATGGAATTTTGGGAGGCTTGCAAGCAAGTGGTAGGCATCGTAGCAATGGCATAGCAAAAGAGCGAGCAAACTAGCATAGCAAAGATAGTAGTGATTTCGAGGGTATGATCATCTTGCCTGCACAGTTGTCAGAGTTGACTGGATCCTCAAAAGCAAACTCAACGGGCTCCTCGTTAGCGAACTCGTCTCCCGTCTCTACCCAAACAAGACAAACAAGCAACAAGGATACAATCAACCACGTGCAAACTCAAACAACACGATGCAAAGATGATATGCTATGCGGGATGCGATGCGGGATGCAAAATGCAAGATATGAAAGGAAATGCATGAAGCTGGCCTCAACTTGGAAATCCAAGTGTGCCACTAGAAATATGAGATGAAATCGCTTGAAAACGATATAAAGAACGCCGGAATCGGGGTTACAGTTTGGAAATGGCAAGCGATTCAAATATGACACCGGTCTGCGATTTACAGCAAGTAGGCATCTAAATGCAATGAGATGAACATGCTACAGCACCCAAACATGACATCAAAATACATGGCAGGGAAGCATACAAGATTCTTAAAAAAAGTCTAGCACTGAGCTATGGCCAATTCATCCATTAGGAGGTTCAAACAAGCATGGCAAAAACGCAAATGGTAAAACAGATCTCAGACTTAGTGAAATTAACACTTGTCTGGAATTTCAGATCATATAGCCCTCTTCGGAGCAACAAAACAACATGCTACAGGGCCTGAACATGACAAAGAAATGCATGGCATGGAGCTACTCAACAAGCTTAACAAAAGTCCCTTAGTGACCTTGAGCCAAAAGGGATCACAAAATATACTAACAAGCACACGAACATAGCAAAAACATAATCAGTTTTCAGACTTAGTGAAAACTGGGACATGCTGAAATATAACTCACGAAGGCATGTTTACGAGCTCGATGCACTCACCATGGTGCAATTCATGGCAAGACAAGCATACATCCCTTAAGAAGGCACAAAATACAAGCTAGAAATGGCAAGAACAATGGCATAGCATGCACGGATCAACTACAATAACATCGGCAAAATCGCAAAAAATTTGACGATCTGCCCAGATTCGCAACGAAGCAAAAGTAGAGCTCGATTGACTCAATCTAGGGTGCTCCATAATTGCAAATAAAGACATGTATGGATAGAGCACTACAATATTAACAAAACTCCCTTAACGATCATCCTCAAAAGAGGCACGGATCACTAGGAAACAACAAGAACATATGGCATCATGAGATAAACAATCCCAGGACTTCAGTGAAATCACCAAGTCCCTGAAAACAAAATTAGCAAGTGCACCACTTTGCAAGCTTGCACAAGTCACCACACACATCCTAAAAATACATCGGTTGCACCTCTGGAAAAATGACAAAACCCTTAACAAAACATATGAAGAACTCACGGGCATAGCATGCACACATTAATCATGGCAAAAATGACAAAAGTGCTAAACGGAGTAACGGATCTGACAATTAACTCAAGTAGCCCTCTTCTAACAGCATTTCGGGCATCAAGATGAGCTCAAATGAAAATGATGCAATGGAATGAAATGATGTACTCTCTGAGATGAACATTTTGATATGCTATATGCATGAATCAGAGCTACGGATGCAAAGTTATGGAGCTGCGAACGTAGCAACTTGGATCAGGAATCTCCGGGACTTAGCAAAAAAATCAACCTCTCCTAGGGTTTACTGTAGCTTCGATCCAGATCTGGATCGCACGGAGCCCGAGGATCGACGGCCGGAGGAGTCGCCGGAGTTGGGCCGGCCGGAGTCGGGGACGAGGCCGGGGCGGCTGGTGGTGGCGGGCGGCGGCCGCGGCGCCGGCGAGGTCGGTGGCGGCGGGCGGCGAAGCGGGCGGCGGCGGCCGTCTCGCGGGCGAGGTCGGTGGCGGCGGGCGACGGCCGGAGTGGCGGCTCAGGCGGCGGGGCGGCGCCGGCAGGGAGGCGGCGGGCGCGGCGCCGGGAGGAGGAGGGCGCGGGCGGCGCAGGCCGGGGAGGGCCGGCCGCGGGCCGCGGCGGGCTGGCGGTGGAGGCGGCGGGCGCAGCCAACGGGGCGGCGCCACGTGGCGGCGGCGGGCCGTGGCGGACACGTCCGGCCCGAATCGGACGTGTCCGTCGGCGGGAAGGTGCAGTTTTAGGGTTTCGGGGAGGACGAAGATCCGAAAACGGAGGGGTGTATATATAGGCCTAGAGGGAGCTAGGAGAGTCCAAATGAGGTGCGGTTTTCGGCCACGCGATCGTGATCGAACGCTCTATGACATGGAGCAGAGTTAGGTGGGTTTTGGGCCAAATTGGAGGGGTGTTGGGCTGCAACACACACGAGGCCTTTTCGGTCCCTCGGATAACCGTTGGAGTATCAAACGAAGTCCAAATGATACGAAACTTGACAGGCGGTCTACCGGTAGTAAACCAAGGCCGCTTGGCAAGTCTCGGTCCAATCCAGAAATGTTTAATCCCCACACACGAAAGAAAGCTAGAAATGGCCACCGGAGGAGAACGAAGCGCCGGAATGCAAAACGGACAACGGGGAAAATGCTCGAATGCATGAGACGAACACGTATGCAAATGAAATGCACATGATGACATGATGTGAGATGCATGACAACGACAACAACACACGGAGACAAAGACCCGAACCCGAGAAAATAAAATAACTTAACACCGGAAACGGCAAGAGTTGGAGTACAAATAGGGAAAGTTACATCCGGGGTGTTACAACACTCCACCACTATGAAAGGATCTCGTCCCGAGATCTAGGACTGAAAGAACGCCGGGTACTCAGAACGGAGCTGATCCTCGCGTTCCCAGGTAGCTTCACGGTCGGAATGGTGTGACCACTTGACTTTGAGAAATTTGATTGACTTGTTGCGAGTCTTGCGTTCAGTCTCTTCAAGAATAGTAACTGGGTGCTCACGATAAGAGAGATCTTCTTGGAGCTCAATGTCCTCGAAGTTAACGATGCGGTCAGGAGTCTTGAAGCACTTCCAAAGCTGAGAGACATGGAACACGTCATGAACATTTGCAAAGTTTGAAGGAAGCTCGAGTTGATAGGCGAGGTCGCCTCTCTTGCTGACAATCTTGAAAGGTCCCACGTATCTAGGGGCAAGCTTCCCTTTGATACCGAAGCGACGAGTACCTTTCATAGGAGAGACGCGAAGGTAAACATGATCTCCATTCTCGAAAGCCAAATCACGGTGCTTACTATCATAGTAGCTCTTCTGACGGGATTGAGCTGCTTTGAGGTTATCACGAATGACTTTGCACATTTCTTCTGCTTCTATGATTAAGTCATTACCCAAAAGCTGACGTTCACCGGTTTCAGACCAGTTGAGAGGGGTACGGCACTTCCTGCCATACAGAATTTCAAAAGGGGCCTTGCCCGAACTTGCTTGAAAACTGTTGTTGTAGGAGAATTCAGCATAAGGAAGACAATCCTCCCACTTCATGCCGAAGGAGATCACACAAGCCCTGAGCATATCTTCAAGAATCTGGTTGACACGCTCAACTTAACCGCTAGTTTGAGGATGGAAAGCTGTGCTGAAGCAGATGTTGGTGCCCATGGCCTTCTGAAAAGAATCCCAAAACTTTGAGGTAAAGATGTTGCCACGGTCTGAAGAGATCACTTGAGTAATACCGTGCAGAGAGACAATTCGAGAGGTATAGAGTTCCGCCAATTGAGCTGCAGTGATCGACTCTTTGATAGGCAGAAAGTGAGCCACTTTGGTGAGTTTGTCGATGACAACGAATATAGCATCATTGCCACGCTTGGACTTTGGAAACCCAGTCACGAAGTCCATTTCAATGTGGTCAAACTTCCATTTTGGAATGGCAAGAGGTTGGAGGAGACCAGCTGGCCTTTGGTGTTCTGCCTTCACTCTTCTGCAGACATCACACTCATTCACGAATTGAGCGATCTCGCGCTTCATTCGAGTCCACCAATAAGCTTGCTTAAGGTCCTGATACATCTTCGTGCTCCCAGTGTGGATGGAGAGGAGAGAATTGTGAGCCTCATTCATGATCACTTAACGAAGTTCACCTTTGGGCAAAACAATACGATCCTCGAAGAAGAGAGTATCCTTGTCATCAAGGCGGTAGCACTTGTACTTGGACTGACTCTTGGCAATCCCAATCTTCACCTTTTTCACCATAGCATCGAGAAGCTGGGCTTGGCGAATCTGGTCTTCCAAGGTAGGAGAGACTTGAAGGTTGGTGAGGAAACCTCTAGGAACAACTTGCAGATTAAGTTTGCGGAAAGCTTCACAAAGCTCGGGTTGATAAGGCTTGATAATCATACTGTTGCAGTAAGCTTTCCTGCTCAAAGCGTCAGCGATCACATTGGCCTTGCCTGGAGTATACTCAATACTTGGATTATACTCTTGAATCATTTCGACCCATCGAGTTTGCCTGAGGTTGAGATTAGGCTGAGTGAATATGTACTTGAGACTCTTGTGATCAGTGAAAATGTCCACTTTTCTTCCAAATAGAAGATGTCTCCAAGTCAAAAGAGCATGCACAACTGCCGCCAACTCGAGATCATGAGTGGGGTAGTTCTTCTCATTAGGCTTCATCTGGCGAGATGTATAAGCAACAACTTTCTTCTCTTGCATCAAAACTGCGCCAAGACCTTGGAGAGAGGCATCACAAAAGACCTCGTACGGCTTGGATTCATCAGGTGGAGTCAGAACTGGAGCGGTGATCAATTTCTCTTTCAAAGTGTTGAAAGCAATATCACACTCTGGAGACCAAACGTACTTGACGTGCTTCTGGAGAAGATTTGAGAGAGGCTTCGCGATCTTAGAAAAGTTTTCAACGAATCTTCGGCAATAGCTTGCGAGACCGAGAAAACTACGGAGTTGCTTCACGTTCTGAGGAGGTTCCCAATTCACAATTGCAGACACCTTCTCAGGATTCACGGCAATGCCCTTGGCAGAGATGATATGACCAAGATAAAGAACCTCATCAAGCCAAAATTCACACTTGGAGAACTTGGCGTAGAACTGATGTTCCCTGAGCTTATCGAGAACCAAACGCAAGTGCTTGGCATGATCTTCCTTGTTCTTGGAGAAAACCAGAATGCCGTCGAGATAGAACAAAACGGAGTCAATGGTGTAGGCGTTGAAGATGAAGTTCATCATGCGAGAGAACATCGGAGGAGCGTTGGCGAGGCCAAAAGACATGACAGTGTATTCGTATGAACCAAAGCTTGCATGCCTGCAGGTCGACTCTAGAGGATCCCCGGGTACCGAGCTCGAATTCGCCCTATAGTGAGTCGTATTACAATTCACTGGCCGTCGTTTTACAACGTCGTGATAGCTCATTGATGTTGGGAAGTGGGTATTTGTTCTTGATGGTCTTCTTGTTCACTGGACGGTAATCAACACAAAGTCAGTCCGTTCCATCCTTCTTCTTCACAAAAAGAACACCACAACCCCACGGAGAAGAACTAGGCCGGATGAGACCCATTTTCTCTTGCATATCGAGTTGCTTCTTCAACTCTTTCAACTCTTCAGGTCTGAGCTTGTAAGGACGTTTGCACACAGGTTCCGTACCAGGCTCAAGATCAATAACGAATTCAACTGGCCGGTGCGGAGGCATTCCTGGGAGCTCTTCTGGAAAGACATCTTGATATTCGCAAACGACTGGAATTTGAGAGATGGCATCCAATTCACCCTTCTCATTGAGAGAAAACAGACGGATGGAATTATCTCGAGTGTCAAAGACAATTACATCCTCAGACGAATGAGTCAATTGAATCTGCCTGGCTGCACAATCAAGCTGAGCCTTGTCCTTAGAAAGCCAATCCATCCCGAGAATAAGATATATATCCGAGTTACCAAGAACCATTGGAGAAGCCAGAAATTTGAAATCACCCATCAAGATAGAAATATCCGGAACCATCAAACTAGAACTCAGACGCTTAGCCGGAGAGACGACTTGCATAGCTCTAGGTAAAGCCTTAGTACTAAAATTGTTCTCCGATGCAAATGGGAATGACATGAAGGAATGCGATGCACCAGAGTCAAAAAGTACTTTTGCGGGAATATCATTAACAGGAAGGTTACCCATGATCACATCTGACGAGTCCTCTGCCTGAGCTGCATTCATCAAATTGACCTTGGCATGCTTGGGGTTATGCTTGACCACAGCTGTACTTGTCGATCTGACAGGAGGAGGAGGAGGAAGACGCCTCTGGTTGAGACACTTGTTGGCATAGTGACCCTTCTGTTGGCACTTGTTGCACGTGACCTCTGAAAGCGGACGGTGATACGGAGCACTCGATCTTGGAGCTTGAGACGAAGTCTTGTTCTGAAAGTCAGGGTTGGGTGGGTGGGAAGAACCACTGCCACCTTTGCTCTTCTGCTGAAACGGCTGATGGAATGGAGGAGGAGGAAGCCAAAACTTCTGCTGCTTGGCCACTTGAGTAGAGGAAGAAGGAGTAACATCTCTGACTCGCTTCTTGGAATCGTCACACCTCAACTGAGCAGCCTCTTGCTTCAGTGCCATGTTGTAGAACTCATCATATCTCAAGGGCTCGAAGAGGACAAGAGCGAGCTAAATTTTTTGGCCCGCCGCGGGCCCTCCCGGCCCGCACTCCTCACTCCGTCACCGCGCCGCCCGAGTGCCCCGCCGCCTTCGCCGCTCTCCCCACTGCCGGCGAGCTCTGCCGCAGCGAGCTCCCTCGCCGTTTGCGCCTCCCGAGCTGGCCCCGCTCTCCCCGCCGCCTTGCCGGTAGCCGGCCTCCGCCACCGCGTCGCCGGCGCCGCCCGCACCGCCCGCCGTCCGCCGCTCGCCGGAGACCTCGCCTCGCCGGAGCTCCGGCCGGATCCGATCTGGTCGGGTGGACCAAATCCACCAGTTCAGCGATCCAAACGCCGTCATCTCCGCCCGGATCTCCTCGTCCCGCTTCACCCCGTCCAGTTTCTAGAGGGTATAATTTCACTATGTCCCGGAGATTTGCAGATCCAAGTGCTTCTGTTCGCGGCTCCGTAACTTTGCATCCGTAGCTCCGATTCATGCGTATAGCATATCAAAATGTTCATCTCAGAGAGTACATCATTTCATTCCATTGCATCATTTTCATTTGAGCTCATCTTGATGCCCGAAATTCTGTTAGAAGAGGGCTACTTGAGTTGGTTGTCAGATCTGTTACTCCGTTTAGCACTTTTGTCATTTTTGCCATGATTAATGTGTGCAAGATATGCCCGTGAGTTCTACATATGTTTTGTTAAGGGTTTTGTCATCTTTCCAGAGGTGCAACCCATGTATTTTTAGGATGTGTGTGGTGACTTGTGCAAGCTTGCAAAGAGGTGCACTTGCTAATTCTGTTTTCAGGGACTTAGTAGTTTCACTAAGTCCTGGGATTGTTTAGTTCATGATGCCATATTTTCATGTTGTTTCCTAGTGATCCGTGCCTCTTTTGAGGATGATCAGTAAGGGAGTTTTGTTAATATTGTAGTGCTCTATCCATCCATGTCTTTGTTTGCAATTATGGAGCACCCTAGCTTGAGTCAATCGAGCTCTACTTTTGCTTCGTTGCAAATCTGGGCAGATCGTCAACTTGTTTGCGATTTTGCCGTTGTTATTGTAGTTGATCCGTGCATGATATGCCATTGTTTTTGCCATATCTAGCTTGCATTTTGTGCCTTATTGATGGGTGTATGCTTGTGTTGCCATGACTTGCACCTTGGTGAGTGCATCGAGCTCGTAAACATGCCTTCGTGAGTTATGTTTCAGCATGTCCCAGTTTTCACTAAGTCTGAAACTGATTATGTTTTTGCTATGTTCGTGTGCTTGTTAGTATATTTTGTGATCCCTTTTGGCTCAAGGTCACTAAGGGACTTTTGTTAAGCTTGTTGAGTAGCTCCATGCCATGTCTTTCTTTGTCATGTTCAGGTCCTGTAGCATGTTGTTTTGTTGCTCCAAAGAGGGCTATATGATCTGAAATTCCAGACAAGTGTTAATTTCACTAAGTCTGAGATCTGTTTGTCATTTGCATTGTTGCCATGCTTGTTTGAACCTGTTAATGGATGATTTGGCCGTAGCTCAGTGCTAGACTTTTGTTAAGCATCTTGTGTGCATCCCTGCCATGTATTTTGTTGTCATGTTTGGGTGCTGTAGCATGTTCGTTTCATTGCATTTAGATGCCTACTTGCATTTTTTTCAGATCGGCGAATTTGTCTATTAACCAAGGTTTTGCCAGTTTTGCAGAAACCCCCTTGCACTTCATGCATATCCTAACTAATTAACCGTGCATAGGTTTAAAACAAACTTTATATGTAAAATGTCTAGAATTTTGTCTAGTTTAATAATATCAAACTTTCATCTATGTTTAAAATGTTTAAAATGGTGTTTGTGTAATTTTGTCCATATGCCATGTTAAAATGCTTTAATTCATAACTTAATAACCGTAGCTCGGTTTTTAATAAACTTTATATGTAAATGGGGTAGAAAAATGCCTTATTTAACATGGTGGCATCACTTTGCATGTTTAACAACTCTAAAATATGGTTTAGGGCAGAACAGTACCAAACCTTAAAATATGAACATGAGGAGTTTCCGGACTTGTTGGTTGTTGTTCCAGCCTCATTTAAACTTGCCTAGATAAGTAGTTTTCCTATGCTCCACCTCTTGCCATGTTTAACAACATTTAATATTGTTGGGTACCTAAACGAGAGAGAACTAAATAAGTGACATGGTGTTTCATCAATATGCAACTCGTTGTATATTGAGCTCCACTTAATTTGTAGAATTTCTCGTGCACTTTTCCATGCCATGCCTCTTTAAACTGGACATGCATCATACTTGGTTGTGCATCATGCCATAGTTATGTGATGGTTGCTTACTATGTTGTTTGCTTCTTTCTGGGTTACTTCTCGTGTTAGCTTCGGTTTCGTTCTGGAGTTGTGAGGATCCGTTAATCTACGTCTGCTTGTCTTCTTCATGGTCTCATTCTTCTTCCTTGCGGGATCTCAGGCAAGATGACCATACCCTCGAAATCACTTCTATGTTTGCTTGCTAGTTGCTTGCTCTATTGCTATGCCGCGATACCTACCACTTGCTATATCATGCATCCCATATTGCCATGTCAAGCCTCTAACCCACCATTCCTAGTAAACCGTTGTTTGGCCATGTTACCGCTTTGCTCAGCCCCTCTTATAGCGTTGCTAGTTGCAGGTGAAGTTGGAGTTTGTTCCATGTTGGAACATGGATATGTTGGGATATCACAATATCTCTTATTTTAATTAATGCATCTATATACTTGGTAAAGGGTGGAAGGCTCGGCCTTATGCCCGATGTTTTGTTCCACTCTTGTCGCCCTAGTTTCCGTCATACCGGTGTTATGTTCCTTGATTTTGCCTTCCTTGCACAGTTGGGTTATAATGGGACCCCTTGAAAGTTCGCCTTGAATAAAACTCCTCCAGCAAGGCCCAACCTTGGTTTTACCATTTGCCACATAAGCCTTTTTCCCTTGGGTTCTGCAGACTCAAGGGTCATCTTTATTTTAAACCCCTCGGGCCAGTGCTCCTCTGAGTGTTGGTCCAAACTAGAGCACCTTGCAGGGCCATCCCTTGGCAACTTGGGTTACGTCGGCTCCTGTACCCTTAGCTTATCCGGTGTGCCCTGAGAACGAGATATGTGCAGCTCCTTTCGGGATTTGTCGGCACAGCGGGTGGCTTTGCTGGTCTTGTTTTACCATTGTCGAAATGTCTTGTAACCGGGATTCCGAGCCTGATTGGGTCTTCCTGGGAGAAGGAATATCCTTCGTTGACCGTGAGAGCTTGTGATGGGCTAAGTTGGGACACCCCTGCAGGGTTTTGAACTTTCAAAAGCCGTGCCCGCGGTTATGGGCAGATGGGAATTTGTTAATATCCGGTTGTAGAGAACTTGACACTTAACTTAACTAAAATGCATCAACCGCGTGTGTAGCCGTGATGGTCTCTTTTCGGCGGAGTCCGGAAGTGAACACGGCTCTTGTGTTATGCTTGAACGTAAGTAGTTTCAGGATCACTTCTTGATCACTTCTAGTTCACGACCGTGCTTTGCTTCTCTTCACGCTCTCATTTGCGTAAGTTAGCCACCATTTATGCTAGTGCTTGTTGCAGCTCCACCTCACTACCTTTTTCCTACCCATAATCATAAATAGTCTTGATCTCGCGGGTGTGAGATTGATGAGTCCTCGCGGCTCACAGTTACTTCCAAACAGTTCAAGTGCCGATGATAACCGTGCTGGTGACGCAACCGAGCTCAAGGAGGAGCTTGATGAAGATCGTGTTCGTTGTGTTGTTTCGTTTCCAGTTGATCAGTAGTGGAGCCCAGTCGGGACGATTGGGGATCTTTTGCATTAGGGGTGGTCTTCTTTTATTTTGGTTCCGTAGTCGGACCTTGATTGAATTCTTAATGATGTAATGCTATATTCATGTATTGTGTGAAGTGGCGATTGTAAGCCAACTCTTTATCTCTATCTTATTCAGTACATGGGATGTGTAAAGATTACCCCTCTTGCGACATGCCTACTATGCGGTTATGCCTCTAAGTCGTGCTCCGACACGTGGGAGATATAACCGCATCGTGAGTGTTTCACAAAGGGAGACATCAAGAAACTACGCCAAGGACAGGAACAGAGGATCAGGATGGAGCGCTTACTGGTCTATGGCGGCGTACGCCCTTGTCCTCTTTTGAAGCACCAAGCCCGAAGGCTTCGCGGCCTGGGACACTGGCACGCGAGCCCCAGGGGTAGGCAAGGGCACGGCTGTCGGACCCGTAGCAGCGCCGGCTGGCGATGGAGCAGGAGCGTCGTCTCAGGAGATCAATGCCGATTTGCTCTTCTTCGGGACCCCGGTTGGTGGCTTCCTCGGAGGGGTGCCCCCGGACCTCGTTGTGACCCAGGCGGGGTTCGACGACTCCCCCACCGGATGGTCGCCGGCCTTGCCATCGTCAAGGAAGGTGCGGAGGAGATCCACCATGCGAGGAGGAGAAGTCTTCCCTGCTCCCTCCTGGGTTGCCTCCAAGTCAGGCCTCTCCTCCTCGCCGGAGGACACCATCACCCGGGCTGCCACCACCGAGGCCAGGTAGGTACCGGCGGCTCAAGACCGCGCTCGTTGAAGACAGGCATGGCGGCGGCGACCTACGCCCCGTCCGGGCGATGGTACAACGGAAGATGGTATCAGGCGGGTACCCCTGGTCCTCCCCGGCCAGGAAATGGAGGGTCTTGTCCAGCTCCTCGTCAAACAAGGCGTCCGGGCACAGGCGGAGGTCACCTCCTTCTTCCATGAGCCTCCACAAGGGGCGCGAGCGCGCCTGGAGCGGAGCCAAGTGCTACGATAAGAACTCCTTGACGATCATGGCCCCCATCAGCCTTTCCGCCCTCCGGTCATCTGGCTTCAGGTCGGCCGCCATCTTCTCCAACACCTGCTTCGCCCGGGGGTCGGCAAGCTTCACGCTAAGCCATCCCTTGTGAGATGAAGGCATCCCCATTGACAGCACCACCAGAGGGTAGGAGCACTTGGCGTCCATCAGGACCCACTTGTTCCTGAAGCCCTCAACTTTCTTCCCAGCTCTTGAGATGGCGTTGGTCCCGTTGGCCACGGTGAAGTTGGCGCGCCTGGAGCACTGGCCCTCCTTGTTTCGGAGGTCGAAGAAATGGCTAAGCAGCACCACAGATGGCATCACCCCCACAAATGCCTCCCAATAAAAGGAAAAGATTGACAGGAGGAGGACAGAGTTGGGATGAAGATGGAGGGCATGGAAATTATAATGGGTGAGGACAGCATAGAAAAAATCAGAGAAGGGGGATCAGCCCCGCGAAGATGTTGTGCCAGAAAAATGGATAGACGGAACTGCCCGAAGCCTCCAGCTCGGCGGAGCCAACCCGAAGCGCAGTCTCTCCTCCCTCATTACTGTCGCCCGCCGTCACCAGGAGCGCGGTGGCGAGGTTCTTCTCTGAGACCGTGGGCGCGCTCATGGCGGGCTCGTACCAGGAGGGCAAGCACGCGGCCTTCGCCTTGTCGGATGCCATCGGCTGCAAGCTTGGGGAGGAGTCCTGGCAGATCTTGAGTCTCTCAGGGTGAGAAGAAGGGGATATGGAGCAAGATGAAGGAAGGCAATGAAGACTCTGTAGCGTGTGCCAGCCTCTTGTCAGGTGAGAACGGTTGCCGAGTCCACGAGGGGAAGCGACGGCGCCTGCGTCCCACCAATCGCCACGTGTCAATCAAGGCCGCAGGTGGTTGGAGCCCGCGGCGCTCCGCACTTGCCCTTTGGCTACGCCTTGAAGCAAAGTCCGAGCGCGCCTTGGGCCCGAGGGCTACTGTCGATGTTCTGGGACCGGTGGTGCCCAGACTTGCCTGCCTGCGGCCCGAGGCATAGCTCCACCAACGGCCTGGTACGGCCCAGCCTCAACAGCGACCACCTAAGACCCTCGCGAGGGGCCAAGACTCGCAAGGCGGACGACACCAAGACCTCCCTGGGGGTAGCCTCACTAAGCCGACTCCCGAGGAGCGGAGATATCTATGCAAGGGGCATCTCGCGAGGTTCACGTGACGTGAGCCATGATGACCAAGGCCAGGCGGGCGCCAGCAGACGCAGTGTAGTAGTTTCCTCTTTGGTGCTAAGGAGGCAAGCGCAGGCGCGGGGTCCCGATGCATCAGGCAAAGGTTTCCATATCGGTGCAACAAGACCAAGACCGCTAGGACAGCAGGATGAAGGTCATCACGGAGCCCACAGTAGCACCACCACTAGAGCCTTTGGCAGGCGAAGACCACCTTTTGTCAGGATAGCTTGTACTAGTTGTCCCCCTTCAAACTTGGTCGTTGTGGGATCCCTTCCCGCCTAACATATGGGAAGAGGACCAAGGCCACTATAAATATGACCTAGCCATCACCGTAGCGATGGAGAAGAGAGAGAACATCCTCACACACATCAGCTCATCGAGCCCAAGAGCACCTCACCTCCTGAGGCCATTCATCCACTGTACTAGTTCATCCTCGGCCCCTCGAAGCAATCCAGCACACACTAGAGTAGGGTATTACACCGCAAGGTGGCCCGAACCAGTATAAACCCCCCGTGTCTCTTGTTCTTTGGGTCCTTCGAGCTAGGCTGTGGGATTGTTGAGCGAGCGAGCTAGGAAGAGAGTGTTCTTCATGCGCACCCTAGAGTTTGAACCTCACAAGGGTTTGCCGGAACCCGTAATCCGACAGGCGCGCCCCCCACCCTTATAGATGGGGTGTGGGCCCCCTTCTGTTGATTCTTTTGCCAATATTTTTTATTAATTCCAAAACTTATCTCCGTGAAAGTTTCGGGTCATTCTGAGAACTTTTTATTCTGCACAAAAATAACACCATGGCAATTCTGCTGAAAACAGCGTCAGTCCGGGTTAGTTCCATTCAAATCATGCAAGTTAGAGTCCAAAACAAGTGCAAAAGAGTTTGGGAAAGTAGATACGATGGAGACGTATCAGCGTGATGTTCTCGTCGTTAGGCGCCGTGTCGTGCTTTGCTCGCGTCCGTCGTCACGTTCGGCTTGTGGACAGCTTTTCCTTGCGTGTTCAACTGCTATATGCATATATATGGTTGCTCGCCGTTGAGGCGACCGGGGAGCGTTCTGCTCACATCCCTCCACGCGCGCTCTGCGAGCGGTCGGGCCTGCGCACGATCACATTGGGGGGCCCATATGCACGCGGTTGCACCGCGCGCATTGCCACGCGATGTAGTTATGTGTGGCACGATGGAGTTACGCCCTGCAAATCGGAACTGCCATCTGGTCATGCCGATATTCTAGGCCATCCGGCTTCCCCTTTAATTCCCGCGGCCATTATATCCTTACTCTCTTCAACCTTTCGATCGCGCCCCACAACACAACAAGCACACCCACGACAACACATAGAGACGGGATATCTAGCAGCGCTCCAATGGAGTTTGACAAGCATAAAGTGGTGACCCATGTGAGGAAGAAGGATCTCTCGGTGGTGTACACCATCGACCCGACCATGGTGGACGACTACATCAACACCGTTGAGCAGTTGCTTGCTCGAGACAAGTACAAGGTGGTCGGCATCGACCTCCAGTACACCGGCAGTTGTCACAACATGGATCAGAAGGTTGTTGTCGCCCAGTTGTGCATGCACCATCATGCCCGCATCTACCACTACTGCATGGCCACAGAGCCTTGCGACCGTTTCACCAGGAATGTCAACAGCACCGACTACAAGTTCGCTACGGTGGAAACCACCGACGATGTAAAAGCGCTCAGGGTTACGGGCTTGGCCTGCAAGAACTGATACTTCCATTTTGCATCATGTTTACCTACTGTTATTTATATTGTTTTATGTATAATAATGTTTTTTGGAGTATTTCTAATGCCTTTTCTCTCATAATATGCAGGGTACACACAAAGAGGGAGAATACTGGCAGCTGGAATTCTGGACCTGAAAAGGCTACGTCAGGCTACCTAGTCTGCACAACTCCAAATGAGCTGAAACTTTATGAGGAATTTTTATGGAATATAAGAAATATTTAATCCAATAAGTACCAGAGGGGGGCCACCAGGTAGGCATAACCCACCTGGGCGCACCAGGAGGCCCAGGCGCACCCTGGTGGGTTGTACCCTCCTCGGCCCACCTCTGGTGCCCCTCTTCTGGTATATAAGTCAATTTGACCTAGAAAAAAATAAGGAGAGGACTTTTAGCATGAAGCGCCGCCGTCTCGAGGCGGAACTTGGGCAGGAGCACTTTTGCCCTCCGGCGAAGCGATTCCGCCGAGGGAACTTCCCTCCCGAAGGGGGAAATCATCGTCATCATCATCCCCAACAACTCTCCCATCTTGGGGAGGGCAATCTCCATCAACATCTTCGACAGCACCATCTCCTCTCAAACCCTAGTTCATCTCTTGTGTTCAATCTTTGTATCGGAACTATAGATTGGTACTTGTGGTTGACTAGTATTGTTGATTACATCTTGTATTTGATTACTGTATGGTTTATTTGGTGGACGATTATATGTTCAGATCCATTATGCTATTCGAAACGCTCTGATCTTGAGCATGATTACCATTTGTGAGTAGTTACTATTGTTCTTGAGGTCACCGAAGAAATCTTGTTGCAAGTAATCATGTGAACTTGATATGTGTCCGATGTTTTGATAGTATGTATGTTGTGATTCCCTTAGTGGTGTCGTGTGAACATCGACTACATGACACTTCACCATATTTGGAACTAAGGGAATGCATTGTGGACTAGTTATTAGATGATGAGTTGCGAGAGTGAAATAAGCTTAAATCCTAGTTTATGCGCTATTCCGTAAGGGCTTGATTTGGATCCAAAAGTTTAATGCTATGGTTAGAATTTATTCTTAATACTTTTATCGTAGTTGCGGATGCTTATAAGGGGGTTAATCATAAGTAGGAGTTTTGTTCAAGTAAGAACAACACCTAAGCACCGGTCCACCCACATATCAAATTATCAAAGTAGCGAATACAAATCAAACCAACATGATGAAAGTGACTAGATGAAATTCCCGTGTACCCTCAAGAACGCCTTGCTTATAATAAGAGACCGTTTTGGTCCTTTGCCTCAAAAGGATTGGTCTACCATGCTGCACTTTTGTTACCGTTACCGTTACTTGCTCGTTACAAATTGTCTTGCTATCAAACTACTCGTTACTTATAATTTCAGTGCTTGCAAAGAATACCTTGCTGAAAACCACTTGTCATTTCCTTCTGCTCCTCGTTGGGTTCGACACTCTTACTTATGGAAAGGACTATGACCGATCCCATATACTTGTGGGTCATGATGTTTACTATGCAACCTTCTTCTTGTGGACTCGTGTTGGGCCTCCAAGCGCAGAGTTTTGTAGGACAGTAGCAAATTTCCCTCAAGTGGATGACCTAAGGTTTATCAATCCATGGGAGGCGTAGGATGAAGATGGTCTCTCTCAAACAACCCTGCAACCAAATAACAAAGAGTCTCTCGTATCCCCAACACACCCAATTCAATGGTAAATTGTATAGGTGCACTAGTTCGGCGAAGAGATGGTGATACATGTGCAATATGGATGGTAGATATAGGTTTTTGTAATCTGAAAATATAAAAACAGCAAGGTAACAAGTAGTAAAAGTGAGCGAAAACGGTATTGCAATGCCAGGAAACAAGGCCTAGGGTTCATACTTTCAATAGTGAAATTTCTCTCAACAATGATAACAAAATTAGATCATATAACAATCCCTCAACATGCAACAAAGAGTCACTCCAAAGTCACTAATAGCGGAGAACAAATGAAGAGATTATTGTAGGGTACGAAACCACCTCAAAGTTATTCTGTCTGATCAGTCTATTGGGCTATTCCTATAAGTGTCACAAACTGCCCTAGAGTTCGTACTAAAATAACACCTTAAGACACACATCAACCAAAACCCTAATGTCACCTAGATACTCCAATGTCACCACAAGTATCCATGGGTTTGATTATATGATATGCATCACACAATCTCAAATTCATCTATTCAAACCAACACAACGAACTTCAAAAGGTGCCCCAAAGTTTCTACCGGAGAGTCAAGACGAAAATGTGTGCCAACCCCTATGCATAAGTTCACAAGGTCACAGAACCCGCAAGTTGATCACCAAAACATTCATCAAGTAGATCACGTGAATATCCCATTGTCACCACAGATAAGCACATGCAAGACATACATCAAGTGTTCTCAAATCGTTAAAGACTCAATCCGATCAGATAACTTCAAAGGGAAAACTCAATCCATTACAAGAAGGTAGAGGGGGAGAAACATCATAAGATCCAACTATAATAGCAAAACTTGCAGTACATCAAGATCGTGCCAAATCAAGAACACGAGAGAGAGAGAGAGACAGACAGAGAGATCAAACACATAGCTACTGGTACATACCCTCAGCCCCGAGGGTGAACTACTCCCTCCTCGTCATGGAGAGCGTCGGGATGATGAAGATGGCCACCGGTGATGATTCCCCCTCCGGCAGGGTGCCGGAACAGGGTCCCGATTGGTTTTTGGTGACTACAAAGGCTTGCTGCGACGTTACTCCTGATCTAGGTTCTGTTCTAGAGGTTTGGGGATATATAAGAGGTGTTGGCATCAAGAAAAAGTCAAGGGAGTCCGCGAGGGGCCCATAAGGTCGGAGGGCGCGCCCTAGGGGGTGGGGGCTCCCTCCACCCTTGTGGAGGCCTCGGGACTCCTCAGGTGCATCTCCGGTACTCCGTGTGCTTCTTTTGGTCCAAAAACAATTGTCGTAAAGTTTCAGGTCAATTGGACTCCATTTCATATTCCTTTCCTGCGAAACTCAAAAACAAGGAAAAACAAAAATTGGCACTGGGCTCTAGGTTAATAGGTTTGTCCCAAAAATCATATAAATTCATATAAAACATCCAAAGCAGATAATATAACAGCATGGAACAATCAAAAATTATAGATACGTTTGAAGGCTCTTTTCTAGCGCCGTTGCCGAGGAGTGAAGCGCTCTTGGTAAGGAAAAAATATTATTATGTGCTGAAATTTACTATCACTTGTTACTATGGAAAACAATCCTTTGAGGGGTTTGTTCGGGGTATCTTCACCTCGACCGGAACCACAGTTAGTCACCCCTCAACCTACTGCACCTACTAAAAATATTGGTTATGAAATTCCTTCGGGTATGATAGAAGAACTGCTAGCTAATTCTTACACGGGATATGGAACCAAACATCCTAATATGCACTTAATATATGTGGCGGAAATATGTGGATTATTTAAGCTTGGAGGTTTACCCGGAGATGAAGCTAAGAAGAAGGTTTTCCCTTTATCTTTGAAGGGAAAAGCATTGGCATGGTATATATTGGATCTTGGAATTGGAATCGATTGAAATTGGAGTTTCACCAAAAAAATATCCTATGCATCTAATTCATCCTGATCGGAATTACATATATAATTTTTGGCCTCGTGAAGGAGAAAGTATTGCTCTAGCTTGGGGGAGGCTCAAGTCAATGTTATATTCATGCCCCAATCATGAGCTCTCAAGAGAAATTATCATTCAGAATTTTTATGCTCGGCTTTCTCATGATGATCGATCCATGCTTGACACTTCTTGTACTGGTTCCTTTATGAAGAAGACTATTGATTTCTGGTGGGATATTTAGAAAGAATTAAATTCAACTCTGAAGATTGGGAACTCGACTAAGGTAAAGAGTCAGGTATTAATCTTAAGTATGATTATGTTAAATCTTTTATGAATACCGATGCTTTTCAAAAGTTTAGCACTAAATATGGACTTGACTCTAAGATAGTAGCCTCCTTTTGTGAATCGTTTGCTACTCATGTTGATCTCCCTAAGGAGAAGTGGTTTAAATATCATCCACCTATTAAAGAATAAATTAAAGAACCAGGAATAGCTAAAGATGAAACTATTATCTATAATGTTGATCCAGTTGTTCCTACTGCTTATATTGAAAAACCACCTTTCCCTGTTAGGATAAAGGAACATGCTAAAGTTTCA
Organism: Triticum urartu; assembly: GCF_003073215.2. Taxonomy (NCBI): domain Eukaryota; kingdom Viridiplantae; phylum Streptophyta; class Magnoliopsida; order Poales; family Poaceae; genus Triticum; species Triticum urartu. The sequence goes on from NC_053025.1 coordinate 275,830,060, forward strand.
ACTGTGGTCAATAAAATCTATATTAGAACACCTAAACCAGATGAACAAGTCAAGGTAGAACCTAGTGTTGCTATGGTTAAAGCTCTCCTAGTTGAAAATATAGATGGGCATGTTATTTACTTCTGTGATGAAGCTGCTAGAATTGCCAAACCCGATGAAAAGGATAAACATAGACCCGTTGTTGGCATGCCCATTGTCTTAGTTAAGATAGGAGATCACTGTTATCATGGTTTATGTAATTTAGGTGATAGCATGAGTGCTATTACTTTTACCTTATATCAAGAAATTATGAATGATATAGCACCCGCTGCGATAGAAGACATAGATGTTCCTATTAAACTTGCTAATAGAGACACCATCACACCACTTGGGATTGTTAGAAATGTTGAAGTCTTGTGTTGGAAAATAAATATCCTACTGAATTTCTTGTTCTTGGTTCCCCACAAGAAGACTTTTGTCCCATTATCTTTGGTAGACCTTTCTTGAACACCGTTAATGCTAAAATAGATTGTGAGAAACAAACTGTCGGTGTTAGTTTTGGTGATGAGTCTCATGAATTTAATTTTTCTAAGTTTAGTAGAAAGCATCATAAGGAAGAATTGCCTAGTAAGGATGAAATAATTGGTCTTGCTTCTATTGTTGTACCTCCTACTGATACACTAGAACAATATTTCTAGACCATGAGAATGATATGCATATACATGAAAGAAATGAAATGAAATAGATAAGATTTTCTTTGAACAACGTCCTCTACTTAAACACAATTTTCCTATTTAAACTCTGGGAGGTCCTCCTCCACCTAAAGGTGATCCTATGTTTGAATTAAAACATTTGCCAGACACTTTGAAATATGCTTATCTTGATGAGAAAAAGATATATCATGTTATTATTAGTGTTGACCTTTCAGAACATGAAGAATAAAGATTATTAAAGGTTCTAAAGAAGCACTGAGCTGCTATTGAGTATACTCTTGATGATTTAAAGGGCATTAGTCCCACTCTCTGTCAACACAAAATTAATATGGAACCTGGTGCTAAACCCGTTGTTGATCACCAGCTACATTTAAATCCTAAAATGAAAGAAGTGGTAAGAACTGAAATACTAAAGCTTCTGGAAGCAGGTATAATCTATCCTATAGCTGATAGTAGATGGGTAAGTCATGTTCGTAGTGTCCCTAAGAAGGGAGGTATTACTGTTGTTCCTAATGATAAGAATGAACTTATTCCGCAAAGAATTGTCACTGGCTATAGAATGGTAATTGATTTTAGAAAATTAAATAAAGCTACTAGAAAAGATCATTGCCCTCTCCCTTTTATTGATCAAATGCTAGAAAGACTATGTCGGGGGAAACAACACCTACGGGATCACGAGGAATCCCTTTTGCTACGGTTGGCGGGCACGGGGCTGTGGAAAGAGCGGGATTGAGAGATCAACACAGGGGGATTATCCAGGTTCGGGCCGCAAGTGATGCGTAATACCCTACTCCTGTTGGGTTCTATTTATCTGGTGTTCTTGGACTAGCTACAAGGCGTGCAGGGTCCAAAAAATCTGAATCCTCCCTCAGTATGTCGTGGGCCTCTGTTTATAGCCAAAGGGGCTGCACAGTGTCACACAGGAGGTGGAAAGCTATACAATAGTCGAGTCTATCCCCTGGCACCGTAGGACAAACACATTTAATGCGCTGCCAACGTGCCCTTCTAGCTTTATCAGGGACGGCAAGGAAGCTCCTCCCAACTGTTGCCGCCTTGCCTGTCTTCGACGTGTGTCCGCACTGACGAGGCGTGTAGCGCCATGCTGGCTAGCTACTGAGTTGGTGCGGTGGAAGAGTCTTCATGAATATCTGCATGCCACCACGCAGGTGCTTGCCGAGTCGGCCTAAAGGCCGCACGTCGCCACGCAGGTGCCTTCCTAGCTAGTGGGCTGGCAGCTGCATGGGAACGGTGGTGGAGTCTTGGCAGATGCGGGCCTGGCTGTGGCCCCGCGGATGTCTTCAGCAAGAGTCTTGCTGGGGCCCTGGCAAGGGTCTTGAAGTGGCGTCATGGTCGTCCCCGGCAAGGGTCTTGCCGGGGGTCTCGTGGGTATCCTTGGTGAGGATCTTGCCGAGGATCGTCATCTTCTGGTTATCAACTAGTCTTGTGTGCTTCTGGTCTCCACAAAGATCTGCATGCCATCATGGAGGTGCCTCCCGAGCCTCGGTTCCAAAGTGTTTTATGGTGTTGGAACTCTTGGGCTCAAGGGTGGCGGCTCTGCTAGTGTTGGGCAAGTTGCCCTGCAAGGTTCTTGCCGGGGCTGTGGAGGCCGCCCTGGCAAGGGCCCTGCCGGGGGAGCTCACCTCGCCCTTCTGCTCTTCGTGTTTCTGGCTTGGCATTGCTCTGGTTGTCTTGTGGCTTTGCTTCCTTCCTCTGCTCCGCTAGGTGTGGCCGCAGGCACGGCTCCAACTGCCCGCGCACAAGTAAAGGGGTACAAAATAGGACCCCTCCTTTTGTGCACCGACAGGAGCCCCCGGGGCTGGGCCATACATAAGCGCGACGTGTTGTTGGGCTAGGCCCAAAACGGTGCGCGGGCATGCGGGGCCAAGTTGTACCGCAGTAACTCCCTCGCCAGTTGCACTTCCCCATGACCCGCGTTGAATCCGCAATGTGGGCGCTCGTGCGTGATGTGGGGGTCATGCATGGGGCGGTTGCTGCCCTCCTGCATCACATCATGGTAAATGGTAAAGAGGTGGCCCGCGCCTTCCCCATAAACGGGAGGAAAACGCAGGGGCGCGGCTCATTCACTAGGTGGACTCGGGTCGCGGCCTTCAAGGTGCCCGCGCCCCACGGTCACGGGGTGGAATGCGGTCACTTCAGTCGTCCTCTTGATTCTAGTTCGCTTGCCACGTGTCCTCTATGCCCCGAGGAGGGTAGGTGGTGGACACGGAGGGCACAGGCCATAAAATAGAGGCGGGAAACTGGGTTGCCGCTGATTGGAGCAGCGGGTCGGTCCCGATTCCCTGTGCCCCTTGGCGGCCGGATTGGTCGAGCGGGGCGGCCGAGCCTCAGCCCCGCCCCTTTATAAGAAGAAGGGGAGGGGGGCGGCGTCCTTCGATCCTTCAGCGCTCATCTCCTCCGCCTCGACTCCTTTCTTCCCTTCATCATGGCGAGAGGGCGTGCTGGTGCTCCGATGGCGGCGACGAGGGCCTACGCTCGACAGCGTGCCCTTCCTTCCAAAGAGATCGTGGTGGCGGAGCCGGCCGCGAGAGGAAGAGGGAGGGGGCGAGGCCGAGGCCGCCGTGGCACTCAGGGAAGAGGAGGACGGGGTGGCGCACCGGCTTCGCCTCCGCCAGCGGCCCCTCCTCCAATGGAGGGCCATGTCGGAGACCAGCCCCGCGAGTTCTACATCAGGCTGCGTGGGCCGGTGTGCGGTCGTCTTCGTCTCCCCACTCCGTTTGCTCGGGATATGGAGCTAGACCCGCCTCAGGACTTGATGCTGCATATGAGGAGCTGCAGGAATGGCAGCATGTAGGTCGACGTCGACTTCCCAGCCCCTCATGTTATGTATCTCCTCCGTAGATGGAAGACCTTCGCTCGTTGATACGTCTCCGTATTATCTACTTTTCCAAACACTTTTGCCCTTGTTTTGGATCTAACTTGCATGATTTGAATCGAACTAACCCGGACTGACGTTGTTTTCAGCAGAATTGCCATGGTGTTATTTTTGTGCAGCAATAAAAGTTCTCAAAATGACCTAAAAATCAATGGAGATTATTTTTGGAATATATAAAAAATACTGGAAGAAGAATCCATGTCAGGGGGCCCACACCCTGTCCACGAGGGTGGGGGCGCGCCCTACCCCCTGGGCGTGCCCCCCTGACTCGTGGGCCCCTTCATGCTCCACCGACCTCAACTCCAACTCCATATATTTGTGTTCTGGGAGAAAAAAATCAGAAGAAGGATTCATCATGTTTTACGATACGGAGCTGCCGCCAAGCCCTAAACTCTCTCGGGAGGGATGATCTGGAGTCCGTTCGGGGCTCCGGAGAGGGGAATCTATCGCCATCATCATCAACCTTCCTCCGTCACCAATTTCATGATGCTCACTGCCGTGCGTGAGTAATTCCATCATAGGCTTGTTGGATGGTGATGGGTTGGATGGGATTTATCATGTAATCGAGTTAGTTTTGTTAGGGTTTGATCCCTAGTATCCACTATGTTCTGAGATTGATGTTGCTATGACTTTGCTATGCTTAATGCTTGTCACTAGGGCCCGAGTGCCATGATTTCAGATTTGAACCTATTATGTTTTCATGAATATATGTGAGTTCTTGATCCTATCTTGCAAGTCTATAGTCACCTACTATGTGTTATGATCCGGCAACCCCGAAGTGACAATAATCGGGATCACTCCCGGTGATGACCATAGTTTGAGGAGTTCATGTATTCACTATATGTTAATGCTTTGGTCTGGTACTCTATTAAAAGGAGTCCTTAATATCCCTTAGTTTCCAATAGGACCCCACTGCCACGGGAGGGTAGGACAAAAGATGTCATGCAAGTTCTTTTCCATAAGCACGTATGACTATATTCGGAATACATGCCTACATTACATTGATGAACTGGAGCTAGTTCTGTGCCATCCTATGTTATAACTATTGCATGATCGATCGCATCCGACATAATTCTCCATCACTGATCCATTGCCTACGAGCTTTTCATATATAGTTCTTCGCTTATTTAATTTTCTGCTGCTACTGTTACAATCACTACAAAACCCAAAAATATTACTTCTGCCACCGTTACCACTATTATCATATTACATTGCTACTAAATACTTTGCTCCAGATATTACGTTTCCAGGTGTGGTTGAATTGACAACTAAGCTTCTAATACTTGAGAATATTCTTTGGCTCCCCTTGTGTCGAATCAATAAATTTGGGTTGAATACTCTACCCTTGAAAACTGTTGCGATCCCCTATACTTGTGGGTTATCAAGACTATTTTTTGGCGCCGTTGCCGGGGAGCATAGCTCTATTCTTTGAGTCACTTGGGATTTATATCTGCTTATCATTATGAATAACTTGAAAGATCAAATAACCAAAATATATCCCTCAACTACGAGGGGAGGTAAGGAACTGCCATCTAGCTCTGGACTTGATTCACCTTCTGTTTTGAGTAAAATTGCGACACCTACACATGCTATTGATTCTGATATGTCGCATGTTATTGATGATGCCACTTCTGCTTTGCATGATACTTATGATGAAACTACTTCTATGGTTGATACTACTGTGCCAGTTGGTGAATTTCTTGATGAACAACTTGCTAGGGCTAGAGAGAGTGAAATTATTGAAACTGATAATATTGATGAAAGTGATGGTGAAGATTCTCCCCTAGATATGAATTTCCTGTTGTTCCTGAGGGTTATATTATGGATGAAGAAACTGCTAGAGACTTTCTTGCTTGCAATGATAGAAGTGATCTTAAGAAACTATTAGCTAAGCTGAAAGAAAAATCTCTGAATGCTAGAATGAAATATGATCCTGCTTATGCCACTTCACCTATCTTTATTACTGATATGGATTATGATTTCTCAGTTGATCCCGATATAATTACTTTGGTTGGATCTGATCCTTTCTATGACTATGAATCTGAAACTGTTGTGGCACATCTTACTAAATTAAATGATATAGCTACCATGTGTTACTAATGATGAGAAAACTCGCTACTATTATATCCTTAAATTATTTCCGTTCTCATTAAAGGGTGATGCTAAGATATGGTTTAATTCTCTTGATCTTGGTTGTGTGCGTAGTCCCCAGGATATGATTTACTACTTCTCTACTAAATATTTCCTCGCTCATAAGAAACAAGCTACTTTACGGGAAATATATAATTTTGTGCAAATTGAAGAAGAGAGTCTCCCACAAGCTTGGGGGAGGCTTCTCCAATTACTTAATGCTTTGCCTGATCATCCTCTCAAGAAAAATGAAATACTTGATATCTTTTATAATGGACTAACCGATGCTTCCAGAGACCACCTGGATAGTTGTGCTGGTTGTGTTTTCAAGGAAAGAACAGTTGATCAAGCTGAAATTCTATTGAATAATATGTTGACTAATGAAAATAATTGGACACTTCCTGAACCAACTTCTAAGCCAACTCCGAAGAAAAGGGGTATTCTATTTCTCAGTCCTGAAGATATGCAAGAGGCAAAGAAATCTATGAAAGAAAAAGGTATAAAAGCTGAAGATGTTAAGAATTTACCTCCTGTTGAAGAAATACATGGTCTTAATTCATCACCTATTGAAGAAACACACGGTCTTGATAACCCGACACAGGTAGTAAAGGTAAACTCTCTCTATAGATATGATAAAGCTAAAATCTCTCCTGCTAAGTTTGCTAGCCAATGTTTGGATGAATTTGATAACTTTATGGTTAAGCAAGAAAACTTCAATGCTTATGCTGGTAGACAATTGAAACATAATGCTTATATGATAGAACACCTGAGTGATTATATGGCTAGTGTTAAAGGTGAACTTAAACTTATTAGTAAACATGATTGTATGGTTACCACTCAAGTAGAACAAGTACTTAAAGCTCAGAATTATTTGCTCAATGAATTGAATAGTAAGAATAATGACTTTGTTGTTAGATTTGCAACTAGAGGAGGTAAAGTGACTCAGGAACCTTTGTATCCCGAGGGCCATCCTAAGAGAATTGAGCAAGATTCTCAGAGAACTACTATAGATGCACCTAGTCCTTCTAAGAGGAAGAAAAAGAAAAATGATAGGACTTTGCATGCTTCTAGTGAACCTGTTGTTGAGACACGTGAGAATCCCAACGATATTTCTATCTCTGATGCTGAAACACAATCTGGTAATGAACATGAACCTAGTGATAATGTTAATGATGATGTTCATGTTAATGCTCAACCTAGCAATGATAATGATGTAGAGATTGAACCTGTTGTTGATCTTGATAACCCACAATCAAAGAATCAACGTTATGATAAGAGAGACTTTGTTGCTAGGAAGCACGGTAAGGAAAGAGAAACATGGGTTCAAAAACCCATGCCTTTTCCTCCTAAACCATCCAAGAAAAAGGATGATGAGGATTTTGAGCGCTTTGCTGAAATGATTAGACCTATCTTTTTGCGTATGCGTTTGACCAATATGCTTAACATGAATCCTTATGCTAAGTATATGAAGGATATTGTTACAAATAAGAGAAAGATACCGGATGCTAAAATTTCCACCATGCTTGCTAATTATACTTTTAAGGGTGGAATACCAAAGAAACTTGGAGATCCAGGAGTACCGACTATACCATGCTCCATTAAAAGAAACTATGTCAAAACTGCATTATGTGGTCTTGGAGCTGGTGTTAGTGTTATCCCTCTCTCTTTATATCGTAGACTTGATTTAAATAAGTTGACACCTACTGTAATATCTTTGCAAATGGTTGATAAATCAACTGCTATACCTGTTGGTATTTGTGAGGATGTGCCTGTTGTGGTTGCAAATGTTACTATTTTAATGGGCTTTGTTATTCTTGATATTTCCGAGGACGATAGTATGTCTATTATTCTTGGAAGACCCTTTTTGAATACTGCAGGGGCTGTTATTGATTGCACCAAAGGCAATGTCACTTTTCATGTTAATGGTAATGAGCATATGGTACACTTTCCGAGGAAACAACCTCAAGTCCACAGTATCAATTCTATTGGATAAATTTCAACAATTACTATTGGAGGTTTTGAATTCCCTCTTCCTATTGTCAAGAAGAAATGTGATATTCTTATTGTTGGGGACATGCATATCCCCGTTGAGGTAACATAGTGTTATTCGAAATTTCTCCGGTTCCATGTTATTCAGAATGAATTTGTTAACAAGACTTGATCAACCTTGTTAGTGGATTCCTTTTGATAAGAATGAGATGGATGAATTTAGAAAACACAACTCTTTGTACCCTATTTTTACTTTCTGTTATTTATATTAAATAAAGAAAAATAGTAATTTCTATTAGTTTTCTGAATTATCAGTGCAATAAAGAATACTCTAAAAATAAAAGTTCTCCAAATGCCCTAAAAATTAAATATGATATTTTCTAGAATATTTGAGAATATCTGGCACTGAAAACACAGCAGGAGGAGCAGCCACGTGCCCACGAGGGTGGAGGGCGCGCCCACCCCCTGGGCGCGCCCCCCTGCCTCGTGGACCCCACGTGGGTCCCATCCACTTATTCCAGCCACCACACACTCCATCTTCATCCCAAAAAAATCACCAACCACCTCAAGCACGAGTTCTAGCTCATCTTGCTGCCATTTTCGATCTCCTAGCTCAAAGCTCCATTCACAAAACTGCTTTGGGGGATTGTTCTTTGGTATGTGACTCCTCCAATGGTCCAATTAGTTTTTGTTCTAGTGCTTTATTCATTGCAAATTTTTTCTGCTTAGGTGACCCTGTTCTTGAGCTTGCATGTCAAATTTATATGGTCAAAAGTAGCTTTAATGCATGATATAGTCTTTAGGCACTTGTGGGAGTAGTTGCTATCAATTTTGTTGAGTTTGGTTCACTTTTATTTTGAAGTTACTGAAAATTTCAGAAATTTTTCAGAGGAATAAATATGTTTAGGAAAATGTACCAAGGTGGTTCTTCAAGGAAGCAAGGACCTAGACCCGCAATACGTGATGCGGACGATGAACCACCAAGGGATGCTCAAGTGCGGCCTTGTGAATGCTCGTTAGAGGACTTCATGTTTTGAGCAGGAATCAAGGAGGAATTTGAAGCATATGTGCGTAAAGCCGATCTTGAGAGCTTCATGGCAGATAAGTGCCGTCAGTACCACTACCTCACTGATTCCTTTGTGAGAAGGTTTGAATTTTCATCATCACGCAATTCTCAAACTATCCTGTTTGATCTTTATGATAAATCTTATACCATGGACTTAGAAGATTTTAACACTGCTTGTAAACTCCCACAATGGGGTAATGTTAGTGAACCTCGCAAATCTGAATATAGAGATTTTCTTGCTAGTATAACTATGGGGGAATCTAGAGATGTAATACAAGCCACCATGCGGAGCATTCATTTTCCCGCTATACATTATTTTGCTCTCTTCATAGGAAGGTGCATAAATGGTAAAGATGAAGCATGTCACATGTGTGTACTTGATCTTAGCGTTCTTAGGAGCGCTATTTTAGGAGATAAACAATACAACTTGGGGGCTATTGTTGCACGTAGGTGGCATAATAATAGTATTCATGGAGATTTCTTTGGTGGAATTTATGCAACTCGTATAGCTAACTTTCTTGAGATACCCATACGTGGAGACAATATTGATTTGCCTCCTTCTTATCTAGATTATGATGCTATAGTTCGTCATCACTTTGTTGAGAGGAACGACCAGTCCCTCCAGTACCGACTAATCTTTGACAAACGACGCATCTCTCACGTCGCTCTCCCTACTCCTGCTTTCTTTGACTTTCAGGCAAAGGGGAGATATGTTATAACCAGGGAGGAGGCGAACGAGTATAAGAGGAGGACGGAGACAGCTCACCTCCAAGTGGCAGCTCATGAGGCAATAGTTACTGCATCACAATACGACCCCAACTACAACTTTGGATATTCGCCAGGCCAGCCGTGGCAGTAGACCAACTGAGGCCAAAAGCCTAAGCTTGGGGGAGTACGTATTTCTCACCGACATTACATTCCTATTCACACACTCATGCTAGTTGTCGGTGCTCATACTTTTTCATTGTAATATCCATGCTAGTTTATTTCCCTTTTTATGCTATCTTCTTGTGTGTTTGATAAACCTTAAGAAAAAACCAAAAAATTAGTTGTAGCTTTTAGTTAGTTTACTTTCTATGCCTGTAGTCGTAGTAACTAAAAACAAAACTCGAAAAGATTTCTCGTTCTTCTTTTGCTTGTTGGGAGCTTTCCCGTGTAAATAGTTTTGTTTCTTTTCTTTGGGGGTCGAGATGAAAATGTTGAGTGGCTCTTATATGCATTATTGTTGATCTAACAAAGAGCCCATATTACCTTGTCTTCTCTCTTGAATTGAATGCTTGTAGATTCCATCTTAGTCCAATGCACGTGCACTATTATTATTATTATCCACACTATTCGGTCGTGCAAGTGAAATTGTAAATATGATTAGTTCATCGTTCCTGATTCAGCCTATTATGAAAGAAACATGTTTGCAATGACAATTAGAGATTATAGTTGCTTATGCCATGCTTAATTAGCTAGGAGCTTATAATGGTTTACCTTGCATGCCAACATGCTATTAAAATGGTTGTGATGTGGTATGATAGGGTGGTATCCTCTTTTGAATGATTCGAGTGGCTTGACTTGGCACATGTTCACACATGTAGTTGAAATAAAATCAACATAGCCTCTACAATATTTATGTTCATGGTGCATTATATCCTACTCATGCTTGCATTCGGTGTTGATTAATTTTAATGCATGTTCATGATTGTTGTCGCTCTCTAGCTGGTCGCTTCCCAGTCTTTTTCTAGCCTTCACTTGTACTAAGCGGGAATACTGCTTGTGCATCCAATTCCATAAACCCCAAAGTTATTCCATATGAGTCCACCATACCTACCTATACACGGTATCTACCTGCCATTCCAAGTAAATTTGTATGTGCCAAACTCTAAACCTTTAAATAAACATTATGTTTTGTATGCTCGAATCGCTCATGTATCAACTAGGGATGTCTGTATCTTCCATGTTAGGCGGGTTATTCTCAAGAGGAGTGGACTCCAATCCTCACTCACGAGAAAATGGCTGGTCACCGGGATACCCAGTCCCATGCTTTATGCAAATCAAATCAAAATAACTGCAAACAAAACTCCCCCAGGACTCTTGTTAGTTGGAGGCACTCGTTGTTTCGAGCAAGCCATGGATTGATGCTTGTTGGTGGAGGGGGAGTATAAACTTTACCATTCTATTTGGGAACCTCCTATAATGTGTGTAGCATGGAAGATATCGAGATCTCTCGGTTGTTATGTTGACAATGAAAGTATACCGCTCAAAATATTATTCATATCTATTTCAAAATCGAGCTCTGGCACCTCTACAAATCCATGCTTCCCTCTGCGAAGGGCCTATCCATTTACTTTTATGTGGAATCATCACCCTCTTATTAAAAAGCACCAGTTGGAGAGCACCGTTGTCATTTGCATGTATTATCGTTAGTTTACATTGAGTATGACTTGACTGGATCTCTTTTACCATGAATTACAATGTCTAGTCAGTCCTTGATCTTTAAAGGTGCTCTGCATTTATGTTTTGCGGTCTCAGAAAGGGCTGGCGAGATACCATCTTGTTATATCATATTATGATTGTTTTGAGAAAGTGCTGTCATCTGAGATTTATTATTATTGCTTGCTAGTTGATTATGCCATTGATATGAGTAAACATGAGACCTAAATGTTATTGCGAATGTGGTTAGTTCATAATCTTTGCTGAAAACTTGAATGCTGGCTTTACATATTAACAACAACAAGAGCAAACAGAGTTTGTAAAAGTTTTTCTTTATCACTTTTAGTTTATCAACTGAATTGCTTGAGGACAAGCAAAGGTTTATCTACTTTTCCAGACACTTTTGCCCTTGTTTTGGACTCTAACTTGCATGATTTGAATGGAACTAACCCGGACTGATGTTGTTTTCAGCAGAATTGCCATGGTGTAATTTTTGTGCAGAAATAAAAGTTCTCAGAATGACCTGAAAATCAACGGAGATTATTTTTGGAATATATAAAAAATACTAGAAGAAGAATCCATGTCAGGGGGCCCACACCCTGTCCATGAGGGTGTGGGCGCGCCCCTGCCTCGTGTGCCCCCTGACGCTCCACCGACCTCAACTCCAACTCCATATATTCATGTTCAGGGAGAAAAAAATCAGAGAGAAGGATTCATCGCATTTTACGATACAGAGCTGCCGCCAAGCCCTAACCTCTCTCGGGAGGGCTGATCTGGAGTCCGTTCGGGGCTCCGGAGAGGGGAATCCGTCGCCATCGTCATCATCTACATTCATCCATCACCAATTTCATGATGCTCACCGCCGTGCGTGAGTAATTCCATCGTAGGCTTGCTGGACGGTGATGGGTTGGATGGGATTTATCATGTAATCGAGTTAGTTTTGTTAGGGTTTGATCCCTAGTATCCACTATTTTCTGAGATTGATGTTGCTATGACTTTGCTATGCTTAATGCTTGTGACTAGGTCCCGAGTGCCATGATTTCAGATCTGAACCTATTATGTTTTCATGAATATATGTGATTTCTTGATCCTATCTTGCAAGTCTATAGTCACCTACTATGTGTTATGATCCGGCAACCCCGAAGTGACAGTAATCGGGACCACTCCTGGTGATGACCATAGTTTGAGGAGTTCATGTATTCACTATGTGTTAATGCTTTGGTCTGGTACTCTATTAAAAGGAGGCCTTAATATCCCTTAGTTTGCAATAGGACCCCACTGCCACGAGAGGGTAGGACAAAAGATGCCATGCAAGTTCTTTTCCATAAGCATGTATGACTATATTCGGAGTACATGCCTACATTACATTGATGAACTGGAGCTAGTTCTGTGTCATCCTATGTTATAATTGTTGCATGATCGATCGCATCCGACATAATTGTCCATCACCGATCCATTGCCTATGAGATTTTCATATATTGTTCTTCGCTTATTTACTTTTCCGCTGCTACTATTACAATCACTACAAAACCCAAAAAAATTACTTCTGCTACTAAATACTTTGTTGCAGATATTAAGTTTCCAGGTGTGATTGAATTGACAACTCAGCTGCTAATACTTGAGAATATTCTTTGGCTCCCCTTGTGTCGAATCAATAAATTTGGGTTGAATACTCTACCCTCGAAAACTGTTGCGACCCCCATACTTGTGGGTTATCACTCGTGCCCATAGCCTGTCGGAGGGGCTCGTCCTCCAATTCAAATTGATGGATGACGGCCTGCTCTCCGTCAAGGTCTTCGGGCTCTTGGAACTCGCTTAAGGTGTTGTGCGGAGAGATCCTCCGACGGTGAAACCTCCTCCTTCGAGCGGTAGTGACTAGGAGGACAGCGACAACGAGGGAGTCAAGCGGGAGGACGCCGACTCCGACTCCAACTGACCCCCCCCCCCCGTCCCTCGGCCCTGCGCCCTGCCGAGGGTCTTCCTCATCAAGCTCTCCATCGGCGAGTTCCCTGCTGCTTCCTTTTTGCCTTCACCTACCGCACCTGGGAGGAAAGGGGCAAGAACGGAGATCACGGGGAACCTATCTTTCTTTTTAAATTGCAGGCACTTGCCAAATCTTAATTTCTATATAATGTAATATCTCGAGCCCATGATTGTATCATGTTACCTTTGTACTCGCATCAGCATATTAATGAAAAAGTCTAGTCCTGCCGGTAACTCGTGCACATGTATGTTCGTGCGGAGGCAAAATGCCTCCTTAGTGTCGATAAATGAGTCCTTCTGGCAAGCCACCTTGTCGGCGCCCCTTGCGCCTGCCGGAGAATCACATCTGCCGGGTTACAGACAAAGGGCCCAGCCCCCCGTCCACCTCTTTTTGACAAGGGTCAACACGGCCATTCTGACTGAAGCGGTGTTCGAGTCAGAAATGGGAGCCCCCGAGTCCTTAAAGACGAGTGGCGAGGTTTTCTAATGCACAAGTCGCAGGTTACGAATACGAATGGGTAACAGGTAAACTTTATCTGTTTGGTTTGCCGGGGATCATTTTGCCGAGCGGTCTTCTCAACTTCTCGCCGGAGCCGGGTCCTTGGCAAGATCGCGCGTCCTTGCCGTGGCGGGAAAGAAGTGAGGACAAAATCACGGAACCTCGGTGGTTCACTAACATTTACTGGAATCAAAAAGCAGTACAGTACCCTGGACAAGCATGCATATACGTATATACACAAACATGGAAATTGATAGGAAACTATACATACTAAGGGATTCCTTTTCCCTGACTGTGCACAGGGTCTACACCTGGCTCCGCACATAGGGTTACATGCCTTGGCGGCAAGGCTAGTACGAAACAGGGGTTGCCGGGGCTTCCGGCAACCGCGCCTTAGGGGTAAAACTTGCGAAGATGTTCAATATTCCAGGAGTTGCTCATCGGAATGCCATCTTCGGTCTCCAAGTGGATTGCGCCAAGCTTGGTGACTCGTATTACCCGATAAGAGCCTTCCCACTTCGGTGTCAACTTGTTTGGATTCTTGGGGGATTGAATCCGCTGAAGAACAAGGTCGCCTTCCTCGAGGCTTCGGGCGTGAACCTTGCAGCTATGATAGCGGCGCAAGGCTTGCTGGTAGCGAGTGGCTCGCACAGCAGCCTGAAGACGATCTTCCTCAAGGAGCGTTGCATCATCTTGGTACAACTACTCTTTCTCAAGCTCATCATAAGCGAGCACTTGAGGTGACCCGTATATGAGTTCACTGGGGAGATGTAATGCCCCGTATGTAACTTGCCATATTTGTATTCCAACTCTTGCCATTTTCGGCACTAAGTTATGATATTCCCTCGTGGTTGGGTTTTGTCTTCGTTTTGCATTTCGTCCATATCATGTCATCATGTGCATCGCATTTGCATATGTGTTCATCTCATGCATCCGAGCATTTTCCCCGTTGTCCGTTTTGCATTCCGGCACTCCTACGTCCTCCGGCGTCCCCTTTTGCCTCTTTTCATGTGCGGGTGTTAAACGTTCTCGGATTGGACCGAGACTTGCCAAGCGGCCTTGGTTCACTACCGGTAGACCGCCTGTCAAGTTTCGTGCCATTTGGAGTTCGTTTGATACTCCAATGGTTAACCGAGGAACCGTAAAGGCCTCGTGTGTGTTGCAACCCAACACCTCTCCAAAGTGGCCCAAAACCTATCAAAACGCCCTCCATCCTATCGGTCGTTCGATCACGATCGCGTGGCCGAAAACCGCACCTCATTTGGACTCTCCTAGCTCCCTCTACCTATATAAACCCCCTCTCCCCCGAAATTTTGGGCAAAAACCACCCCTAACCCTAGCCTCTTCCTCCTCCCGCCGCCGGTCGTATCGGGCCGGACACGTCTGCCCACCGCCGCCCAGCGTACTAGAGGCTGCCACATGGCGCCGCCTTCCACCAGTCGTCACCGGCCCGCTCGGCCCGTGCGGAGCCCCCGCGGCCCGCGCCCGGCGCGCCTCCGCCCGCCGTCGCTTGCGCTCGCCGCCGCCTCGACCGCCGCCCCGACGCCGGTCGCCGACCACCGCGCCGCCTCCCGGCCGCCGCGCCATGCCACTCCGCTGGCTGCCGCCGCCCACTCCGCCGGCACGCCGCCCGGCCTCTCCCTCGCCTCCATCGACCGGATCCGGCGAGGAGCGCCTCGGATCCGGCCCCTTCGTCCACTCCGGCCACCTCCCTCCTCTCTGGCGAGGACTCCGGCAAGCTCGCACCGCCGCCTCGGGAACTGTGCCAAGAACCCTAGATTTGGACCGAAGGTTGACCCCGATTTCGTCTAAGTCTTTTTCGGCCATATTCTTTATGCCATGTTCTTCGCATCATAACTCCGTGACCATAGCTCCTTTTCGTGCATATGAGATACCGAATTGTTCATCAGGAGATGCTCTTCATTTTGTTCCATTGTGCCATGTTTGTTTGAGTTCATCTTGATGCCTAAAATGCTGTTGCAAGAGTGCTATAAAATGTTAGTGTATGATTCTTAACAGATTATGGACATTTGTCATTTTTGCCATGTTTAATGTGTGCCTCCTATAAACTTGAGCTCTACATGTGTTTTGGGCTATGCCATGCCATCTTTACAGGGGTGTATGCAATGTGTTTTTGTGATCAATGTGGTGACTAGCACAAGCATGCAAAGTAGCTCTCGTGATGTTGCTGATTTCAGGGACTTAGGATTCTTCCAAGTCATTTCCCTGATGTTATTTTTATGCCATGTATTCATGTTGCTACAGAGTGATCCATGCCTCTTTTGAGCATGTCCAGTAAGGATGACTTTGAGATATTGTTATGTTCTATCCATCCATGTCTTTGTTTGCAATTATGGAGTACCCTAGCATGACTCAATCTTGCTCTACTTTTGCTATAAAATGTTCCTGGCAGATTGTTTACGTGTTAATCAATTTTGCCGAGGTTGTTGTAGTTGATCCATGCATGCTATGAGTGTGTTCTTGCCATGGTTAGCTACTTGATCATGTCTTCTTGCTGGGTGTATGCTTAGTTTGTCATGCAATGCCTTTTGGTTAGTGCATCGAGCTTGCAAACATGCCTACGTAACTCTGTTATGCCATGTCCAGTTTTCTGCCAAGTCTGAATCTGTTAACGAAACTTGCTATGTTTACATGGGTGCCATCATATTTTCCGATCCTTTTTGGCTTATGGTAAGTAAGGGACTTTTGTTATATGCTTTGAGTAGTTTCATGCCATGCCTTGCTTTGCCATGATATGTTCCTGTAGCATATTGTTATCTTTCTCTAAACATTGCTTCCTGATGTTAAATCATGACATGTTATTTTCACCAAGTCTGAGAACCTGATATCTTTTGCACTTTTGCAATGCTTGTTTGAACCTTCTATTGTGTGTTTTAGCCATAGCTCAGTGTTCACCTTTTGTCAAGAATCTTGAGTGGATCACTGCCATGTGCTTTGTTGCTATGTTAGAGTGCAGTAGCTTAGTTTCTTGTTGCATTTTAGATGGCATCATGTTGTTAGTCGCAGAATAGTGCCTTTATTGTTTTGCTTGCCATTTGCAAACCATGCATCCGATTCCGGTGATCTTTATATCGATTTCGACCGAAATTAACTCATCTTTCCAACGGCGCTCTTGGTTTGCCAAGTTGAGGCCTGGGTCAATCTTTTCCTTCCAGAGCACGCATATGCATTGCATATTACATCCCGCATAGCATGCCATGTTTTGCATCATATTGCTTGTGCATTGCACCGTGGTTGATTGTGTTTCCCTTGCTTGTGTTCTTGCTTTGAGTAGAGCCGGGAGATGAGTACGTGATCGAGGAACCCATTGAGTATGCTTACGAGGATCAGGCTTACATCAACTCGGAGAACTTTGCAGGTAAGATGACCATACCCTCGAAATCACTTCTATCTTTGCTTGCTAGTTGCTCGCTCTATTGCTATGCCTATTCCGCGATACCTACCACATGCTTTTCATGCCTCCCATATTGCCATGTCAAACCTCTAACCCACCTTGTCCTAGCAAACCGTTGTTTGGCTATGTTACCGCTTTGCTCAGCCCCTCTCATAGCGTTGCTAGTTGCAGGTGAAGATTGGAGTTTGTTCCTTGTTGGAACATGTTTATTGTTGGGACACCATTATTATATCTTGTTTACTTTAATGCACCTATATACTTGGTAAAGGGTGGAAGGCTCGGCCTTATGCCTGGTGTTGTGTTCCACTCTTGTCGCCCTAGTTTCCGTCATACCGGTGTTATGTTCCTTGATTTTGCGTTCCTTACGCGGTTGGGTTATAATGGGAATCCCTTGACAGTTCGCCTTGAATAAAACTCCTCCAGCAAGGCCCAACCTTGGTTTTACCATTTGCCACATAAGCCTTTTTCCCTTGGGTTCTGCAGACTCAAGGGTCATCTTTATTTTAAACCCCTCGGGCCAGTGCTCCTCTGAGTGTTGGTCCGAAACGGGCAGCCTGCGGGGCCACCTCGGGGCAACTCGAGGGTTGGTTTTACTCGTAGCTTGACCTATCCGGTGTGCCCTGAGAATGAGATACGTGCGACTCATATCGGGAATTGTCGGCACATCGGGCGGCTTTGCTGGTCTTGTTTTACCTTTATCGAAATGCCTCGTAACCGGGATTCCTAGTCTGATCGGGTCGTCCTGGGAGAAGGAATATCCTTCGTTGACCGTGAGAGCTTGTGATGGGCTAAGTTGGGACACCCCTGCAGGGTTTTGAACTTTCGAAAGTCGTGCCCGTGGTTATGGGCAGATGGGAATTTGTTAATGTCTGGTTGTAGAAAACCTGAAACTTAACTTAATTAAAATGAATCAACAGCGTATGTAGCCGTGATGGTCTCTTCTCGGCGGAGTCCGGGAAGTGAAGACGGCCTCGTGTTATGCTTGAACGTAAGTAGTTCTAGGATCACTTCTTGATCATAGATTCTCGACTGTGCTTTGCCTTCTCTTCTCGCTCTCATTTGCGTATGTTAGCCACCATATATGCTAGTGCTTGCTGCAACTCCACCTCATACCTTTTCCCTACCCATAAGCTTAAATAGTCTTGATCGCGAGGTTGTGAGATCGTTGAGTCCCCATGACTCACAGTTTACTTCCAAAAACTAGATGCAGGTGCCGATGATACCATTCCAGGAGATGTGACTAAACTCAAGTGGGAGTTCGATGAGGACTCAAGACGTTACTACGTTTCCTTTCCAAACGATCAGTAGCGGAGCCCAGTTGGGGCGATCGGGGATCTTATGCATTTGGGTTGTCTTTATTTTGGTTCCGTAGTCGGACCTTGATTGAATCTGGATGATGTAATGCTATATTTATGTATTGTGTGAAGTGGCGATTGTAAGCCAACTATGTACCTCTTTCTTATCCAGTACATGGGATGTGTAAAGATTGCCCCTCTTGCGACATGCCTACAATGCGGTTATGCCTCTAAGTCGTGCTCTGACACGTGGGAGATATAGCCGCATCGTGGGTGTTACAGGAGAACTGCTTCTGCCCCGTATACCAGGGCAAAGGGTGTCTGGCCAGTGGCTCGATTTGGTGTTGTCCTGATTGACCAAAGAACCGTTGGCAACTCATCAATCCAGCGCCTTCCACACTTGTGTAGCTTGTCAAAAGTTCTAGTCTTGAGGCCTCGCAGCACTTCCATTTTCGCCCTCTCAGCCTGGTCGTTACTTCTGGGGTGGGCAACATAAGCAAAACAGACCTTGCTGCCGAGGTCTTGAATGTACTGCATGAAGGTGCAGCTCGTGAACTACGTGCCGTTGTCGGTGATGACTCTGTTCGGCACACTGAAACGGCAGACTAGTGCCTTTAAGAACTTGATGGCTGACTATGCTATTACCTTTCTCACTGGCTCCACTTCCGGCCACTTTATGAAATTGTCGATCGCGATGTACAAGTACTCAAAGCCCCCGACGGCATGGGGCAAGGGGCCCAGTATGTAGAGCCCCCAGACCGAAAATGGCCATAAAAGAGGGGTTGTCTGAAGAGCTTGGGGGGTTGATGAAGCTTCTTTGAATGGAACTGGCACGCTTCACACTTGGTTACTAGTGCAGTTGCATCCTGGAGGGCGGTGGGCCAGAAGAAACCTTGCCAGAACGCTTTGCCGGCAAGAGCCCTTGACCCTATGTGGGAGCCACACATGCCTCCATGTATCTCTACCAACAGCCTCAGTCCGTCCTCTCGAGGAAGGCACTTCAATTTCACACCGTTCGGTCTTCTCCTGTAGAGGGCATCATCCACAAACTGGTACATGCTGGACCGACGGGCTACTTTCTCTGCTTCTTCCTGCTCCTCGGGGAGCTCTCCTGTTTGGAGGAAACGGATGGTGGGCTGCGCCCATGCCGGAGCCTGGGGCTCGATGGCAAGGACTAAAGGCTCATCTTCGACCGTAAGGGCAGCTACTTCTATGGCCAGGGCGTGAGGCCCTAAAGAGGGTTTTTGCCCTCCGGCAAGCTTGGGACTCCCGGCAACGTCCTTGCCGGCGGCTCCTGGGAGCTCAGCGGGAAAGTACTTGCCGGGTCCCCCCTTACTTCATTTGTTCTGTCCTGCTGATGGTTCAATGGATGGATGAGTTAACTGAAGCACAAAGGTACCTGGTTCCACTGGCAACTTGAGGGCAGCACGCTTTGACAGGTCGTCAGCAATGCCGTTCTCCGCTCGGGGAACATGCTCTGCTTGCAATCTGTCAAAGCGCTCTTCCAACTTCCTCACTTCATCCACATAGGCCTCCATCAACGGGCTCTGGTAGTCCTCGTTTACTTGCTTGACGACGAGTTGTGAATCACCTCTGACGATGAGCTTTCTAATTCCAAGATCTGCAACGATTCTGAGACTGGCCAACAACCCCTCATACTATGTCGTGTTGTTCGTTGATTTTTCTCGGGGAAAGTGCATCTAGATTACGTACTTGAGGCGCTCTCCGGTGGGTGCGACGAGCAATACGCCGGCACCAGCACCTTGGAGTGAGAAAGCTCCATCAAAGTACATAATCCACTCACTGCTCGTCTCCTTGCCGAGGAGGGTGGTCTCTTGAATCTCCTCATCGGGCATTGCGGTCCATTCTACTATCAACTCCGCCAAGGCTCGGCTCTTGATTGTTGTAGTACTTTCAAACTTGAGGCCAAAGCTCGACAGATCCAACGCCCACTCCACAATCCTCCCAGTCGCATCTGGGTTGTGCAAGATTCGTTGCAACGGGAGGTGCGTGATGATGGTGATCTCATGTGCTTGGAAATAGTGGCGCAGCTTTCTCGAGGCCATGAGGAGGCTGAAAAGTAGCTTCTGCGTACCATAATATCTTGACCTAGCCCTGCAAGAGGGAACTGACAAAACAGACTGGGTGCTACACCATCTTCTTCTTCTGTCCTACTTTGCTCATCTCCTCAGACTCCGCCTTGCCGGGATCGGGTCTCGCCGGGGGTTCTGTCTTGCCGACGTCAAACCCTGCCGGGGATGGCCCCGGCCCGCCACCCGATGGCTCCGCTACTACTGCTGCCTCTTCCTCAAGTTCCCTCTGCACCACCAGCGCGGCACTGAACACTTGATTCGTTGCTGCCAAGTATACCAGCAACGGCTCTTGCGGTTTGGGCGCGACTAGTATCGGCGTGGAGGAGAGATACCTCTTCAAATCTTATAGTGCAGCCTCTGCCTCCGGAGTCCACTTTACTGGACCCGCCTATTTAAAAACTTTGAAAAAGGGAAGGACGCGCTCAACACATTTGGAGATGAATCTACACGGGGCGGCAACGCAGCCGGCGAGCCTACGGACGTCTTTGACCCGCTTTGGTGCTTCAATCTGCTCGATCGCCTTGATCTTGTCGGGATTTGCTTCAATTCCGCGCTGAGACACAAAGAACCCAAGAAGTTTGCCGGACGGGACACCGAACACGCACTTCTCTGGGTTGAGCTTGAGGTTGATCTTACGCAGATTTGCAAATGTTTCTTCTAGGTCTTGTACGAGCATAGCCCTGTCCTTGGTTTTGACCACTATATCATCCATATAGGCTTCCATATTTCTATGTAACTGGGTCTCAAAACCAATTTGGACCACTCGGGCAAACGTCGAACCGGCGCTCTTCAACCCAAAAGGCATCTGTACAAAACAGTACGTACCACATGGGGTGATGAACGCGGTCTTCTCTTCGTCTTCTTTCATCATGAAGATCTGGTGGTATCCTGAATAGGCGTCGAGGAATGACAGTAGGTCACACCTGGCAATGGAGTCTACAATCTGGTCGATGCATGGCAGGGGGAAAGGATCCTTTGGACAAGCTTTATTGATATTTGTGTAATCAATACACGGCCTCCACTTCCCATTTGCCTTACGCACCACCACCGGATTGGCCAACCATGTGGGGTGGAGTACTCCTCTAACCAGGCCTGCCGCCTCCAACTTCCTGATCTCTTCTATGATGAACTCTTGTCGCTCCAAAGCTTGCTTCCTGACCTTTTGCTTGATGGGCCACGCATGAGGACAGACAGCAAGATGGTGCTCAATCACCTCCCTGGGAACGCCGGGGATGTCGGATGCTTGCCATGAAAACACATCGACATTTGCCCACAGGAAGGCGACGAGCGCTCTTTCCTATTTGCTATCAAGGGTGGAGCTTATGGTGAAAGCCCCGCCCGTGTCCTCCACCTTGACGGACACCTTCTTGGTTTCTGGTGGTGCAGCCTTGGACTTCTTGCTCTTGCCGGCGGAGCTCTCTGGCACATCCTCAACAGGAGCGCAGCACTCCGAAGAGGTGCGCTTACCGGAGTGGGTGCAAGAGGTCTCGCCAGAAGAGATCTTGGCGGAAGGGGTCTTGCCGGCCTTCTTTTTCCCTGGAGCTTCAGTGGCAGGGGCAAGTGTCTTCGCGGCAGTTGCTGCAACTACCTCTCGGTAAAGTTGATCGGTGCAGATGAGCGCATCTTTCTTGTCGAAGGGGATGGTGATGATGGTCAGCGGCCCTGGCATCTTTAACGTGTTGTAGGCGTAGTGGGACGCTGCCATGAACTTGGCCAGCGCTGGGCGGCCAAGGATCCCATTGCATGGCAAGGGGATCTCGGCGACATCGAAGACGATCTTCTCCGTCCTATAGTTCAGCTCGCCTCCAAACATAACGGGCAGCGTGATTTTACCTTTAGGCTGGTGATAATCCCCAAGTGCAGGGAATCATCATAGCAATTCCCAAAGGTGGAAGTGATAAGTATGGAGTGTCGAACCCACAAGGAGCTAAAGGTAAGATCAATATTCTCTCAAGCCCTATCTGCCACTGATACAACTCTACATACACCGAACGTTTGCTTCCAACTAGAAACGAGAAATAAAACTACGTTGTGGGTATGAAGGGGATAACTTTGCATGATATCAGAGGGCTAAAATATAAAAGTAGGTGTTGTTATCATAAAGTTAGAATATTTTACTAAATATTATAAATAGCGAGTGTGGAATAATGATGGATCGGTGTGCATAATTATCCTAGGCAATCGTTAACAAGACCGATGGTCGTCATTGCAATTTCATACGAGGGAGAGGTATAAGCTAACATACTTTCTCTTCTTGGATCATATGCACTTATGATTGGAACTCTAGCAAGCATCCGCAACTACTAAAGATCATTAAGGTAAAACCCAACCATAACATTAAAGCATCAAGTCCCCTTTATCCCATACGCAACAACCCCCTTACTCGGGTTTATGCTTCTGTCACTCTAGCAACCCACTATAAGTGAATCATAAACGTATTGCAACACGCTACAGCAGGAATCCCTCACGCTTGCGCGACATGGAGGGCATAATAGGACAGCACCTAAATAAAACATACAACTCATACCAATCTAGATCAACAATCAATCCAACGACAAAGGATATCTACTCAAAACATCATAGGATGGCAACACATCATTGGATCATAATATGTGGCATAAAGCACCATGTTCAAGTAGGGATTACAGCGGGGTGCGGGAGAGTGGACCGTGTAAAAGAGATGAGGATGGTGATGTTGATGAAGACGGTCACCGCGGCGATGATTCCCCTCCCGATGGCACTCCAATGCCACCGAGAGAGAGGAGGAGAGGTTCTCCCCCTTGTGCTTCCTCCTCCATGGCCTCCCCCTGGATGGGGAGAGGTTCTCCCTCTGGTCCTTGGCCTTCATGGTGATGATGGACCCTCCGGGATCCTCCTCCATAGCCTCCGGTGATGATGGCCCCCTCCGGTAGGGTGCCAGATAGGGCCTAGATTGATTTCTCATGGCTACGGAGGCTTGCGGCAGCGGAACGTCTGATCTAGGTTAATATCTGGAGGTTTGGGTATTTATAGGAGAGGTTCGCGTCGAGAAAAAGTTAGGTGGCCCCATGGGTAGTCCACGAGGCACAGGGGCGCGCCCAGGGGGTGGGCGCGCCCCCCACCCTCGTGGGGCCCACGAGACTCCCCTCTGTTATATTTTTTATCCAGTATTTTTTATATTTTCAATAAAAATTCTCCATTAATTTTCATCGCATTCCGAGAACTTATATTTCTGCACAAAAGCAACACCACAGTAGTTCTGCTGAAAACAGTGTCAGTCCGGGTTAGTTCTAATCAAATCATACCAAAATCATATAAAACTATTGTAAACATGGCATGAATACTTCATAAATTACAGATACGTTGGAGACATATCAGCATCCCCAAGCTTAATTCCTGCTCGTCCTCGAGTAGGTAAATGATAAAAGAAATAATTTATGAAGTGTGAATGCTAGCAAGTTCTTTAAGTTTGATCAATGATAGTTTCAATCACTTTTTATAGCATCATTATATATCATAATAGTAGCTCAACTCATAAAACTTCTCATGATCAAGTAACAAGCTATTCACATGTTAAAGTATAGATCATAAACTTTCTTGAAAACTAACAAATTGTGTTCTTAGTCATGAAACAATTGGAATTCATCTTATTTTTGGGAAGGGTCTATGTAAGATCTTTGATTCAGCAAACTTCACATACTCAACTATCATTTAATCTTTCACAATTGCTAACACTCATGTGATATTTATGGGTTCAAAGTTTTAATCAGACACTGAGAAAGATAGGGGATTATAGTTTCGCCTCCCAACCTTTTACCTCAAGGGTAATGTTAACAATAATAATTTATGAAAACCTACATCCAAGTGATATATATATATATCCAGATCGCTCCAACACAAAGTGCTTGCCAAAGGAAAAGTGTAAAGCTTATTTTCTTTACACTAATAGATCATACATATTTAGAGAGCAATTTTTATTGCATGCACCGATGACAACTTACTTGAAGGATCTTACTCAATACATAGGTAGGTATGGTGGACTCTCATGACAAAATTGGTTTAAGGAATGTTTGGAAGCACAAGTAGTATCTCTACTTGGTGCAAAGAATTTGGCTAGCATGAGAGGGAAAGGCAAGCTCAACATGTTGGATGATCCAAGACAATATAACGTTTCGGATATAGGAAAACATAACCCATTAAGTTGTCTTCCTTGTCCAACATCAACCTTTTAGCATGTCATATTTTAATGAGTGCTCACAATTGCAAAAGATGTCCAAGATAGTATATTTATATGTGAAATCTCTCTCCCTTCAATATTCTTTCATGAATTGTTAAAGTGACCAATTTTGCGTTTGCTAACTTCCAATACGTTTACTACATATACTTATTATGTCTGAAGTCATTACTACCCATGTTGTAAGCGTATGAAACGTATATAAATTCAGATTTATGATATTCAATTCATTCAACCATTTACTCATAGGATATATGTGAAGCACGTGAGTAAATGACAAACTACTCCAAAAAGATATAAGTGAAGAACACTGAGTAGTGAAATAATTAACTAGCCATGGGAGGATTCTTTTTCATTCAAGATTTCAGATCCAATGGTTTTATTCCAACAGCAAGTAAAATTTAAAATACAATCCAAGCAAAACACATATCATGTGACGAATAAAAATATAGCTTCGAGTAAGGTATACCGATAGTTTTGAAGACGAAAGAGGGGATGCCCTCCGGGGCATCCCCAAGCTTAGGCACTTGAGTCTTCCTTGAATATTACCTTGGGGTGCATTGGGCATCCCCAATCTGAGGGTGTTTCCACTCCTTATTCTCCTCATATCGATGTCTCACCCAAAGCTTGAAAACTTCAATCACACAAAACTTAACAGAACTTCGTGAGATAGGTTAGTATGATAAAGAGTAAACCATTCACTTTGGTACTGTCAAAGACAAGGTTCATAATTATTCTCACACAATTCCTACTGTACCAAATCATTTCTACAATTTATATTGATAAATATAAGCCATAGAAACTAGAAAACAGGTAAGCTATGGAATGAAAACAGAATCTGTCAAAAACAGAATAGTCTGTAATGACCTGAACAGCAACCATACTTCTGCTACTCCAAAAATTATGAAATAAATTGGTGGATGTGAGTAATTTGTCTATTAATCCTCTTAAAAAAGAATCAACTCAATCGCACTCCTCTATATGACAGCTAATCTCGTGAGCGCAAAGTTTCTATTTTTTAATGCAAGATCACATTAACTTTCACCCAAGTCTTCCCAAAGGTCTTACTTGGCACTTTATTGAAACAAAAGCCATAATACATGATTACTACAGTAGCTTAATCATGAGAACACACACAAATAGTAAGGTTAAATATTGGGTTGTCTCCCAACAAGTGCTTTTCTTTAATGCCTTTTAGCGAGGCATGATGATTTCAATGATGCTCACATAAAAGATAAGAATTGAAACATAAAGACAGCATCATGAATAATATGACTAGCACATTTGAACCTAACCCACTTCATATGCCTAGGGACTTTGTGAGCACACAATTTATGGGAACAAGAATCAATTAGCATAGGAAGGCAAAACAAGTATAACTTCAAAACTTTAAGCACATAGAGAGGAAACTTGATATTATTTCAACTCCTACAAGCATGTATTCCTCGCAAATAATAATTTTCAGTAGCATCATGAATGAGTTCAAAAATATAACTAGCACATGAAGCATTTTGTTCATGATCTACAATCATACAAATTTTACTAGTCTTCACATAAGCAAAATTCTCCTCATTCGGAATAGTGGGAGCAAACTTCTTCTAAATCCACTTTAGATGAAAGTATTATTCATACTCCAAAAGATATAAGTGAAGTTCATGGAGCATCCTACAATTAATATATACTAACTAATATCCAAGCTCAAAATATATAAGTGAAGCACACGAAGCATTCTATAATACCATACTCAAAAGATTTAAGTGAAGAACAAAGAGCAATTCTATAAGATAATACTCAATAAAGGGCTATCTCATACTAGCATAGTTATTAAAGGAAAAACAAAAACACAAAGGACAAAAATTATGTGAACAAAACAAAAACCGAGGTATACCAATAATTGTTGAAGAAGAATGATGGGATGCCAGCAGGGGCATCCCCAAGCTTAGATGCTTGAGTATCCTTGAAATATTTACTTGGGGTTCCTTAGGAATCCCCAAGCTTGAGCTCTTGCCTCTCTTTATTATTCTCATATTGATAGCTCCTCGATCATCGAACACTTCATCCACACAAAACTTTAACAAAAACTTTGTGAGATCCGTTAGTGTAAATAAAGCAAATCACTACCTTTAGGTACTGTTGCAAACTTATTCCAATTTCATATTAGAACTATATCTACTGTATTCCAACTTCACCATGGTTCATACCCCCTGATACTACCCATAGATTCATCAAAATATGTGAACAACTCATAGAAAACAGAATCTGTCAAAAACAGGACAGTCTGTAGTAATCTGGAAGTTTAGTAAACTTCTGTAACTCCAAAAAATTCTATAAAAAATATAACAAATTAAACAATTTGTACAGAAGTAATGTGCAAAAAGTTTTAGACCCATTTGACTTTCTAGTAAAAAAATGTAAAATCACGCGCTACAGCCAAAGTTTCTGTTTTTGTACTACACAAAGTAAACAAGCAATCTAATCATCCTAAAACCAAGGCTTGGCACATTATTTTTATAATACAATGGATATATACAAGGGCATAATTATTTTCAGAGAAGCTTCCATGAAAAAATTTGCATTGTTTCCATGATCATGAACACAAGTGTTCAACGTCGACCCTCATTTCTCCAATGCATAACCTTCCAATCACTTGTCTTATTGAAAAACTTTTTAGGTATGAGAGGCAAGTAAATTTTTTTGTATTTTTATTCTTTAGAAAAAAATGTATGTTTCACCCACAACTAAACAGAAACAAAAAAGGAAAAACAAAATCTACTTAGTGAAGAAAGCAAACAAGCATACACAAGAATATCAACCCCACGCTATTGCTCCCTGGCAACGGCGCCAGAAAAGAGCTTGATAATCCCCAAGTGCAGGGAACCATCGTAGCAATTCCCAAAGGTGGAAGTGAAAAGTATGGAGTGTCGAACCCACAAGGAGCTAAAGGTAAGATAAATATTCTCTCAAGCCCTATCTTCCACTGATACGACTCTACGTACACCGAACGTTTGCTTCCAACTAGAAACGAGAAATAAAACTATGCTGTGGGTATGAAGGGGATAACTTTGCATGCTATCAGAGGGCTAAAATATAAAAGTAGGTGTTGTTATCATAAAGTTAGAATATATTACTAAATATTATAAATAGCGAGTGTGGAATAATGATAGATCGGTGTGCGGAATTATCCTAGGCAATCATTAACAAGACCGGTGGTCATCATTGCAATTTAATATGAGGGAGAGGCATAAGCTAACATACTTTCTCTTGTTGGATCATATGAACTTATGATTGGAACTCTAGCAAGCATCCGCAACTACTAAAGATCATTAAGGTAAAACCCAACCATAGCATTAAAGCATCAAGTCCCCTTTATCCCATACGCAACAACCCCCTTACTCGGGTTCATGCTTCTATCACTCAAGCAACCCACTATAAGCGAATCATGAACGTATTGCAACACCCTACAGTGGGACTCCCTCATGCTTGCGCGACACGAAGGGCACAGTAGGACAGCACCAAAATAAAACATACAACTCATACCAATCTAGATCAACAATCAACCCAAAGACAAAGGATATCTACTCAAAACATCATAGGATGGCAACACAACATTGGATCATAATATGTGGCATAAAGCACCATGTTCAAGTAGGGATTACAGCGGGGTGCGGGAGAGTGGACCGCGTAAAAGAGATGAGGATGGTGATGTTGATGAAGACGATCACCGCGGTGATGATTCCCCTCCCGATGGCACTCTGATGCCACCGAGAGAGAGGAGGAGAGGTTCTCCCCCTTGTGCTTCCTCCTCCATGGCCTCCCCCTGGATGGGGAGAGGTTCTCCCTCTGGTCCTTGGCCTTCATGGTGATGATGGCCCCTCCGGGATCCTCCTCCATAGCCTCCGGTGATGATGGCCCCCTCCGGCAGGGTGCCCAAGAGGGCCTAGATTGATTTCTCATGGTTACAGAGGCTTGCGGTGGCCGAAGTTCCGATCTAGGTTAATTTCTAGATGTTTGGGTATTTGTAGGAGAGGTTGGCGTCGAGAACTAGTCAGGGGGCCCCACGGGTAGTCCACGAAGCACAGGGGCGCTCAGGGGGGTGGGCGCGCCCCCACCCTCATGGGGCCCACCGGACTCCCCTCCGTTAGATTTTTGTTCCAGTACTTTTTATATTTTCCAGAAAAATTCTCCGTTGATTTTCATCGCATTCCGAGAACTTTTATTTTTGCACAAAAACAACACCATGGTAGTTCTGCTCAAAACAGCGTCAGTCCGGGTTAGTTCTAATCAAATCATACCAAAATTTATAAAACTATTATAAACATGGCATGAATACTTCATAAATTATAGATACATTGGAGACATATCAGCTGGCTCCTTCCCGGGTTGACCCCTTGAAACGTGCCCGTCTCTTCGAGGTCTTCATCAGGAATCTGCAGCTTCTTGATCACAGCGGGCGAGATCAAATTCAGACCGTCCCCACCGTCAACCAGCACTTTCGTCACCTTGAGGTTGCATATCGTTAGAAAGACCAACAACGGCAAACACCCGACCGCAGTTGTGCGATCAGGGTGATCCTCGGTGTCAAAAACGATGGGTGTGCGGGGCCACTTCAGGGGCTTCTGGGCATCGAACGACGGCTCTGCCGCAGCGACCTCACGCGCCCACTGCTTCAGCTGGTGGTGTGAGGTGTGCAATGAGGCACCACCGTCGATGCACATGGCCTTTGTAGCCTTTTGGAACTCATGCTCGCCGGACTCGTCATCCTCGTCGTGATCATCATCCTCTCTTTCTTGTCGCGGCCCCGAGTGGGCCTCTCTTGTTGGTTATCTTTGCCGCGGCGACCCCCTTGGCCGCCAAGCTTCTTGCCGGATCCCTCAGCACCATCCTGCCCCTTCTCCTTGTCTCACCTTTCGCATTCAGCCTTCTGCTTTTCAACAAGCAGCTCAACTTGTCCGCGGTTCTGGAGGTCATGGCCCTTGGTGCAGTGGATCTTGCAGTACTGCTTTTCGGAGCCTCCTGGCTTGCCGGCGGCCGCCAGGGCTAAGCAGGCGGCACACCCGGCAACCTCCTTGCTGGGGTCGTCAGCCTTGGCATTTTTGGCGGCGCCGAGCTCACGGGATCCCTCAACGGCAAGCACAGTCTTGCCCTTGCGCTTCCTGTTGCGGTGCTGGCCCTTCTTTGTCGGGGCGTCGGTGTCTTCGTCTGTGGAGTCGGTTTACACACCGGCATCCTCGCCGGGGTACTTCCTCCCCTCTTCAGCTCCAGCACATCTATTGGCCAGAACATAAAGTTCGGCCACATCCTTGACCTTGTTCATCGCCAACTCTTCACGCATCTTGTGGTTGCGCGCATTCTGATGGAATGCACTGATAATAGTGGTGGGATGAACATCCGAGATGGTGTACTGCCCCCGGTTGAACCTCTATATGTACTTGCGCAGGTTTTCTCCTTCTTTCTAGGGGATGATGTGCAAATCGCTTGCCTGGCCATGAGCTTGGTGGCCTCCAGTGAAGGCGCCAACAAACTCATGACACGAATCCGACCAAGAAGAAATGGAATCCACTGGCAAGTGCATCAACCATGACATGATGTTGGGTTTGAGTGCTAATGGGAAGTAATTAGCAAGCACCTTGTCTTCGCGAGCCCCAGCAGATTGCATCGCGATGGTGTAGATGCTGAGGAACTCCGACGGGTGGGTCTTGCCGTTGTACTTATCACCAACATCGGGCTTGAACATGCAGTGGGAGGGCCACTGGAACTGCCGCAACTCTCGGGTAAAGGCTGGAAAACCCACCTCATAAGGGAGGTCGCCAGGGCCCCCGGCGTCGGGTGGTTCATAGTAGGTCCCGCACGCCGATCTGACTGATGGCGTGTCTTCCATCGTCGTTCGATGATGGTTCGAGCGTCTTCCTGGGCCCGTTCCCGAAGGACTTAACGTTGGTCGCGGTGGGTTCGCGGGTCGGACGACGCGATGGAAACGTTGTCACCGACGTCGGGTTGACGGGCCGGCGACTGTTGTCGCGGCCACGGAGGGGAGTGCACCGTGGTCGCAACGTCTCTGGTCCCCCACCGCTGGCATGCACCGCCTCGTCAGGACGCCGGCGCGAGGGTCCCGCTGGGAGTGGCTCGTCTTTGTTGACGAAGCTGACAAGGCTTCGGATGGTGGCTCTCCACTCGTCGAGATTCTCCATAGCGGGGGGGTCGAGGAGCAACTGCGCGCGCGCCAATGCTTCTACTGGCGGCGGCGAGATCTGCGTAGATCGTGATGCGCTCCAACTTCTAACCGGGTTAGAAGGGGCTCTGTCACGGTCGCGCCGCCTACACCGGCGTCCGAGTGCGCACGCCGGCCTGGTTCGTCCTACGAGTGGCAGCGGGGGGAGTCGAGGAGCAGATGCACGCACACCAGTGCTTCTGCTGGCATAGGCGACGGCGAGATCTGCCTAGACCGTGATGCACTCCGACCTCTAACCGGGTTAGAAGGGGCTCTGAAACGGTCTCGCAGTCGTGCGCCGCCTGCACCGGCGTCTGAGCACGCACGCCGGTCTGGTTCATACTGCGAGTGGCGCATAGGGCTCTTTCCACGGCGGTGCCCGGGGGCTCCGGCATCGCGGTGTTGCTCATCGCGCGCGGCCTGGGAAGGGCGCAGCACGGGTGCTAGCTGGGGTGCCATAGAGGTTGCCGTGCCGCCCGTGGGTAGCACGGCCCCGCCCCCGGACCGAGCAGCGCGTGGCTCGTCGTCTCGGATTCGGATGATGCCGCTCGCCTGGCTCCGATTGCCAAAATGTCGTGGACGCTCGCGGGCCATGTCTCTGGCCCCATCCGTGGGCACCCGGCTGTCTGCTCGCGCTGGCGCGGACGGTCCGGCTCCGGAAGAGCCAATCGATGTGATCCCCTTTCTCTTGGGGGCCATGGTGATGATGAAGTCGGTGTTCTAACCTTCAAACCGGATTTCCACAGCTTGCGCCCCCTACCTGGCGCGCCAAAGATGTCGGGGGAAACGACACCTACGGGATCATGAGGAATCCCTTTTGCTACGGTTGGCGGGCGCGGGGTTGTGGAAAGAGCGGGATTGAGAGATCAACACAGGGGGATTATCCAGGTTCGGTCCACAAGTGATGCATAATACCCTACTCCTGCTAATTTCTATTTATTTGGTGTTCTTGGACTAGCTACAAGGCGTGCAGGGTCCAAAAAATCTGAATCCTCCGTTAGTACGCCACGGGCCTCCTTTTATAGACAAAGGGGCTGCCACAGTGGCACACAGGAGGTGGAAAGCTATACAATAGTCGAGTCTATCCCCTGGCACCGTAGGACAAACACATTTAATGCGCTGCTGATGTGCCCTTCTTACTTTATCGGGGACGACAAGGAAGCTCATCCCAACTGTCGCCGCCTCGCCTGGCTTCGACGCGCGTCCGCACTGACGAGGCGTGTAGCGCCACGCTGGCTAGCTGCTGAGTTGGTATGGTGGAAGAGTCTTCACGAAGATCTGCATGACACCACGCAGGTGCTTGCCGAGTCGTCCTAGAGGCCGCACGTCGCCACCCAGGTGCCTGCCTAGCTGGTGGGCTAGCAGCTGCATGGGAACGGCGGTGGAGTCTTGGTAGATGCGGGCCTGGCTGCGGCCCCGCGGATGTCTTCGGCAAGAGTCTTGCCGGGGCCCCGGCAAGGGTCTTGCCGTGGCGTCGTGGTCGTCCTCGGCGGGGGTCTTGCCGGGGGTCTCATGGGTATCCTTGGCGAGGATCTTGCCGAGGATCGTCGTCTTCTGGTTATCACCTAGTCTTGGGTGCTTTTGGTCTCCACAAAGATTTGCATGCCATCATGGAGATGCCTCCCGAGCCTCGGTTCCAAAGTGGTTAATGGTGTTGGAACTCTTGGGCTCAAGGGTGGCGGCTCTGCTGGTGTTGGGCAAGTTGCCCCAGCAAGATTCTTGTCAGGGCTGTGGAGGCCGCCCTAAGAAGGGCCTTGCCGGGGGAGCTCACCTCTCCCTTCTGCTCTTCGTGTTTCTGGCTTGGCATTGCTCTAGTTATCTTGTGGCTTTGCTTCCTTCACTACTCCGCTAGGTGTGGCCGCAGGCGCGGCTCCAACAGCCCGTGCACAAGTAAAGGGGTACAAAATAGGACCCCTCCTTTTGTGCACCGACAGACTATCAAAGCACACAGATTTTTGTTTCCTTGATGGATATTCTGGTTTTTCTCAAATACCTGTCTCACAACCTGATCAAGAGAAAACCACCTTTACCTGTCCTTTTGGAACTTATGATTATAGACGTGTGCCTTTTGGTTTATGCAATGCACCTGCTACCTTTCAAACATGTATGACTGCTATATTCTGTGATTTTTGTGAAAAGATTGTTGAGGTTTTCATCGATGATTTTTTCGCTTACGAAACTTCTTTTGATGATTGCTTAAGCAACCTTGATGGAGTTTTGCAGAGATGCAGGCAAACTAATATTGTCTTGAATTGGGAGAAGTGCCATTTTATAGTTAATGAAGGTATTGTCTTGGGACATAAAATTTCTGAACAAGGTATTGAGGTGGTTAAAGCTAAAGTTGATGCAATTGAGAAAATGACATGTCCTAAATATATCGAAGGTATTCATAGTTTCCTCGGTCATGTCGGTTTCTATAGGAGGTTTATTAAAGACTTTTCTAAAATTTCTTGGCCTCTTACAAATCTTTTACAAAAGGATATCCCATTTGTTTTTGATGACTATTGTGTAGAAGCCTTTGAAACACTTAAGAAAGCCTTGATTTCTGCACCTATTGTTCAACCACTTGATTGGAACTTGCCTTTTGAAATTATGTGTGATGCTAGTGATTATGTTGTTGGTGCTGTTCTAGGACAAAGAATTGATACGAAATTAAATGTTATTCATTATTCTAGTAAAACTCTAGACAGTGCTCAACAAAATTATGCATCTACTGAAAAAGAATTCTTAGCA
Source organism: Triticum urartu (assembly GCF_003073215.2). Taxonomy (NCBI): domain Eukaryota; kingdom Viridiplantae; phylum Streptophyta; class Magnoliopsida; order Poales; family Poaceae; genus Triticum; species Triticum urartu. The sequence goes on from NC_053025.1 coordinate 275,863,690, forward strand.
GTGGTGTTTGCTTGTGATAAATTTGTATCTTACATTATTAATTCTAAGGTAACTATTCACACCGACCATGTTGCTATAAAATATCTTATGGAAAAGAAAGATGCTAAACCTAGACTCATTAGGTGGGTTCTCTTGCTGCAAGAATTTGACTTACATATCACTGATAGAAAAGGAGCTGAGAACCCCGTGGCTGATAACTTGTCTAGGCTAGAAAATATTCTTGATGACCCACAACCTATTAATGATAGCTTTCCTGATGAACAATTAGCTGCAATAAATGTTTATCATAATACTCCTTGGTATCCTGACTATGCTAATTACATTGTTGCTAAATATATACCACCTAGCTTCACATACCAACAAAAGAAAAAAAATCTTCTATAATTTAAGGCATTACTTTTGGGATGACCCACATCTTTATAAAGAAGGAGTAGATGGTATTATTAGATGTTGCGTACCTGAGCATGAACAGGGACAAATCCTACAGAAATGTCACTCCGAAGCTTATGGAGGGCATCATGCGGGAGACGGAACTACTCACAAGGTATTGCAATCTGGATTTTATTGGCCTACTCTCTTCAAGGATGCCCGTAAGTTTGTTTTATCTTGTGATGAATGTCAAAGAATTGGTAATATTGGTAAGCGTCAGGAAATTCCTATGAATTATTCTCTTGCTGTTGAACCATTTGATGTTTGGTGTTTTGATTATATGGGACCTTTTCCTTCCTCTAATGGGTATACACATATTTTGGTTGCTATCGGTTATGTTACTAAGTAGGTAGAAGCTATTCCAACTAGTAGTATTGATCATAGCGCCTCTATTAAAATGCTGAAGGAAGTTATTTTCCCAAGGTTTGGAGTCCCTAGATATTTAATGATTGATGGTGGTTCACATTTTATTCATGGTGCTTTCCGTAAAATGCTTGCTAAGTATGATGTTAACCATAGAATTGCATCGCCTTATCATCCTCAGTCTAGTGGTCAAGTTGAACTTAGCAATAGAAAAAATAAAATTAATTTTATAAAAGATTGTCAATAGGTCCCGGAAGAATTGGTCTAAGAAATTAGATGATGCACTTTGGGCTTATAGAACAGCATATAAAAATCCTATGGGTATGCCTCCTGATAAAATGGTTTATGGAAAAGCTTGTCATTTACCTCTTGAGTTAGAACATAAAGCATATTGGGCAATTAAAGAACTCAACTATGATTTCAAACTTGTCAGTGAAAAGAGGTTATTTGATGTTAGCTCACTAGATGAATGGAGAACCCAAGCTTATGAAAATGCCAAGTTATTTAAAGAAAATGTTAAAAGATGGCATGATAAAAGAATCCAAAAGTGTGAATTCAAAGTTGGAGAATATGTTATTTTGTACAACTCTCGTTTCTGATTCTTTGCAGGAAAACTCCTCTCCAAATGGGAAGGACCCTATGTTATCCAGGAGGTTTATTGATCTGGAGCCATCAAAATAAATAATGCCGAAGGTACTAACCTGAAGGTGTTGTCAATGGGCAAAAATAAAACATTATATCCCAGGTACACACATTAATGTTGAAAGCAATATTATCGAAACTATGACACTGGAAGAACGCATAAAGGAAACCATCCGGAACACTCCAGAATCGGAAAAAAAAAGAGGAGGTACGTGATACGGTAAGTAAACGGACTTCGAAAAATCCGCAGAAATATTTTTTGTCAGTTTTGGAATATATAAAAAATTAGGAAAATAAGAACTACCAGGAAGGTGACCCTGGTGGGCACAAGACACCAGGGCACGCCTGGCTTGCCAAGCGCCCTAGTGTCTTGTGCCCACCTCAGGTACCTTCCGGACTCAGTCTTCTTCTGTTTGCATGTTTCCCAAGATAAAAAAATCTTTATATACCCCTAGAACCTATTGACCACCGTATCATGGAGCAACCTTCTATTTTCTTTTCTTGTTGTTTTCCTGATAGATCTAAAAATATGTCATCCCAAGACCCGGAGGGTGAGAGCTATGTTGCTGATTATATCGCAAACCCCAAGGCTTAATGGGATGTGGAGCACTATAGCTGGACTTCGGAGGAAGAGGAAGGCCATGATACTAAAGGGGAGGAAGAGATGAGCTCAGATGAGGATGAAGTCCCATAGCCTCAACCTGGGGACATGCACGCGGAATTCAAGAAGTCAAGTCTCCCCAACAAAGCAAAGAAGCCTAAGATGTACTTCATCCCATTTCTTCTTTTGCAGGAAAACAAGCAAGATTTATGCAAAAATGTATTGGAGCTTGAGCAGGAGATCAGTGAATTGAAGGAGGAAAATTCCATCCTTGAGCATAAGCTAATGAAGAAGGACAAACCCTCTACATCACCACCGCCACCTCCTTCTTCATCACCAAAAGAAACTTGAGTATCGGGTATGGGCACTCCCCTTGGCTTGTGCCAAGCTTGGGGGAGGTGCCCCGGTATCATATCACCTCCACTATCTTTTGTCTTTACTTATCTTAGTTTGATCCATAGTTATCTTTTGCTTTAGATGAACAAAATTTTAGTTCGATCCTTTATTTTTTAGAGTTTGCTTAGTGATCTATCCTTGTAATCGTGTGTGAGATATATAATAAAGTTTAGTTTGAGTTTTGTTTTCTTTACTGTAACATCCCAAATTTTCAATTTGGAATGTTATACATTAGATCATCAATGCATATCATATTTTATTTTTGCATTTTGGTCGATCCTAGAAATTCTACGCAACTCAATGACCCACGGAGAGAGTTGGGGATTTCGTTATTTTCATATTTGAGTTTTCTCAAATTTTGGAAATAGGATCATTTGATTTTATTTATTTTATCATCAATTATTTCTATTACAAAAATATGAGAGAGGGAATAAAATGACTTTCTCAAAATAAAGAAATATTGAGGATTTAATAATAAAATCAAATAAGATTTTATTTCGGAGTTTTTCGGTGTTTTATTTGAATTTAGGAAAAATGTGCGTTTTTCAAAATTGCATTTAGGTCCCAAGTAAATGTTCACCTTGTGCGGCTTGATTTTAGAAGCCCGTGAAAATTTATTTCGGAATTTTTGGAGTCCGTTTAGTATTTCTTTTTATTTTTCTTCCGAGCGAAATAATTAAAAAAACGAACCGACCTACGGGCCGTGTCCGGATAGGACTCCGGCCCGAGGTGGCCTTTAAAAGCCGGCCCAGCCCCCCGGGAGAAACCCTAGCCGCCCAGCCCCCCGGGAGAAACCCTAGCCGCCCAGCCCCAAACCGCCGCCGCCACCGCTGCCGCCGCCGCCGAGGTTCGTCGCGCCTCGACTTCCGTGCCATCATTTTTTTTACTATCTACCAGATTTGTGGGCGCCGAGGTGAGCACTGGGAGATGATCAGCACCAGGAAGGATAGATCAATTGCAGCTTTTATCCAGGAGTTAAACCAGCACATTCGACGACAGGAGAACCAGATGTGCGCCGACATGATAGATCTGAAGAAGGCTAAGACTAGAATCAAGTAACTGGAGGAAGAACTCAAGGCTACACGTGAAGATTATGAAGAGGAAATTGAAGTATTGGTGGAGAAGAATGACGACCTGATCAAGAAGATTGGAATATTTATGGGAGGCCCTACGCCAGTAGATGAAGACGAAGAACCCCAGGAGATTAGCCCAAAAGACTACATCATCATCGACGGCACCGACTCGGAAGCAGATAGTAGCGATGATGACTATGTTGATGAAGCTAGAGCAGATATCATGGAGTCTGCAACCAAAGAATATTTCTAGTAGACCACCCCATCAGTAGTAATAGTCCACCATGTAAATATAGTAGTCCGAGCACTTTTGCGATAGTTAGATCGATTGTATGCCCTTGTTTGATTGAATGAAGTGAATTGTTTGCTTTTGCCTCATGTGCATATGGGTAGTGTTTTCTCTTTAGACCCCCTCTATTCTTATATCTCGTCTTTTCTAAACCCTCAGATGCCTCCGAGACGTGACCCCGGATTTGCCTTTCCACCGGAGCTCACCCAGTTGATCCAGCAGCAGAACACATTGATGCAGTTTCTAGTCCAGAATCAGAATCAAGGGAACAACAACAACAACCCACCACCACCACCACCTGTTGACCACTTAGCCCGTTTTCTTAGGCTGAATCCGCCGGTGTTTTCCAGTAGCACCGAGCCGATAGTAGCAGATGATTGGCTCCGCAAGACAGCTAGGGAGTTGACCACAATAGGATGCACAGATGCGAAGAAGGTGAAGTTTGTCGCACATCAGCTAGAAGGACCCGCGGCATCATGGTGGGAGAATTTCACAGCCACTTTCCCTGTCGACACTGTCACATGGGACCAGTTTCAGTAGGCTTTTCGTACTGCACATGTTTCAGCAGGAGCTATGGCCATGAAGAAGCGTGAGTTTCGCAACTTGCGCCAAGGAGGACGGACAGTTGGCCAGTATGTGGAGGACTTTAGTAAGTTAGCACGTTATGCCCTAGATGACGTCGCTACGGATGCAGCTAAGCAGGAGAAGTTTCTGGAAGGACTGAATGATGAGTTGAGCATGCAGTTGATGGTAGCAACCTTCAACAACTACCAGGAGTTGGTAGATCGTGCTCTTATGATTGAAGGCAAGCAGCAGCAAATTGAGAATCGCAAGAGGAAGTATGGACAAGGAAAGTACAATTCAGGAGCTCAGCAGAAGCCACGTTTTACCCCTAGACCGGGAGGACATTTTCAGCATACCCATGGAGGAGGTAGCTCGCACAATCACAATGGCACCAAGAATGGTAATGACAATGGAGGAAGCAACGGCCAGAATCGCACCAACCCATCAACCCCAGCCAAGAAGGACCTGAGCCAAGTCACTTGCTTTAAGTGTCAGAAGACTGGACATTATGCCAATGAATGTCCTGAAGGCCAAAATGGCAATGGAAGTTCTGGGAAGAAGCCGAACCCTTTCAACAGGGGACAGGTGAACCACTTTAGCGTGGAGGAGGTTGAAGCTCAGCCCGATGCAGTAATAGGTAAGTTTTTGGTTAAGTCATTTACTGCACTCGTTCTTTTTGATACTGGTGCAACGCATTCATACATCTCAAGGGGATTTGTGGATAAGTATAACCTACCAACCCAAGCCCTTAGGTCACCCATGTTAGTAACCTCGCCTGGAGCAGAGTATGTGACTAGTCTATGGTGTGATCTGTTACCATTAAGGATTGGTAACTATGTTTTTCCCTCAGACATAATAGTATTGGAATCTCAAGGATTGGATGTGATATTAGGCATGGATTGGTTATCAAAGTATGAAGGGAATATAGAATGTGCTAGTAAGTCAATTTTGCTTACCACCCCAGAAGGGAGAAGGATCAAGTATGTATCCCAGCATGTGCCAAAGAGGATTCAAGTAAATTGCTTAACAGGAGTTGTGCAGGAGGAAGTACCAGTGGTAAGGGATTTTCCTGAAGTATTTCCAGAAGAGTTGCCAGGCATGCCACCGGATAGAGATATTGAGTTTTTGATTGAGCTATTGCCAGGCACAGGGCCAATATCAAAGAGACCATATAGGATGCCAGCAAAGGATTTGGTGGAAATTAAGAAGCAGATTAAGGAGTTACTGGATAAGGGATATATTCGCCCAAGTTCTTCGCCTTGGGGATCGCCAGTACTACTAGTGGAGAAGAAGGATGGATCGTTAAGGATGGTTGTTGATTATCGAGGATTGAATGAAGTAACGATCAAGAACAAGTACCCACTACCAATGATCAACAATTTGTTTGATCGATTGCAAGGAGCTAAGGTATTTTCCAAGATCGATCTGCGATCAGGATACCACCAGTTGAAGATTCGAGAACAGGATATTCCGAAGACAGCTTTTACCACCAGGTATGGGCTGTATGAGTATACCGTTATGTCATTTGGTCTGACTAACGCACCTGCCTATTTTATGAACATGATGAACAAAGTGTTTATGGAGTTTTTGGAAAAGTTCGTCATAGTGTTCATTGATGATATCCTGGTTTATTCGAAGAATGAAGAGGAGCATAAGGAGCATTTGCATTTGGTACTTGGAAATCTCAGAGAACATCAATTATATGCCAAGTTCAGCAAATGTGAGTTTTGGTTGAAGGAAGTAGGATTCCTCGGACACGTTATATCTGGGGAAGGAATAGTAGTAGATCCCGCTAAAGTTGATACCGTGAACAAGTGGGAAGCCCCAACAACAGTGGGAGAGATCAGGAGTTTTCTTGGACTCGCAGGATACTACCGGAGATTTATTGAGAATTTCTCAAAGATTGCGAAGCCTATGACTAAGTTGTTGAAGAAGGATACCAAGTTCATATGGACGGAGGAATGTGAGGCTAGTTTCCAGGAGTTGAAGAAATGCTTGGTTACCTCACCAGTGTTGATTTTGCCAGACCAGACCAAAGATTATGAGGTGTATTGCGACGCTTCACGTCGAGGACTTGGAGCAGTGCTTATGCAGGAAGGGAGAGTTGTTTCATATGCCTCAAGACAACTGAAGCCTCATGAGTTGAATTATTCTACGCATGATTTGGAGTTAGCAGCCGTAGTGCATGCTTTGAAAACACGGAGGAATTTCCTCATTGGAAACCATTGTGAGGTGTACACAGATCATAAGAGTTTGAAGTACATTTTCACACAAAAGGAGTTGAATCTCAGACAAAGGAGATGGTTGGAGCTTATCAAGGATTATGATATGAGATTGCATTATCACTCCAGAAAGGCTAATGTAGTAGCTGACGCATTAAGCCGTAAGAGCCATGTCAATATGTTAATGAAGGGAGAAATACCAAGTGAGTTAGCAGTAAATCTTCGTGAACTATGTTTGGAAATAGTTCCGAGAGGCTATGTAGCAGCATTGGAGATTCAGTAAACCTTGATGGATAGAATCAGGGAAGCTCAGAAAACTAACAAAGATATTGCCGCTATAAAGGAGAAACTGAGCAAAGGAAAAGCTAAAGGATTTCGTGAGGATGAGCACGACACCCTATGGTTTGAAGACCGCGTTTACGTACCCAATGACCCGGAGATCAGGAAGTTGATTTTGCAAGAGGCACACGACTCACCGTATTTGATTCACCTAGGAAATACCAAGATGTATTTGGATTTGAAGGATATTTTCTGGTGGACCGGAATGAAAAAGGATATTGCAGAGTATGTAGCAGTTTGTGATGTATGTCAGAGAGTGAAGGCAGAGCATCAGAAGCTAGCGGGATTGTTACAACCATTGCCGATACCCGAATGGAAGTGGGATAAGCTAGGCATGGATTTTATCACGGGATTACCCAGGACTCGTTCAGGCTATGACTCGATTTGGGTTTTAGTTGATCGATTGACGAAGGTAGCTCATTTCATCCCGGTAAAAACCACTTACACCAGTGCTAAGTTGGCAAAGATATACATGACCAGGATCGTATGTCTGCATGGAGTTCCAAGGAGTATCGTATCAGATAGAGGAACCCAGTTTACCTCAAAGTTCTGGAAACAGTTGCACGAAACTTTGGGAACCAGGCTAGAATTCAGTACAGCTTTTCATCCACAGACAGATGGACAGACCAAGAGAGTCAATCAGATTTTGGAGGATATGCTGAGAGCTTGTGCGCTAGATTATGGATCTAGTTGGGACGATAATTTGCCATATGCAGAGTTCTCTTACAACAACAGTTACCAAACCAGTTTAAAGATGGCCCCTTTCAAAGCATTGTACGGAAGGAGGTGCAGGACACCGTTATCATGGGATGAAGTTGGAGACCGCCAGTTGTTTGGACCGGACTTGATTAAAGAGTCTGAACAGAAGGTGAAGTTGATTCGCGATAGGCTCAAGGTAGCCCAGTCCAGACAGAAAAGTTATGCAGATTCTAAACGCAAGGAGACAGTTTACGAAGTCGGAGATAGAGCTTATCTTCGAGTATCTCCACTTCGGGGAACAAAGCGTTTTGGAGTTAAAGGGAAGTTAGCACCACGATTTGTAGGACCATATCGAGTTTTGGAGCGTATGGGAGAAGTGGCCTACAAGTTGGAATTACCCGAAGGATTGTCAGGAGTTCATGATGTGTTCCACGTTTCCCAGTTGAAGAAATGTCACGCGGAGATGGCTGACATATCCTTGAGAGACACAGTGCCATTGGAAACTATTCAGTTGGATAACGATTTGACCTACGAGGAGAAGCCAATTAAGATCCTCGAGTTTGCCAGCCGAGTTACCCGCAGCAAGGTTATCAAGTTTTGCAAAGTTCAGTGGAGCCACCACACAGAGGATGAAGCCACCTGGGAGCGAGAGGAAGATTTGCTCAAGGACCACCATCACCTATTTTCTAGCCAACCCGAATCTCGAGGGCGAGATTCATCTTAAGGGGGGTAGGTTTGTAACATCCCAAATTTTCAATTTGGAATGTTATACATTAGATCATCAATGCATATCATATTTTATTTTTGCATTTTGGTTGATCCTAGAAATTCTACGCAACTCAATGACCCACGGAGAGAGTTGGGGATTTTGTTATTTTCATATTTGAGTTTTCTCAAATTTTGAAAATAGGATCATTTGATTTTATTTATTTTATCATCAATTATTTCTATTACAAAAATATGAGAGAGGCAATAAAATGACTTTCCAAAAATAAAGAAATATTGAGGATTTAATAATAAAATCAAATAAGATTTTATTTTGGAGTTTTTCGGTGTTTTATTTGAATTTAGGAAAATGTGCGTTTTTCAAAATTGCATTTAGGTCCCAAATAAATGTTCACCTTGTGCGGCTTGATTTTAGAAGCCCGTGAAATTTTATTTCGGAATTTTTGGAGTCCGTTTAGTATTTATTTTTATTTTTCTTTCGAGCGAAATAATTAAAAAAACGAACCGACCTACGGGCCGTGTCCGGATAGGACTCCGGCCCGAGGTGGCCTTTAAAAGCCGGCCCAGCCCCCCCCCCCCCCCCGGGGAGAAACCCTAGCCGCCCAGCCCCAAACTGCCGCCGCCACCCGCGCGGCCGCCGCTGCCGCTGCCACCGTCGGACGCCACCGCCGCCGAGGTTCGCCGCGCCTCGACTTCCGTGCCATCGGTTTTTTTTAAAAAAAAAATTAGATCGGTTTTCGTCGGGTTTTTTCGTCGGGTTTTTTCAGTTTCAGTTTTTTTAATAGATCGGTTTTTCCGGTTTATTTAAATAGCGAGCGTTCGTCCGTTTGTTCGTTCTAGCGAGCATTCGTCGTTTTTCTTTTTCTCGGATTAAATCCGCGATTTTTCTGATCGCGATTCCTGATCCGATTTTCGTTTTAGTATAACTTTTCGCTCGTTTATCGGAATCAGGCGATTCAAGCGCCTAGAGTTTCGTCTCGAAACCCTCTATCCGTTTAACCAACTTAAACAAGATTTTGCTACTGTAAAATTTTCCGTAGATCCAGATTACTAGAACGAAGTTGTTTTCTTTCGCCGTTTGACTTTCGTTGCTTCTTTCGATTTGATTCTTTTGCCAACCAGAGTTCTTAAGTTGAACCTTCTGGTTAGATCTCTTATTTGAGTTTTACCTGTGCATTAGATGAGTACTTACTGTATGCTTGTTTGTTTGTCTGCGATAGAATACCCGAAGTGCGCCGCCTGTTACCTTGAATCTCTAGGTTTCGCGGATCATCAGCAAGGCAAGTAACACTTTGATCATACCTTTCCTACTACCCAGTTTTATTGCATTAGATCAATCCTCACACATTGCATGATTAGGATCTAATTAAATTGTGGGATGGGAAGTAGATGAGGTAGTACCTATTACCTATTTATTATCAAACCTTTGGGAGTTACTTCTACGTTTGCTTATTATGCCATGCTATGCTAGTAGACGTGGATTGGGTGAGTGATATCCATGACAGATGTGAGTTTGTTAATTAATGGTTTATCTAAGGTGGCAACTTAAATACACATCTGGGTGGATTGAGGCACCTGGGTATTCTAGGACTTGCCTGTTTTTCTTTTGGACCGCCACCCAGGCTCAAAGGGATCATGAGACTATTCATACTAGAAACTTCCGTGTGCAGCCACAAGCTATTATGGGCTCTAGCATAGTTGACTAAGTTGTGCGAACTCTTACAGTGGTAGACTAGCAGATGTAGGGGATGTAGGTGGTACGGTCTACCCGATCGTAAGGTGCTAGCGCTTCTGAAAGACTATGTCTCGGTCATCCGTCTTCTCAAACACCATGTGGTGCGAGAAACCAAATGGAGGCGATCAAGTCTTGTGGGGAAAAGTGCGCAAACCTCTGCAGAGTGTAATAAACTAATCATGATTAGCCGTGTCCCCGGTTATGGACATCTTGAGTATCTAGTACCTGGATTATCATGTGAATCTCAACATGTTACTCTAAATTAATTTTGTTGGGTTATGTTTAATGATGATGCTTAATTGGGATTGAGAATGCTGTCAACCATTCTCAATGTTTAACAACTACCATGATAGTTAAATAAATTTTATTCCTTTGAAGTAGGGAAAAATTGGCTTTACGCAAAACTGTAACCATAGAGCTTTTCACCAGCCAAATATGCATATAGTATAGTTGTTTCATTCCATTACTCTCTATGTGTTACCTTGCCAGCATATTCCATGTGCTGACCCGTTTTCGGGCTGCAACGTTAATGTTGCAGACTTTTCAGATGACGATTAAGGAGTTTTTAGGTCGTGGTTCTATACTCAGTGATGCCGTTGGAGTTGATGGACTCACTTATCTTCCAAGCCTTCCGTTGTTATCGTTATTAGATGGCCTTAAGCCATATTTATTGTAATAAGTTCTCTTTTGAGACACTCGATGTAATAAGTGTGTGATTGCTACTCTGCTATAAATCCTCCGAGTACTGTGTGGTGTCAACATTACTGATCCAGGAATGACACCGGAGCACAGAGATCAGACTGTTTGAGGTCTGGGTGCTACATTTACTTTATTGTTCAATAAAAAGAAAGGAAATAAATGAAAAAGATCATATGCTAATCTTATGGTAAGTAATGACATCACATAAGGAAGAATATAAGTAGAAAATTCTATTGGAGATTTACAAACATAGCATTGGTCAATGATGCAATTCATGAAAGAATTAATAAAGGAAGAGAAGATTCACATGCAAATACACTATCTTGGACATCTTTTATGATTGTGAGCCCCCATCGAATTATTATATGCCAAAATTGTTGATGTTGGACAAGGAAGACAACGTAATGATTTATGTTTATTCATATTCACATAGAAGTTATATTGTCATAGATCCTTTAACAAGTGGTGCTTGCCCCCTATCTTTGCTAGCCGAAAATTCCGCACCAAGTAGAGAAACTACTTGTGCATCCAAAAACCCTTAAACCCACATCTTATTTGAGAGTCCACCATACCTACCTATGGATTGAGTAAGATCCTTCAAGTAAGTTCTCATCGGTGGAATAAAGCAATAAAAATTGCTTCTAAAAGTGTTGGATCATTTAGTGTAATAGAAAATTGAGCGTTGTACGAACTTGTGATGGCAAAGAATAAAAGCGACAGACTGCATAATAAAGGTTGCTATCATAAGGGCAATATAACGTGACATTCTTTTGCACTAAGAGATTAAGCATACAAACAAAAAGCGCATGGCAACCTCTGCTTCCCTCTGCGAAGGGTCTATCTTTACTTTTATGTATTTACTTTTATGCAAGAGTCAAAGTATTTCTCTCTACTCCTTTTTATTTTCTCTTTTGGCAAGCATCATGTGGTGAGGAAAGATCTAGGCACATATATCCAGTTGGATATGGGTGGCATGAGTTATTATTGTTGCATCACCCTTGAGGTGAGTACGTTGGGAGGCGAAACTATAAGCCCCTATCTTTCTATGTGTCCGGTTGAAAGATTTTGCTCATGTGTATGCGGTGAGTATTAGCAATCATAGAAGACTATATGATGGTTGAGTATGTGGACTTGCCAAAAAGGCTCCGATACGTGACCCTTCCAAAAAAGATGATGAATTGTAGTTGCAAAGTTGACTAAGAACATAGTTTGTTGGTTTCCAATAGAGTTTATGCTTTATACTTCGATGTTGTGATGAATTGTTACCTATTCATGAGAAGTCTATGATACGTCTCCAACGTATCTATAATTTTTATTGTTCCATACTGTTATATTATCATTCTTGGATGTTTTATAATCATTTTTAGTCATTTTAGATCAGTTTTTGGTACTAACCTATTGACATAGTGCCAAGTGCCAGTTGCTGTTTTTGGCATGTTTTTTACATCGCAGGTAATCAATATCAAATGGAGTCCAAACGCAGCGAAACTTTTTATTGATTTTTTTGGACCAGAAGACACCTAATGGGCCGGAGAAGCGCCTAGGGGTGCTCCGAGGGGAGCACAACCCACCAGGGCGCGCTTGGGGGCCCAGGCGCGCCCTGGTGGGATGTGCCCACCACAGGTGCCCCCCGGCCCGCCTCTTTGCTCTATAAATACCCCAATATTCCAGAAACCCTAGGGGAGTCGACAAAAATAAATTCCAGCCGCCGCAGAGTCCAGAACCACCAGATCCAATCTAGACACCATCACGGAGGGGTTCACCACTTCCATTGGTGCCTCTCCGATAATGCGTGAGTAGTTCTTTGTAGACCTTCGGGTCCGTAGTTAGTAGCTAGATGGCTTCCTCTCTCTCGTTTGATTCTCAATACAATGATCTCTTGGAGAGCCATATGACGTAACTCTTTTATGGTGTGTTTGTTGGGATCCGATGAACTTTGAGTTTATGATCAGATCTATCTCTTTTTATCCATGAAAGTTATTCGAGTTTCTTTGATCTCTTATATGCATGATTGCTTATAGCCTTGTATTTTTTCTCTGATATTTGGGTTTTGTTTGGCCAACTTGATCTATTTATCTTGCAATGGGAAGAGGTGCTTTGTAGTGGGTTCGATCTTACGGTGCTTGATCCCAGTGACAGAAGGGGAACCGACACGTATGTATTATTGCTACTAAGGATAAAACGATGGGGTCTATTTCTACATAAATAGATCTTGTCCACATCATGTCATCGTTCTTATTGCATTACTCCGTTTCTCCATGAACTTAATACACTAGATGCATGCCGGATAGCGGTCGATGTGTGGAGTAATAGTAGTAGATGCAGGCAGGAGTCGGTCTACTAATCTTGGACGTGATGCCTATATAATGATCATTGCCTGGATATCATCATGATTATTTGAAGTTCTATAAATTGCCCAACAGTAATTCATTTACCCACTGTTTGCTATTTTTATAGAGAAAAGCCACTAGTGAAACCTACGGCCCCCGGGTCTCTTTCTCATATTATTTGCCTTTGCGATCTATTTTATTTGCCTTTTATTTTTAGATCTATTAAACCCAAAAATACAAAAATACCTTGCTGCAATTTATTTTATTTGGCGTTTGATCTATCAATATTTCCAACTCTATCACGTCCGTTTGCCAATTTGTGGCACTGTTACCCGAAAGGGATTGATAGCCCCTTTTACACGTGGGTTGCGAGTATTTGTTATTTGTGCACAGGTGCTGTTTACGTAGTGTTGCTTGGTTCTCCTACTGGTTCGATAACCTTGGTTTCATCACTGACGGAAATACCTACCGTCGTTATGCTGCATGACCCCTTCCTCTTTGGGAAAATACCGACGTAGCTTCAAGCCGCATCAAAAGGAATATTTGGCGTCGTTGCCGGGGAGGATCATCTACATCTACCAGGTTCCTAATCACAAATCTCATCTCCTTGCAATTTACATTATTTGCCGTTTTCCTCTCCCCCACTTCACAAAAAAATTCTGTTTTATTCGACCTCTTTTTCGTTCGCCGTTTTCTCGTCAGATCTATCCTTTGCTTGCAACCATGAGTGATTTTGGTATGGCACCAATAGATGATGGCCTAACTCCTAGGATCTGACATACGGGCACTCTGGATGCTAAAACTTTTATCTTGGGGCAAGGTAATGTTATGGGAAAGGAACATATCCAAGAATTTTTCAATTGTGTGGGAAATCTAAGTCTTGATGATGCTCCTATACTTAGAACTACTAGATCTTATGCGGATGCTATTCCAGCACTAGTTCTAAAACTTGAAATTAAATTTATCCGTACCCATCCTACTTTGCAAAGATTGTTTTTTGAGCTCCTCGTTATAAAGAACCCTAAGGCTAAAAAGTTGGCCACTCTCGTTCTTATGTAAGAGTTTGACTATATCATACGGGAAGCTAGGGAAATCTTTGATTTCTATGGTATGAATCATGAAAAGCCCGTGATAGATGAAATTCTTTACAATAGTGATTATGCGTTAAGATATTTGCTTGGGGATAATAAAATCTTTGATGAGAATCTTAAAAAGGAAGCCCCCATTCTAGATGTAATTCAACAAGTTTTTAATAATGTTAATCAACACTACTCTTGGATTGTTGCCGGAAATCAATGCGGTTATGATAATGGGCAACTTAATAGTGCTAAAGTTTCTACGGTCAATATGTTTTATGTTGTTTTCACAAAACCTCAAGATGAAATCACCTCTAAGGGAATTAAGAAGAAGGATGACAAAACTTAGATCCTTGCTTTATGCCTAGCAAGGGGCGTGAAACAATAGCGCTTGCTGGCAGGTAACCCAATGAATAAAGGGGGGCCACCAAGTGGGCATAACCCACCTGGGCGCGCTAGGAGGCCCAGGCGCTCCCTGGTGGGTTGTGCCCTCCTTGGCCCACCTCTGGTGCCCCTCTTCTAATATATAAGTCATTTTGACCTAGAAAAAATAAGGAGAGGTATTTCGAGCCGAAGTGCCACCGTCTCGAGGCTTGGGCAGGAGCACTTTTGCCATCCGGCGGAGCGATTCCGCCAGGGGAACTTCACTCCCGGAGGGGAAATCATCGTCATCATCATCACCAACAACTCTCCCATCTTGGGGAGGCAATCTCCATCAACATCTTCAACAGCACCATCTCCTCTCAAACCCTAGTTCATATCTTGTGTTCAATCCTTGTACCAGAACTATAGATTGGTACTTGTGGGTGCTAGTAGTGTTGATTACATCTTGTAGTTGATTACTATATGGTTTCTTTGGTAGAAGATTATATGTTCAGATCAATTATGCTATTTAATACCCCTCTGATCTTGAGCATGATTATGATTTGTGAGTAATTACTTTTGTTCTTGAGGTCATGGGAAAAATCTTGTTGCAAGTAATCATGTGAACTTGATATGTGTCCGATATTTCGATGGTACATATGTTGTGATTCCCTTAGTGGTGTCGTGTGAACGTTGACTACATGACACTTCACCGTATTTGGGCCTCAGGGAATGCATTGTAGACTAGTTATTAGATGATGGGTTGCGAGAGTGACAGAAGCTTAAACCCTAGTTTATGCGCTATTCCGTAAGGGACTGATTTGGATCCAAAAGTTTAATGCTATGGTTAAATTTATTCTTAATACTTTTCTCGTAGTTGTGGATGCTTGTGAGGGGGTTAATCATAAGTAGGAGGTTTGTTCAAGTAAGAACATCACCTAAGCACCGGTCCACCCACATATCAAATTATCAAAGTAGCGAACACAAATCAAACCAACATGATGAAAGTGACTAGATGAAATTCCCGTGTACCCTCAAGAATGCTTTGCTTATCATAAGAGACCGTTTTGGCATGTCCTTTTCCTCAAAAGGATTGGGCTACCTTGCTGCACTTTTGTTACCATTACCGTTACTTGCTCGTTACAAATTGTCTTGCTATCAAACTACTCGTTACTTATAATTTCAGTGCTTGTAGAGAATACCTTGTTGAAAACCACTTGTCATTTCCTTCTGCTCCTCGTTGGGTTCAACACACTTACTTATCGAAAGGACTAAGATTGATCCCATATACTTGTGGGTCATCAAGAACATTGTCGAAATCATTGAGCACTACAGGGTCTGGGCAGCACGAAGAAGGACTCCCTGGTTGAACTCGCTTCGTCCATCATCGACCCATACTACGAAAAGATGAAGCAAGATGCCAACAGAACACGTCTCGTATCCTGGCACGGGGCCTGGATGTGGC
Source organism: Triticum urartu (assembly GCF_003073215.2). Classification (NCBI taxonomy): domain Eukaryota; kingdom Viridiplantae; phylum Streptophyta; class Magnoliopsida; order Poales; family Poaceae; genus Triticum; species Triticum urartu. The sequence continues at coordinate 275,879,701 of NC_053025.1, forward strand.
AACTGGATGAACCTCACCTCAGGTTCGTGGCCAAGAGCGTGTACACATGCTACGAGATGCACTGGCGAATTGTTGACATGAGGAAGTGCCTCATTACCGAGATCAACGAGGCCGGATCGAGCCACAAGCAGAGCAGTAGCGGCAAGCGTCCCAAGAAGTAGACGATGATCAGATGATCGTTTATCCTACTTAATTATGCATGTAATATATAGTTGACTTTGGTGTGTGGAAATGTCATGTGTGTAGTAGCCATCTATGTAATTATGCATGTAATAGTTTACTTTGGGTGTGCAAATGTCATGTGTGTAGTAGCCACCTATGTAATTGGATGTTTAATTTGGTTATGCAATCATGTCCTTATGTGTGTGTGTGTGTGTTGTTGTTCTGTATGCAATCCCAACACACAACACACATGTCTTATTAGCAGCAATCATTTGTGTTATTATCGGTCTTCGCACACATTTCTGATTACAGACCTGTTTGCCGCGTATCACACACATCTTGTTATATTGAGTCGTTTCTGTTATCTTGGCTCAATGCAAACAGTTCATCCGAGTGAACAATTTGCCCTCTACCGCACACACCTTCATCTAGCTGCCCGTTTTTGTTCTTGTTCCTCATGGAAACAGTTCATTGAACTGAACTATATGCCATGCATTGCACATGCAACTAAAATCTGAACTGTGTTTGATGCATGTGTCATCGCAAACGTTTTGCATATTTTTTGATGGTTTTTTACATCACCGTTTGCGATTATTGCATCGCACACAGTTTCGTCGAAGGGTCTCTGATCATAGTGTCGCGTTAGCAGCATCCTGCAGTAGTTAAAGTCTTCATATAATCAAATTCCTCATATGGTCAAAAGTACACTTATCCTCGTGCTAATGCTTCTGTTTCACAGGGAAAATCTAAGAGTCATGAATATGTGCATTATTCTTCAAATCATTATGTTCATAAGTCCTCGAAGAATTTCTCTACTTATTCATATGCATACTCTGACCCCTCTTCTGTGAAACGAAGTGCACTGGCTTCAATGCCACCTTTCTCATATGGAGCTCACAGAATGATGAACTCTTTGCTACCCCTCCAGATGTGGGTGGTGAACAAGAAGAACTAATCTCTTATGTAGGGTGAGGTCTCCAGACAAGCTTGAACGTCTGGAGAATTTGCTGGAGACCTGAGAATGCTTGAAAGGACGCAAGCTAATCATGAAGAAATGAATTACTCATTTCTCACGTCCTTATTGTTGTATCTATTGCACTACTTGATGAAATTCTATCTGATGAATTTGATGTTATATTCTTCACTATGAAGTATATGAGTTTGTAAGATGCACTAGTTCACCTGCAGGATGAATCTCTCAAAGATACTAAATGGTTCCTCAATAGTCAATGTACAAATCACATGACTGGTGACAAGAACTTGCTCATGGACTCTGCTCTATCTCCATCACATCTGAAGCATATCACCTATGCTGATAAAGGAAAAAAGCAACATATTGGGTCTAGGTAGGGTTGCAATCTCAAAGGATCGACACATGGACAAAGTCATGCTTGTCGAGTCCCTCGGATTCAACCTCATGTTTGTCTCAATGCTTTGTAATCTTGATATGGTTGTCATCCTTGGCAAATATCGTTGCATAGTACTCATGGAATCTGACAAATCCAAAGTCTTCGAAGGCTTTAGGAGAGGAGACCTCTATCGCACTGTCGGTCCAGCGATGGCCACTGTGTGCTAGCCTCGGCCACTGGGCACCGTCCCCAGCAGTTCTCCCTCCCCCTCCATGCGTGGCCCAGCCCTGCTGGTGATGCTGTCCTTGGATTGGGTGCGGGATCTGCAGGCAGTCGCAAGGGTGTAAGCGGCATCTTCCTGCTTGCGGCCCCCTCGCCACCAGCGGCCCATCCTCTCCCCCGAGGCACAACGACGGCTCTCATGGTGGCGACAAGTATACAGTGCTAGTGGTGGTTCTTGAAGCCCTCAAGGCGGGTCCTTGCTGGCACTACTCCAACCCCGACGACCTTGGACCTGTGTCCCTTCCGGTGTCCATGGCTGCCGACGTCCTCTGTCGGGCAGCTCTAGCCTCGGTGACCCAACAACTGTGTTTGTTCTAGCTTGCCTGGCTCCGCGATGTCCCGATGACTATGGACATGGTAACCAGGATCTGCGTCCCTCCAGTCCTTGCTTGCCGGCATTGCCGATCGCTGTCGCCCCACCCCCTTGTGGCTTGCTTCGCGCCCGCCCTACCTTGTACGCCTCAAAGCCTCCGCTTTTGCTAGATCCAATACTCAGGGATTCGGAGGCGGTGCCACCCTCCAAAGGCAGTTGCAACCCCGCCAGCCCGCTTCCGACATGGTGACTCCGACCGGATTTGGCTTCCTCATCTTCGTTTTCAGATGGCTATGGGATTGCTCAGCCTTAGGCCAGGGAGAAATCCTGGCTCGGCTTGCCGATGCTGGCAACGGCAGCGTCTGCGGATGTCGTTTCCGTCTTGGAGGCACTGTTAAGGCCCTCAGCTGCGCCCCTCTTCGAGCTCAGGGGAAACCCTAGGTCCGGTTCCTTTGCATCGGATGGCTCCGGCGTCTCGACGTTGTCCTCCTTCTTGAAGGCGCCATCTTGCTCGCTCGTGGTGTCCCTGGTTTTGGTTCTCGAGATGTTGATGCTCTAGTTGGTTCAGTGTTGCCACTCTTGGTTCGGGTTTGGTAGGTTTAGCTGTGATGTATCCTCTCTTGGGTCGAGCATCCCTTTCCTTTCTGCTCCAGGGACCATGTTCACGCCTGCCTGCGTCCGTGTCATGTGTTGTACCCCTATCTGTACTCATTCTATTTCTTCTATCAATGCAATGATACGCAAGCTTTGCGTACTCAAGAAGAAAATAAAAATAAGTTTCAAAAAATACATTGAATTTTTTGTAAAAATATGCCGAACAATTTTAACTACACAGTGTACATTTTCATGATATATGATGAACAAATTTTAAATATACATTGAACATTTTTGTAATATACGTTGAACAATTTGTAACTACACATTGAGCAATTTTGTTATATACGTTAAACGAATATTAAATACATATTGAACATTTTGTGATATGCGCTGAACAATTTTAAAATTGTGAACAAATGTTTTCTAAAAGTGAACAAAATTTGAAATCCATGAACAATTTTTGAAATCATGAACAAAATTTGGAATTTCAAACATTTTCTTGAAAACGAAGTATAAAAATAAAAATGAAAAAAGATAAAATGAAAGAATAGAAACACAAAAAAACACAAAAAAAACACAAAACCAAAAAAGGAAAAAATGGTTTAGTAGGTTCCCAAAACCAGGTTCTCGCTTGAAGTGGGCCGACCAGTGTGCCTCGTTTTCTCGCTTCGCTTCAGCGAAGCAGCGATCAACGGACACACACGGGCGTCATATAGGATATGTCGGGATGAAGTTGGGGGGGACTCCTCCTTCCTTGGCCGACGAGCCAAGGAGGGGAACCCTCCCCAAGTCGCCCACCCCTTTCCCCTATACCTATATATACATGAGGGGGCGCCCCCTTGAGACACACAAGTCCCTTTGATCTGGGCACCCCCACTCTAGTCCTCTCTAGTTCCTCATGATAGAGAAGCCCGTGAGTTTCTCTTCTCCCTCCTCTAGTTCTTCGGCGACTCAAAGCTTTGAACAGTGAATCGCTGTCGGATCATCAAGCCTGTATGCGTGCAATACTAAGAGAGATTGTTCTTTCGATCTTTTGTTCGAGGGATCATTCGTGGGACAGATCGACGGATTCAAGAATGATCTACACCAACTCTTTTTCCGCTGCAACTCGAAGGTGGTAATGATTTGATCTAACCTTGTATGCATCTTCATAGTAATCCTAGGATCTTGACCATAGACCAATTTTTTGTTTTTTTTTCTACTATGTCTCCCAAGAATATCTGATCTCCTTTTCGTAGATGACATATTACTTTTCTTCAAAGCAAACCATGACCAAGCAATAGAAGTTAGAAGTATTTTAAACCACTACACATCTGCTACTGGGCAATGTTAAATTCTAGAAGATGCTCACTTTTATTTTGTTTGACATTCCCTTCCAATCAGCAGGTTGATGTACGTACAATATTGCATGTTGAGAATGTTGGGTTTGAGGAAAGATATTTGGGGCTACCAACACCTGACAGACGTATGTGTTGGGGAACATAGCATTCAATTTCAAAAAACTTCCTACGATCACGCAAGATCTATCTAGGAGAAGCATACAAACGAAAGGGGGAGAGTGTGTCCATGTACCCTCATAGACCGAAAGCTGAAGCGTTAGGTTAACGCGATTGATGTAGTTGAACGTCTTCGTGATCCAACCGATCAAGTACCGAACGTACGGCACCTCCGAGTTCAGCACACATTCAGCTCGATGACGTCCCTCAAACTCTTGATCCAGCAGAGGGTCGAGGGAGAGTTTCTTCAGCACGACAGCGTGGTGACGGTGATGGTGATGTGATCCACGCAGGGCTTCGCCTAAGCACTACGACGCTATGACCGGAGGAGTAAACTGTGGAGGGGGGCACCGCACACGGCTAAGAGAACAATTGTTGTACTTTGGGGTGCCCCTGCCCCCGGATATAAAGGAGGAGAGGAGGAGGCCGGCCACCAGGGGCGCGCCAAGGAGAGGGGAGTCCTACTAGGACTCCAGTCCTAGTAGGATTCAGCCCCCCTCTTTTTTCCTTCTCATGGAGGGGAAAGAGGGAAGGGAGAGGGAAGGGAGAGGGAAGAGGAGAAGGAAAGGGGGCACGCCCCTCTCCTAGTCCAATTCGGACTCCCTATGGGTGGGGGGCGCAGCCACCCCTTGTGGGCTACCTCCCCTCTCCCCTATCGCCCATGTAGGCCCATTACTTTCCCCGGGGGGCTCCGGTAACCCCTTGGTACTCTGATAAATATCCGAAATGTCCCGAAACCATTCTGATGTCCAAATACTATCGTCCAATATATCAATCTTTACCTCTCGACTATTTCGAGACTCCTCGTCATATCCGTGATCTCATCCGAGACTTCGAACAACCTTCGGTCACCAAAACACATAACTCATAATACAAATCGTCATCGAACGTTAAGTGTGCGGACCCTACGGGTTCAAGAACTATGTAGACATGACCGAGACATATCTCTGATCAATAACCAACAGCGGAACCTGGATGCTCATATCGGTTCCTACATATTCTAGGAAGATCTTTATCGGTCAAACCACAATAACACCATACGTCATTCCGTTTGTCATCGGTATGTTACTTGCCCGAGATTCGATCGCCAGTATCCTCACACCTAGTTCAATCTCGTTATCGGCAAGTCTCTTTACTCGTTTCGTAATGCATCATCCCGCAACTAAGTCATTAGTCACATTACTTGCAAGGCTTATAGTGATGTGCATTACCGAGAGGGCCCAGAGATACCTCTCCGATACTCGGAGTGACAAATCCTAATCTTGATCTATGCCAACCCAACAAACACCTTCAAAGACACCTGTAGAGCATCTTTATGATCACCTAGTTATGTTGTGATGTTTGATAGCACACAAGGTGTTCCTCCGCTATTTGGGAATTGCATAATCTCATAGTTAGAGGAAGTATGTATAAGTCATGAAGAAAGCAATAACAATAAAACTTAACAGTCATTATGCTAAGCTAACATATGGGTCTTGTCCATCACATCATTCTCCTAATGATGTGATCCCGTTCATCAAATGGCAAAACATGTCTATGGTCAGGAAACTTAACCATCTTTGATTAACGAGCTAGTCTAGTAGAGGCATACTAGGGACACTTCGTTTTGTCTATGTATTCACACATGTATCAAGTTTCCGGTTAATTCAATTCTAGCCTGAATAATAAACATTTATCACGATATAAGGAAGTATAAATAACAACTTTATTATTGCCTCTACACTACTAGGGAAAACCTTATACACAGATGATACGTCTCCAATGTATCTATAATTTTTGATTGCTCCATGCTATTATATTATCTGTTTTGGATGTTAATGGGATTTATTTTACACTTTTATATTATTTATGGGACTAACCTATTAACCGGAGGCCCGGCCCAAATTGTTGTTTTTTTGCCTATTTTAGTGTTTCGCAGAAAAGGAATATCAAACAAAGTCCAAACGGAATGAAACCTTCGGGAACGTGATTTTCTCAACAAACGTGATCCAGGAGACTTGGAGTGGGCATCAAGAAACAATCGAGGAGGCCACGAGGCAGGGGGGCTTGCCTACCCCCCTGGGCGCGCCCTCCACCCTCTTGGGCCCCTCGTTGCTCCACCGACCTACTTCTTCCTCCTATATAAGTCCACGTACCCCGCAAACATCCAGGAGCACCACAAAAACATAATTCCACCGCCGCAACCTTCTGTACCCGAGAGATCTCATCTTGGGGCCTTTTGTGGAGCTCCGTCGGAGGGGGCATTGATCACAGAGGGCCTCTACATCAACTCCATGGCCTCTCCGATGATGTGTGAGTAGTTTACTTTAGACCTTCGGGTCCATAACTAGTAGCTAGATGGCTTCTTCTCTCTCTTTGAATCTCAATACAAAGTTCTCCTCGATCTTCTTGGAGATCTATTTGATGTAATCTTATTTTGCGATGTGTTTGTCGAGATCCGATGAATTGTGGGTTTATGATCAAGTTTATCTATGAACAATATTTGATTCTTCTCTGAATTCTTTTATGTATGATTGGTTTATCTTTGCAAGTCTCTTCGAATTATTAGTTTGGTTTGGCCTACTAGATTGATCTTTCTTGCAATGGGAGAAGTGCTTAGCTTTGGGTTCAGTCTTGCGGTGCTCGATCCCAGTGACAGTAGGGGAAATGACACGTATTGTATTGTTGCCATCGAGGATAAAAAGATGGGGTTTATATCATATTGCATGAGTTTATCCCTCTACATCATGTCATCTTGCTTAAAGCATTACTCTGTTCTTATGAACTTAATACTCTAGATGCATGTTGGATAGCGGTTGATGTGTGGAGTAATAGTAGTAGATGCAGAATAGTTTCGGTCTACTTGTCACGGACGTGATTCCTATATACATGACCATACCTAGATATTCTCATAACTATGCTCAATTCTATCAATTGCTCGATAGTAATTCGTTTACCCACCGTAATACTTATGCTCTTGAGAGAAGCCACTAGTGAAACCTATGGCCCCCGGGTCTATCTTCCATCATATTAATCTTCCAACACTTAGCTATTTCTATTGTCGTGTATTTTACTTTGCATCTTTATTTCTCTTTATCATAAAAATACCAAAAATATTATCTTATCATATCTATCAGATCTCACTCTCGTAAGTGACCGTGAAGGGATTGACAACCCCTTTATCGCGCTGGTTGCGAGGTTCTTATTTGTTTGTGTAGGTGTGTGGGACTCGAGTGTGATCTCCTACTGGATTGATACCTTGCTTCTCAAAAACCAAGGGGAATACTTACGCTACTTTACTGCATCACCCTTTCCTCTTCAAGGGAAAACCAACGCAGTGCTGAAGAGGTAGCAAGAAGGATTTCTTGCATCGTTACCGGGGAGATTCGCGCCAAGTCAAGTCAAGATTTGACTCCCGACAACGAGCCATTTCTGGCGCCGTTGCCGGGGAGTCTACGCACAAGTCAAGACATACCAAGTACCCATCACAAACTGTTATCACTCGCATTACATTATTTGTCATTTGCCTCTCGTTTTCCTCTCCCCACTTCACCCTTGCTGTTTTATTCGCCCTCTCTTTTCCGTTCGCCTCTTTTTTGCTTGCTTCTTGTTTGATCGTGTGTTGGATTGCTTGCTTGTCACGATGGCTCAAGACAATACTAAATTGTGTGACTTTGCCAATACCAACAACAATGATTTTCTTAGCACTCCGATTACTCCTCTTACCGATGCTGAATCTTGTGAAATTAATGCTGCTTTGTTGAATCTTGTCATGAAAGATCAATTCGCCGGCCTTCCTAGCGAAGATGCCACTACCCATCTAAATAGCTTTGTTGATTTGTGTGATATGCAAAAGAAGAAAAATGTGGACAATGATATTGTTAAATTGAAGCTATTTCCTTTTTCCCTTAGAGATCGTGCTAAAGCTTGGTTTTCGTCTTTGCCTAAAAATAGTACTGATCATGGAATAAGTGCAAAGATGCTTTTATCTCTAAGTATTTTCCTCCCGCTAAAATCATCTCTCTTAGAAACGATATTATGAATTTTAAGCAACTTGATCATGAACATGTTGCACAAGCTTGGGAGAGGATGAAATTAATGATACGTAATTGCCCTACACATGGTTTGAATCTTTGGATGATTATACAAATTTTTATGCCAGATTGAATTTTGCTTCTAGAGATCTTTTAGATTCGGCCGTGGGAGGCACTTTTATGGAAATCACTTTAGGATAAGCTACTAAACTCCTAGATAATATTATGGTTAATCATTCTCAATGGCACACTGAAAGATCTACTAATAAAAAAGTGCATGGGATAGAAGAAAATAATGTTTTGAGTGGAAAGATGGATGAACTTATGAAATCGTTTGCTAATAAGAGTGTTTCCTCTGATCCTAATGATGTGCCTTTGTCTACCTTGATTGAGAATCATAATGAATCTATGGATGTGAATTTTGTTGGTAGGAACAATTTTGGTAATAACACGTATAGAGGTAATTTCAATTCTAGGCCGTTTCCTAGTAATTCCTCTAATAATTATGGTAATTCCTACAACAGTTCTTATGGAAATTTTAATAAGATGCCCTCTGAATTTGAGACTAGTGTTAAGGAGTTTATGAATTCGCAAAAGAATTTCAATGCTTTGCTTGAAGAAAAATTGCTTAAGGTTGATGAATTGGCTAGGAACATTGATAGAATTTCTCTTGATGTTGATTCTTTGAAACTTAGATCTATTCCACCTAAGCATGATATCAATGAGTCTCTCAAAGCCATGAGAATTTCCATTCATGAGTGCAAAGAAAGAACCTCTAGGATGCGTGCTAAGAAAGATTGCTTTGTGAAAGTGTGTTCTTCTAGTTATTAAATCTTTGTTTTGCAATATGAATCTTGATAATGATGGGACTGAAGATGAGCCACCTTTACGTAGAAGGCGTTCCAAAAATTCGGAGTTTTTAGATCTTGATGCAAAAATTGATAAAAGTGGGATTGAAGAGGTCAAACTTTAAATAGCAATGAACCCACTATCTTGGATTTCAAGGAATTTAATTATGATAATTGCTCTTTGCTAGATTGTATTTCCTTGTTGCAATCTGTGCTAAATTCTCCTCATGCTTATAGTCAAAATAAAGCTTTTATTAAACATATCGTTGATGCTTTGATGCAATATTATGACGAAAAACTTGAGTTGGAAGTTTCTATCCCTAGAAAACTTTATGATTAGTGGGAACCTACTATTAAAATTAAAATTAAAGATCATGAATGCTATGCTTTGTGTGATTTGGGTGCTAGTGTTTCCACGATTCCGAAAACTTTATGTGATTTGCTAGGATTCCGTGAATTTGATGATTGTTCTTTAAACTTGAACCTTGCAGATTCCACTATTAAGAAAACTATGGGAAGAATTAATGATGTTCTTATTGTTGCAAATAGGAACTATGTGCCCGTAGATTTTATTGTTCTTGACATAGATTGCAATCCTTCATGTCCTATTATTCTTGGTAGACCTTTCCTTAGAACGATTGGTGCTGTAAGTGCATCTAGTGCCACCCCTAGTTGGTTTTGGAGTATTGACGACAAACCTGGTTGAGGGACTAATGTGTTTGTGAGAATTGCAGGATAACATAGGTAGAAGTCCCTCATTGATTCGGTTTTCCTACCAGAGATGACCCCTAAAAATGTATGAAGACATTGAAGTCAAAAGTGGTATGTGAAGACATTCACATTGAAGACTATGACAAGAGAAGACATCGCGTGAAGACAATGGAGCGCGAAGACTTAGTTGTTTCGTCGTTCTTTTTCTTCTTTGTTGAGTCATAGGAACCACCGTACTGTTAAGTGGGGTCCAAGAGAACCAGTCAGAATGACTGAAGTGATGCTTAACCAAAATCCTATATCTTCGAGTGAAGACTATGAGAGCAAATCTTATTTAGAGTTGGATAAGTCAGCTTTCCTTGTAGCCCAAGTAAAGTTGCCGTGTGTGTTTGAAATCTGACCATTGGAACACGTGTCAGCTCCTTAGTGACCCAGGGTCATTTCGGACAAATCAGGTCGGGTTGCCTAGTGGCTATAAATAGCCCACCCCCTACAACCATAAACGGTTGGCTGCTCAGAGTTAGTGTACGGCTTTTGTCGTTTGAGAGCAACCCACCTCGAAGCCTTTGAGAGAGAATTCCTTGCGAGGACAAAGCCCTAAACACCCAGAGCCAAAGAGTGTTAGGTATCACTGAAGTCTTCCTATCTGTGTGATCTGAAGACTTATTACACTTGAGGACTGTGAATCCTCCAGCCGGTTAGGCGTCACGTTCTGAGCATCCAAGAGTCATTGTGGATTGCCGATGAACGAAGTCTGTGAAGGTTTGGAAGTCTACCTTGAAGACTTACCAGAGTGATTGGGCGAGGACTGGGTGTCCTTAGCTCAAAGGGAATAAGGTGATGACACGGTCTTCTGAGTTGAATCTCAGCCTCCCTAACCAGACGTACAGTTGTCACAACAACTGGAAGTGGTCCAACAAATCATTGTATTCAACGAGTCACTGGTTCTATCCTTCCCATCTCTTTATTTACAGTTGGTCCTTGTGAAGTCATTGCTTGTTTGCATTATCCTTTGTCTTCACTGAGTGACTGCTTGTTCTGATTGGCTTCATACTATCTTCCTACCTGATCTATACTGCCTATCTGCTATTAGTCGTTGTGCTTTCACTTCATTGAATACTCGACTATGGCTTGCTTAGTGTAGTCTACCTTCCGCTGCATGGTAATAGGTTTATCTCTATCATTTGTCTTCGAAACTTCCATGTTTTGAAGACTTTCATAAAAATCGCCTATTCACCCCCCCTCTAGTCGATCACTAGCACTTTCAATTGGTATCAGAGAAAGGTACTCCCTTGTTCTGTGTGATTCGGTTTAACCACCTGGAGTTTTAGCTATGTCGACTGCAGGGATAATCAAAGTCTCCGTTGCGTGCCCAGTCTTCTATGGAACTGAATATCCCTACTGGAAGAATAAGATGCGCATGCATCTTGAAGCCATTGATGTCGACCTCGGGTATGTCGTCAAGAATGGCGTCCCCAAGGCTGGTGAAGGTGTCACCGCTGCTGATGTCAAGAAGTTCATTCAACTAGACTCCACTGCCAAGAACATCATCTGTGGTCATCTGACCAAAGGGCAGTATGGCCGTGTGAGTGCTCTGGAAACATCTAAGCTAGTCTGGGACTGGCTTTCCAAGGTCAACGAAGGCGTCTCAACCCAGAGAGATCAAAGAATCAGTGTCCCTCGCAACCTCTTCAACCGCTTCAAGAGAAACGACAATGAGAATGTCCAGCTCACGTTTGATCGACTCACTGACATCACAAATGAGCTTCAAGCCCTCGGCGCTACTGAGATCACCAAGCATGAAGTCATCAAGACACTCCTGAGATCACTTGACAGCTCGTTTGACACCCTAGCCCTGATGATTCAAGAACGTCCTGACTTCAAGACACTCGATCCATCTGACATACTTGAAAGGCTCAACACACATGAGTTTCAGCTTTCTGAGAAAAGAGACATCTACGGTCCCAACTATGGGCGAACTCGTGCCTTGAAGGCAAAAGCTGTCTCCTCATTTGAAGAAGAATCTGACTGCAGTTCTGATGATCCTGAAGACATTGGAAAGGAGCTTGCTATGCTTGTGAAGAAGTTCCAAAAATTCACCAAGAAGAAAGGCTTCAGAAAGTCTTCACGATCAAGCTCAAGGAATGATGAAGCTTCTGCTCATGACTATAAGAAGAAAACATGCCACAAGTGCAAGAAACTTGGCCACTACATCTCTGAGTGTCCACAGTGGGACAATGAGAACAAGAAGAAAAAGAAGAAGAAGAAGAAGAAGAAGAGCAAGGAGTATGATTCTGACGACAAGAAGAAGAAGAAGAAGAAGAAGAAATACTCAAAGTCTTCTTCCAAGTCTTCCTCAAAGTCTTCATCACACAAGAAGAGCTCATCTAGCAAGGCTCGTGCGTTCGTTGGCAAGGAAATGGATTCAGAGGAGGAGTCCGCTTCGGAGGAGGCGGAGGTGGAGTCTGAGGAGGAGTCCGATTCTGGCGTTGCAAGTCTGGCTACAACATACGTTGCCAAGTCCATCTTCAACACTGAAGACAATGGCTTCATCACCGACGATGATGCAAATGACAAGGACTACTCCGCTCCCACCTACTGCTTCATGGCACGTGGTGCCAAGGGTATGACACCAGCTGCTTCAGAATGGATTATTGATAGTGGATGTACTAATCACATGACTGGCAAGCGAAGTCTTCTCATGGACTCAACTTTACGTCCATCTGACAAGAGCCACATCACATTTGCTGATACTGGTAAAAGCAAGGTATTGGGTCTAGGTAGAGTTGCAATCTCAAGGGATCAACACATGGATAAAGTGATGCTTGTTGAATCCCTTGGTTTCAACTTAATGTCTGTCTCAATGCTTTGCGATTTAAACATGATTGTGATATTTGGAAAATATCGTTCCCTTGTTCTAATGGAATTTGACAAGTCTTTAGTCTTTGAAGGGTATTGGAAAGATGATTTGTACGTGGTAGATTTCTCAGCAGGACCACAGCTTGCCGTATGTCTTCTGGCAAAAACTTCTGAATGCTGGCTCTGGCATTGGAGGCTAGGGCATGCTGGCATGAGGAACTTACACACTCTTGCAAAGAAGAAGCATGTCATAGGCATCGAGGGCGTCAAGTTCAAGAAGGATCACTTATGCGGTGCCTGTGAAGCAGGAAAGATGACGAGGGCCAAGCATCCCTCGAAGACAATCATGACAACGACTCAACCTTTCGAACTGCTCCACATGGACCTTTTCGGTCCCACTCACTACTCAACTCTTACTACTACTGCTTGTCTCTATGGCTTTGTCATTGTTGATGATTATTCAAGATATACCTGGGTGCATATAATCCTCTACAAGACTGAAGTGCAGGATGTCTTCAGACGCTTCGCCAATCGAGCCATGAACAACTATGGCGTCAAGATCAAGCACATCAGAAGTGACAATGGCACTGAATTCAAGAACACTGGCCTAGACACTTATCTTGATACTTTGGGCATCACTCATGAATTCTCAGCTCCGTACACGCCGCAGAAGAATGGCGTCGTGGAACGCAAGAACAGAACACTTATTGAGATGGCCCGAACGATGCTCGATGAATACAAGAATCCGAGGAAGTTCTGGCCTGAAGCCATTGATACTGCATGCCATATCATCAACCGTGTTTATCTTCACAAGCTTATGAACAAGACATCCTATGAGCTCCTTACTGGCAAGAAGCCAAATGTCAGTTACTTCAGAGTATTTGGTGCCAGGTGCTGGATCAAGGATCCACATCACACTTCAAGATTTGCACCAAAATCACATGAAGGTTTTATGCTTGGATATGGAAAGGATTCGCACTCCTACAGAGTCTTCAACCTCTTTCACTATAAAGTGGTTGAAACTGTGGATGTGCGGTTCGATGAGACTAACGGCTCGCAAAGAGAGCACCTGCCAAATGTGCTAGATGAAGCACCATCCAGTGAAACCATCAAACTCATGGGAACTGGAGAAATCATACCGTCTGAAACTCAGCCTGAAGAGGAACTCATCATCTCTGCACCTGATCAACCTGAAGACAATGCTCAGCCTGAAGACAATCCTTCTAACGATGACAATGATCAGTAAGAGCAAAATCTTCATCATGTTCATCCTCGTGTTGCAAATGAAGTATAGATTGAGAGAATAATTGATAACATCAATGCACTAGGTCCACTCACTCGTTCAAGGGCAACACAGCTAGCAAATTTCTCTGGGCACTTCACATTCGTCTCAATATCTGAACCCAAGAAAGTTGATGAAGCCTTCATGGAACCTGAATGGATTCAAGCTATGCAAGAAGAGCTTCAACAGTTTGAGCTGAATAATGTATGGGAACTGGTTAAGCGTCCTGATCCACGGAAGCACAATATAATAGGCACCAAATGGATATACCGCAACAAGCAAGATGAGCATGGTCAAGTTGTCAGAAACAAAGCTCGTCTCGTTGCTCAAGGATATACTCAAGTGGAAGGCATTGACTTCGATGAAACATTTGCTCCTGTGGCTAGACATGAAGCCATACGCATACTGCTGGCCTATGCAAATCATCATAACATACTTCTATATCAAATGGATGTGAAGAGTGCCTTTCTCAATGGCAAGATTGAAGAAGAAGTGTATGTTGCACAACCGCCTGGCTTTGAAAATCCAAAACATCCTGACATGGTATACAAGCTCAACAAGGCACTGTATGGCCTCAAACAAGCCCCTCGGGCCTGGTATGACACACTCAAAGACTTCTTCGGCCAAATATATGAGCAAAGGCTTCAAACCTGGTTCCCTGGATCCCACTCTCTTCACAAAGACATATGATGGTGAATTGTTTGTGTGCCAAATATATGTGGATGACATTATCTTCGGCTGCACTAACCAGAAATACAGTGAAGAGTTTGGATATATGATGCAAGAGCAATATCAGATGTCCATGATGGGTGAGCTGAAGTTCTTCTTCGGCCTTCAAATACGTCAGCAACGCAACGGCATCTTCATATCTCAAGAGAAATACATCAAAGATTGCGTGAAGAAATTTGGAATGCAAGACTGCAAAGGGTACACGACGCCAATGCCAGCCAAACACCATCTGGGTCCCAACGACAATGGTAAAGAGTTTGATTAAAAGATATACCGCTCCATGATTGGTTCTTTGCTTTATTTATGTGCATCTAGGCGAGATATCATGCTTAGTGTTTGCATGTGTGCCCGGTTCCAAGCGGCACCAAAGGAATCGCATCACTTAGCTGTGAAGCGAATTCTTAGATATTTGGCTCACACCCCAACACTAGGATTATGGTATCCAAAGGGCTCAGAGTTTGATCTAGTTGGATTCTCGTATGCTGATTATGCTGGTGATAAGGTCGATCACAAGTCTACATCAGGCACGTGTCATTTTCTGGGACGATCACTTGTATGTTGGTCTTCAAAGAAGCAGAACTGTGTATCTCTCTCCACTGCTGAATCTGAATACATTGCTGCTGGATCTTGCTGCGCTCAGCTTCTATGGATGAAGCAAACACTCAAAGACTATGGCATTCATCTGAAGCAAGTGCCACTCTACTGCGACAACGAGAGCACCATCAAAATTGCCAACAACCCAGTTCAGCACTCAAAGACAAAGCACATTGAAATTCGTCATCACTTTCTCAGAGATCATGTTATGAAGGAAGATATTGATATCATACGCGTCAACACTGAAGAGCAATTGGCAGATATCTTCACAAAGCCCTTGGATGAGAAGAGGTTTTGCAAGTTACGGTGTGAGCTAAATATCTTGGAATCCTCAAATGTCCTGTGATCAGGCACACTTCCTAACACTTGTGCATGTTGATGACTTAGATGTGCAACACACAAAGTAACGTATGTTTTCAATCAATGAAGACTTGCATTCTGAGTGTGAATACATAAACGTGGAATTTGACTTCAGAGCACCATGAAAGTTGTGCGCAGTGTCTGGGTCTAATACTTCCTATACGGTGGGTAACGCCACCACAAAATTCTTCCCTAAGAAGTGTTTCTCACATGGCGTTACATTTGCAAAGTCTTCACTTTCTGTTTGTCTTCAATGTTAACATGTCCTCATGTTTATCTTCAACATACTGATTTGGTTTCTGTCCTCTACAGCATTCACTTATAGCTATGGCTTCTTGCTGAATCTTTTGAACTAAGTGAATGTGATCGGACCCTAACCCCTCTATGCTTCTTTCCTAAGTCTATCTATCCAAATCATATGCATTCTATTGACACTGTCAAAATGTCTTCTTTGCATCCTTGTCAGCAGAAGATACAGAGACAAACATTAATCCACTTTCAATGCTAAATCCTTTCACCTGAAACCCGGAGAAGTGGGAACGACCACCCGACAATCCAGGCGTGGGTGGGAACGTGGAACAACCTCCGATGTGTTGCATGATAGCCACGTGTCCTTTAGATGTGAACCGCCAGGGGCACCTGTGTAATAACACTGTGCCGTCCCTGTCCCTATATATACACGCCTCACCCCAGTCATTATCCTTTCTTCCACTCTCGCACAAACCCTAGCGCCACCGCTAGCCCTCGACGACGCCGGCGACGAAGCGCTTCGCTGCCGCGACCTCACCGACGCCGTCTTCATGCCGACCGCGGACATCGTCTTCTCCGCCGTCACCGTAGGTGTCCTCCATCGCCAAGTTAGGGCACAGAAGATTCGAACTGCTCGGCCTCCTCTCCCACTCCGTCTAGCAGTTCCTCATGTGGTAAATAAAACCTCCTTTTTACGGTCCCTTTGATCCGATAGATTCATCCTTTTCTACCACAAGCAGTTTCTATTCACACAAGTTGGATCTATTTCATACTGCATCTCATATTATGCCTAGTATGTTCACTTATGCTTCACAAAGTAGTTAGATTCCTCACTTGTACTTATTCGTGGATTCGTACAAATCTGGAACCAACTCTCTATCTATGAGTGAATGTCTTCGCACTATGAGGTCAATGTCTTCTAAACTGATTTATCTTCAAAATCTTCTGAGAATGCATATGACCTCTTCCCCTTCCCTCGCACCTTAATGCTGTCACAGGTACATGTCTGTGGGAGAATCCCTTGGTTCTCATAGTCTGCATTCATTTGCAGAATTTTTACAGCATCATATAGATTCCCCTGAAGCCAGCTCTTGTCTGACCAGTAGATGAAAGACTTTGATAGTTTTGAAGCCTTTCAGTCTAAACTTCATGGCACCAGAAAAATCTGCAAGAAAGGGTGGCAGGCAGTGTCGTGGCAACACCTCAAGAGATTTGCCTCCAGACCTCTATGAGCTGTACAAGACAGATCCGGAGGAGGACTACAATCATCGGAAAACTCGAATCCAATGGATTCGAAGATATTGGGCAGAACAGTGGTTCAAGTACAGGTCCGTGACCCAGGAGTATACTGAGAAGAATGCCATCAAGCGACCGCGGGGAGACATCCTATATAAAAAATTTCAACCCAGGTCTAGAGCTGAAGCCATTGAATAGGGCTTTTATCCCTGTATGGTCCGTGGACCTCAGCCTGCAGATGCAGACCCATCGTAACTGCTATGGTGTCGTGACGAAAATCTGTTCAAGCGCAACCTTCAGTTTGCCAGGAACTCAGCCAAAGAAAACAAGAAGTCACGGGCCTTAGACTTCAACCCAGGTCCCTCTGCTCCTTGTGCTGATGGCTCACGCGAAGCTGAACCCAATCTTGTTGGGCCCTTCTACAACCTGGAAGGTCTCATCACTCGTATTATAGTTCAAGGGGCAGTCGTGGATCAACCTGCAGACGATGCTGAATCTGATGAAGCACATGCGCCACCGAAGCCAAAGAAGCTGAAGAAGCCTAAAGCTTCAAAGCCTGCCCCTGCACCAAGAGTCTCATGGGCGAAGCCTCTGGCCACTGCACCTCCTGAACACAGTGTGCAGTCTGAAGATCTGTCACGCATCTCCAAGCCCTCCAGAGTGAAGATGCCCATGCAGCCCACCAGCCAAGAACTGACGCCTGCTGCAGTTCTGCGAAATGAAAATGACGCCATTGATCTGTCCAGCGACGACGATCTTGGCGATGACGCTCTCGAGCAGTTGATCAAGAGCAATCAAGAGGCAGAAATATTCAATGACCTTCCTCTCTTTGATGTTGAAATCATCAACACGTTCCTTGATGAGTGGTTTGACAGCCCGAATGTTAGCTTTGATGATCTTCAGCTTCCCATTGGCCTCAGCGTCGCCTTCCACGGAGCCATTGCTGCTGAGCTGGCTCTAGCTCAGAAGATTGTTGAGCTAAAGCATAAGATAGATTATGAAAAGGCTCAGTTCAAGAAGCATATGGCCAAGCTCAATGTTGAAGACATTCAGAACTTCCAGACCATGATGCATGAGCATAAGGAAGCATTCCGAACCAAGCGCGAAGAAGCCAAAGGTTCTCGTGAGCACATGAAGGATCTTGCTGCTAAATGTGTCCAAGGATACAATGAAGCTGAAAAGCGCAAGGCCTTGGGACGACCAGGCATCGACCCTAGAATGGCGGCCAAGAAGAAGAAGAAGCCAGCTGTGGCAGAACCCGAAGCACCAAGGCAGTACATCCAATTGTCTTCCCAGCCAGTATGACAGGCTCGAAGCCTAAGGTCCACACAGTGGTTTCAGAACTGAAGAAAACAAGGGCAGCTGAAGCTGAAGCCAGAAAGCGCAAAACCAAGGGCACCACTGATGATGCTCCTCCAACTAAGAAACGCAAAACCAAGAAGAGAGATCGGGCTGCTCCCACAAAGCCCCTTGAGGCCGAGCCATTCTCAGTGGCTCGTCCTGCGTCTAAAAATCAAGAACGCCAAGTGATAGTTCATGAGCCTGCTTCCCTAGAGGCTCCTGAAGCTGAAGACAATCCAGCTGTTGACCCCACCGCAGCTGAAGACATTGGTCCTCACGACAATGTTGAAGATGATGAAGTCCTTCCTCAGATCGAGCACCAATTGGTATCATCGCCTATGCTCACGCATAGCGAACTCATCAGCATTGGTCGTCCTCTGACGCCAACTGCTCAGGATGCATCGTGGGCTGATCACCCACAACGATAAGACACCCCCAGTTCTCCCCAACCGCAAGCTACCTCACCAGTGAAAGATGACGATGACTTTGAGGCCCAGCACACTCCATCTCCGCAAGTGTCGCCGGCATTACGCAGGCTTCGCAAAGGACTAAGGCCCCAAGTCCCTCCCACTATGCATGTATCTGAGTCTAAAACCAAAATGGCTGAAGATATTCCGGCTGCATCAGCCGATGAAGAAGAAGAACCAAGAGTTGAAGCAGACAGAGTTGCTACACCCCCGTCCCACCAAGATGTTGTTCTCGAGGAGAACGTGTCCGACCCTACAGCTCCTGAAGTGGAGGTTAACAATCTTGAGGCAGCCACCAACATCACCACTGAAGCCAATGACGTTGTCATGGCTGAAGCTAATCCTGCGCCTGAAGCCACTTCTGAAGCACCTGAAGTACAAGCGCCTGAAGCCACTGTAGCGCCCGAAGCCACTGCTGAAGCACCTGAAGTGCAAGCACCTGAAGTCAATGTGGCCCATGAAGCCCATGACGACAATTCCAATGCTCATGTTCCCCCTCCAAGACCTCATACCATTGAGCTGGCATTTGATCATGGTCAGCCTGTTATGGTCCGCTGGCCCGTTCTGGTTCCTCCACCTGTTGCGGGTCCACAATTTGAGTATCATGTCGACCACAGACCTCAAGTCCAAAAGCCCAAGCCAAGACTTCCATGATTCCCAGGCACTGTAACTTCACCTGGGGTCTTCAATGTGAATGGCTTCGTGGCACATAACACCTTCTTCAACAGCGCCAAGAACCCTTATACCAGACCTCGCATTTCATCAGATCGGTTCTGGAGTTATCAGCAGCGCAGCTACTGTTCCTGTGTCCTATACAATCAAGGGCGCATATTTCAACATATGTGCCTCGACTCTGAAGCTATAGCTGGCCCGCCCTATCTTGAAGAAGCGTTGGGTTGCTTCAGAGATGCTGGACTGCTGCAGTTTGTCACCGACAAGGAACACTGGAATGAAGAGCTTCTGCTACAGTTCTATGCAACTCTTCACATTCGAGGTTACAACAGGGATCCGAAGACTTGGGTCCTTGAGTGGATGATAGGCAATGTCCATCATGAAGCCAAAGCTCTTGATATCATTGAGCTCACAGGCCTGCCCACTCCTGGTGAATACTATGAACCAGGTTGTCAACAACATCAGAATGCCTTAGAAAGCATTTTTCAGAAGCCAGAACCCAACATGAGTCAAATGTTGAGCATGATGAAGCCTCTGCCTCATGACGCTGAATACCCATCTGAGTTCTTTGTTGAAGACCTAGAGTACCTGCCTCGCACCATTTACCATATCATCAGGAAGAATCTATGGCCTGTCACAGGACACTCATCTGCAGCAAAGCTTGAAGGAGCAATGAAGACTTTGGTTTTCTATATCTTCAATGGCATCAGCTTCAATGCTCAAGACTTCTTCATCAGGCAGTTGGCTGCATCTGGCTCCGACATTTTTGGGTTGAAATTCTACACTCCATGGGTCATGCGTCTTATCAAGCGTCACTCCGCCTTCAACTATCAGCCGTCTGCGCGCAATCATCTTATATTCTTGCCAGAGGTTGATCTGTTAGTTGAAGCTATTTACCCAGAGCCGGCTAAGGATCCCATTTATCTTCACAATGTTGATCACCAAAGCTTCACCCAGCCTATTGAAGGAGTTCCAGCAGTTTCTCGTGTTTATCCTCTTGCTGGCAACACACGTGCCCCTCGCGCTCAAACTGACGCCACTGGTAGCACCATTGCGCAAAGGCCTCGAAGGCGATCTCGTGTCCTAAATGACCGAGAGCTTCTCGTCGCGCTACACCAGAAACAGGACAAACATCACGACTGGCTTAAGCATCAGATGCAAAGCCTCTTGGTGGATGTCAATCGCATTCGCAATCTTGCCACCAAGAATGCCTTTGTTACTCATGAAACCTGTCGGAGGTCTTGGAAGAGTTTGACATTGCTTAGTGCTGAAGCTGATCTGCAGGACGATGGCTTCACCGAAAGATTCAAGTTTGACTCAACTCCTCCAAGGAATGCTCACTTGCGTCGGACTCCCTCACTTGAAGACTCTGACTACTCGTCCTCGGCTGCGACAGTGAATGCCAGAGTCATCGATGACCAAGATGATGCAACTTCACCTCCTCCAACTTCAGCGCGTGTCGACACTGCACCAAGTTCTTCTGCACCACCGGACCTCAACGATGACCCTGCTGCCTCGCCTGCACCTCATGGGAATGTAAGTGCATCTAGTGCCACCCCTAGTTGGTTTTGGAGTATTGACGACAAACCTAGTTGAGGGACTAATGTGTTTGTAAGAATTGCAGGATAACATAGGTAGAAGTCCCTCATTGATTCGGTTTTACTACCAGAGATGACCCCTAAAAATGTATGAAGACATTGAAGTCAAAGGTGGTATATGAAGATATTCACATTGAAGACTATGACAAGAGAAGACACGATATGAAGCCTATGGAGCTCGAAGACTTAGATCTTTCGTAGTTCTTTTTCTTTTGTGTAGAGTCATAGGAACCACCGTACTGTTAAGTGGGGTCTAAGAGAACCAGTCAGAATGACTGAAGTGATGCCTAAACCAAAAACCTATGTCTTCGAGTGAAGAAAATAAGAGCGAATCTTGTCCAGAGTCGGACAAGTCAGCTTTGCTTATAGCCCAAGTAAAGTTGCCATGTGAGTTTGAAATCTGACCGTTGGAACACGTGTCAGTTCCTTAGTGACCTAGAGTCATTTCGGACAAATCAGGTCGGATTGCCAAGTGGCTATAAATAGCCCACCCCCTACAACCATAAACGGTTGGCTGCTCAGATTGAGAGTACGGCTTTTGTTGTTTGAGAGCAACCCACCTCGAAGCCTTTGAGAGAGAATTCCTTGCGAGGATAAAGCCCTAACCACCCAGAGCCAGAGAGAATTGGGCATCACTTAAGTCTTCTTGTCTGTGTGATCTGAAGACTTATTACACTTGAGGACTGTGCATCCTCCAGCCGGTTAGGCGTCGCGTTCTGAGCATCCGAGAGACATTGTGGATTGCCGGTGAACGAAGTCTGTGAAGATTTGGGAGTCTACCTTGAAGACTTACAAGAGTGATTGGGCGAGGTCTATGTGACCTTAGCTCAAGGAGAATACGGTGAGGACTGGGTGTCCTGAGCTGCGTGTTCAGGACTGGGTGTCCGGGACTGTGTGTCCTAAGGTTTAAATACCTAGCCGCTCCAACCAGACGTACATTTGTCACAGCAACTGGAACTGGTCCAAGCAAATCATTGTCTTCAACAAGTCACTGGTTTCATCTTCACTTCACTTTACTTACTGTTACTCCTTGTGAAGTCATTGTATGTTTGCTCTATCATTTGTCTTCACTGAGTGACTTTGTGTTATGTTTGGCTTCACAATATCTTCCTACCTGATCCTTACTACCTAGTTGCTATTAGTCTTTGTGCTTTCACTTCATTGAATACTTGACTATGGTTTGCCTAGTGTAGTCTATCTTCCGCTGCATGGTAATAGGTTTAATTTTATCGTTTGTCTTCAAAACTCCCATGTTCTGAAGACTTTCATAAAAATCGCCTATTCACCCCCCCCCCCTCTAGTCGATATAACACACTTTCAATTGGTATCAGAGCGAGGTGCTCCCTTGTTTTGTGTGATTCGGTTTAACCACCTGGAGTTTTAGCTATGTCGACTGCAGGGATAATTAAAGTCTCCGCTGCATGCCCCGTCTTCGATGGAACTGAATATCCCTACTGGAAGAATAAGATGCGTATGCATCTTGAAGCCATTGACGTTGACCTATGGTATGTCGTCGAGAACGGCGTTCCCAAGGCTGGAGAAGGTGTCACTGGTGTTGATGTCAAGAAATTCGTTCAACTGGACTCTACTGCCAAGAATATCATCTGTGGTCATCTGACCAAAGGACAGTATGGCCGTGTGAGTGCTTTGAAGACATCCAAGCTGGTCTGGGACTGGCTCTCCAAGGTCAATGAAGGCATCTCAACCCAGAGAGATGAGAGAATCAGTGTTCTTCGCAACCTCTTCAACCGCTTCAATCGAAATGACAATGAGAATGTCTAGCACACATTTAACTGACTCACTGACATCACAAATGAGCTTCAAGCCCTCGGCGCCACTGAGATTACCAAACACGAAATCGTCAAGACGCTGCTGAGATCACTTGATAGTTCGTTTGACATCCTTGCCCTGATGATTCAAGAACGTCCTGATTTCAAGACACTCGAACCGTCTGACATACTTGAGAGGCTCAACACACATGAGTTTCAGCTTTCGGATAAAAGAGAGATCTACAGTCCAAACTATGGGCGAACTCGTGCCTTGAAGGCAAAAGCTGTCTCCTCATCTGAAGAAGAATCTGACAGCAGTTCTGATGACCCTAAAGACATTGGAAGGGAACTTGCTATGCTTGTCAAGAAGTTCCAAAAATTCACCAAGAAGAAAGGCTTCAGAAAGTCTTCCCGATCAAGTTCAAGGAATGATGAAGCTCCTGCTCATGACTACAAGAAGAAAACATGTCACAAGTGCAAGAAACTTGGCCACTTCATCTCTAAGTGTCCACAGTGGGACAATGAGAACAAAAAGAAGAAGAAGAGCAAGGAATATGACTCTGACGACAAGAAGAAGAAGAAGAAATACCCAAAGTCTTCTTCCAAGTCTTCCTCAAAGTCTTCATCACACAAGAAGAGCTCATCTGGCAAGGCACGTGCGTTTGTTGGCAAGGAAATGGATTCAGAGGAGGAGTCTGCGTCTGAAGAGGCGGAGGTCGAGTCTGAGGAGGAATCCGACTCAGGTGTCGCAAGTCTGGCTACAACATACGTTGCCAAGTCCATCTTCAACACTGAAGACAATGATTTTATCACCGACACCGATGCAAATGACAAGGACTACTCCGCTTCTACCTACTGCTTCATGGCACGCGGTGCCAAGGTAAACACACGCACTACTCACTATCAAACATCTAGTGACGATGACTCTGATTGTGGTTCAAAATCTAGCTACAAAACACTTGCTAAAATTGCAACTGAACAACAGAAAGCTATGGAACACATTCAAAAACTGTTAGACAGAAGCGATGATCTGTTAGGTGCTGAAATGACTCGATCTGAATCCTTAATTGAAGACATAAAAAATCTTCACGTTAAGTATCAGGAACTTGAAAGTCGTCATGAAACTCTCTCAATAACTCATGAAAAGCTTTCCTATGATTATCTTCAAAGGAAGCAAGATCTTGAGAAATTGAGAGCGGCTCATGAAGATCTTCAAACGGAAAACGAGTCACTTCGTGCCAAACAGATCAGTCCCGCTCAGGAAGGATTTGAACCACCATGTCTTAAATGCATTGAACGTGATAATGCTACTTCTGTTGCTGAATGTTCTACTACTACTGCTGTTGCAATATCTTCAACTGTTGATGCGGTAACTAACCCCTCTGCTGAGGATACCATTGCTATTGCTGATGAGAATGCTAGGTTGAAGACATTGCTTGAAACAGGGATGTACAAAAGTCTTAAAGGGCATCAGATACTATGTGATGTCCTGAAAAAGCAGATTCTGAACCGAAACCCTAGGAAAGAGGGTGTAGGGTTCGTAAGGAAAATGAATGCATATGGCTCTTAATGGAAACCTGAGCAGTACCCCAAAACCATGTGGGTTGCTGCAAAGGAACCTTCAGCAGATCCATCCAATCTATATGGCTTCACTTGTGCTAACCCCATTATCATTGATGAATCCTTTGATGCAAACTATATACTGTTTAAGAATCAGAATGGTGAAGTGTTTGCCAGGTACATTGGTACTAACTGCAGGAATGGACCGCCTATGAAGAAGATCTGGGTTCCGAAAAGGTGTCTGGAAAATCTTCCTGTGAATGTCTTCATGACACCTCACTTGAAGAAGACAAACCTCAGACCAAAGGCTTCATACGGTCCAAAGGCTTCATACAAACAGAGGACTCACCTGAGTTACACTAACGCAAATGTTTTGCAGGGAAACCATACTCAGGCATATGAATATGAGAGCGGTTTATCAAACCGCCATGTTCATAAGAACAAGAACTATTCTGCTTATTCTTATGAGTACTATTGTCCGCCTGCAAGACTGTTTGCTAAGGCTTCAAAGCCAAAATTCTCAGATGCTGCACTTAGACTTATTGCTTCAAAGCCACCCTTGAAGATGTGGGTGGTTAAGAAGGCTTAACTCTCTTTTGCAGGGAAAGGTCTCCAGCAGAAAACCAAAATCGCCTGACGCTATTGCTGGGGACCTTAAACATCTTGTAGGGCGCAAGATCAAATGCCCAAATGGTCTTACTATGTACTTCGTACCTGAATCACTTGCTACTCTCCCTATTAGTCCTAACCTGGATCTAAGCTTTCATAACCCACTGGTTCGTCAAATGTTTTTGCTTCACAATGCTCTTGGTGAAGCCTATCCCCCTAACCGCACTGTAGGGTATGACACCAACATCTTCAGAATGGATTATTGATAGTGGGTGTACAAATCACATGACTGGCAAAAGAAGTCTTCTTATGGACTCAACCTTACGTCCATCCAACAAGAGCCACATCACATTTGCTGACACTGGTAAAAGTAAGGTATTGGGTCTAGGTAGAGTTGCAATCTCAAGGGATCAACACATGGATAAAGTCATGCTTGTTGAATCCCTTAGCTTCAACTTAATGTCTGTCTCAATGCTTTGCGATTTGAACATGATCGTAATGTTTGGAAAATATCGTTGCCTTGTACTAATGGAATCTGACAAATCTCTAGTGTTTGAAGGGTATCGAAAAGATGATTTGTACGTGGTAGATTTCTCAGCAGGGCCACAGCTTGCAGTATGACTTCTAGAAAAGGCTTCAGAATGCTGGCTCTGGCATCGGAGACTTGGACATGCTGTCATGAGGAACCTCCACACCCTTGCGAAGAAGAAACAGGTCATAGGCATCGAGGGCATCAAGTTCAAGAAAGACCACTTGTGCGGTGCCTGTGAAGTAGGGAAGATGACGAGGGCCAAACATCCCTCGAAGACAATCATGACTACTACTCAACCCTTCGAACTGCTTCACATGGATCTTTTCGGTCCCACTCATTACTCAACTCTAACTACTACTGCTTGCCTCTATGGCTTCGTTATTGTTGATGATTATTCTAGATATACTTGGGTGCACATAATCCTTTACAAGACTGAAGTGCAGGATGTCTTCAGACGCTTCGCCAATCAAGCTATGAACAATTTTGGCGCCAACATAAAGCACATCAGAAGTGACAATGGCACTGAATTCAAGAACACTGGCCTTGATACATATCTTGATACCTTGGGCATAACACATGAATTCTCAGCCCCGTACACGCCACAGCAGAATGGCGTCGTCGAACACAAGAACAGAACACTAATTGAGATGGCCAGAACGATGCTAGATGAATACAAGACCCCAAGAAAATTCTGGCCCGAAGCCATTGATACTGCATGCCATACAATCAATCGTGTTTATCTTCACAAGCTACTGAACAAGACATCTTATGAGCTCCTTACTGGCAAGAAGCCAAATGTCAGTTACTTCAGAGTATTTGGCGCAAGGTGCTAGATCAAAGACCCACATCACACCTCAAAATTTGCACCAAAAGCACATGAGGGTTTTATGCTTGGATATGGAAAGGATTTGCACTCCTACAGAGTCTTCAATCTCTTTCATTACAAAGTGGTTGAAACAGTGGATGTGCGGTTCGATGAGACCAACGGTTCACAAAGAGAGCAGCTGCCAAATGTTCTAGATGAAGTTCCATCCAGTGAATCAATCAAGCTAATGGGAACTGGAGAAATTATACCTTCTGAAGCTCATCTTGAAGAAGAACTTATCATTTCAGCACCTGATCAACATGAAGACAATGCTCAGCCTGAAGACATTCCTTCCAACAACGACAATGAACAGCAAGAGCAAAGTCTTCGCCCTGTACATCCTCGCGTTGCCAATGAAGTGCATATTGAAAGAATAATTGATAGCATCAATGCACCTGGTCCACTCACTCGTTCAAGGGAAACTCAGCTAGCAAATTTCTGTGGGCACTTCGCATTCGTCTCAATATCAGAACCCAAGAAAGTTGAAGAAGCCTTCATGGAACCTGAATGGATTCAAGCTATGCAAGAAGAGCTTCAACAGTTTGAGCTGAATAATGTATG
The DNA here is from genome assembly GCF_003073215.2 of Triticum urartu. NCBI lineage: Eukaryota > Viridiplantae > Streptophyta > Magnoliopsida > Poales > Poaceae > Triticum > Triticum urartu. Next base: position 275,906,755 of record NC_053025.1, read on the forward strand.
GGAACTGGTTAAGCGTCCTGATCCACGGAAGCACAATATAATAGGCACCAAATGGATATACCGCAACAAGCAAGATGAGCATGGTCAAGTTGTCAGAAACAAAGCTTGTCTCGTTGCTCAAGGATATACTCAAGTGGAAGGCATTGACTTCGATGAAACATTTGCTCCTGTGGCTAGACTTGAAGCCATACGCATACTGCTGGCCTATGCAAATCATCATAACATACTTCTATATCAAATGGATGTGAAGAGTGCCTTTCTCAATGGCAAGATTGAAGAAGAAGTGTATGTTGCACAACCACCTGGCTTTGAAAATCCAAAACATCCTGACATGGTATACAAGCCCAACAAGGCACTGTATGGCCTCAAACAAGCCCCTCGGGCCTGGTATGACACACTCAAATACTTCCTGAAGAGCAAAGGCTTCATACCTGGTTCCCTAGATCCCGCTCTTTTCACGAAGACATATGATGGCGAACTGTTTGTGTGCTAAATATATGTGGATGACATTATCTTCGGCTGCACCAATCAGAAGTACAGTGAAGAGTTTGGATATATGATGCAAGAGCAATATCAGATGTCCATGATGGGGGAGCTGAAGTTCTTCCTTGGTCTTCAAATACGACAACAACGCAATGGCATCTTCATATCTCAAGAGAAGTATCTCAAAGACTGCCTGAAGAAGTTCGCTATGCAAGACTGCAAAGGCTTCACAACACCAATGCCAGCCAAACATCATATGGGTCCTGACGACAATGGTAAAGAGTTTGATCAAAAGGTATACCGCTCCATGATTGGTTCTTTACTTTATCTATGTGCATCTAGGCCAGATATTATGCTTAGTGTTTGCATGTGTGCTCGATTTCAAGCGGCACCAAAGGAGTCGCATCACTTAGCTGTGAAGCAAATTCTTTGATATTTGGCTCACACCCCAACTCTAGGATTATGGTATCCAAAGGGCTCAGAGTTTGATCTGGTTGGATTCTCGGATGCTGATTATGCTGGTGACAAAGTTGATCGCAAGTCTACATCAGGCACATGTCACTTTATAGGACGATCACTTGTATGTTGGTCTTCAAAGAAGCAGAACTGTGTATCTCTCTCCACTGCTGAATCTGAATACATTGCTGCTGGATCTTGCTGCGCTCAGCTTCTGTGGATGAAGCAAACACTCAAGGACTATGGCATTCATCTGAAGCAAGTGCCACTTTACTGCGACAACGAAAGCGCCATCAAGATTGCTAACAACCCAGTTCAGCACTCGAAGACAAAGCACATTGAAATTCGTCATCACTTTCTCAGATATCATGTTGTAAAGGAAGACATTGATATCATACACGTCAACACAGAAGAGCAATTAGCAGATATCTTCACCAAGCCCTTGGATGAGAAGAGGTTTTGCAAGTTACGGTGTGAGCTAAATATCCTGGAATCCTCAAATGTCCTGTGATCAGGCACACATCCTAACCCTTATGCATATTGATGACTTAGATGTGCAACACACGAAGTGAAGTATATCTTCAATCAATGAAGACATACATTCTAAGTGTGAATACATTAATGTGGAATTTGACTTCGGAGCGCCACGATAATTGTGCGCTGTGTCTGGGTCTAATACTTCCTATACGGTGGGTAACGCCACCACCAAACGTTCTATTTTGAAGTGTTTCACTCATGGCGTTACCTTGCAATGTCTTCACATTTGGTTTGGCTTCGAACTCAACATATTTTCATGATTATCTTCACTATGTTGATTCTATATATATATATATATATGCTAGTGTTCTGTCCTCTACAGCATTCACTTATAGCTATGTCTTCGTGTTGAATCTTTTGAACTAAGTGAATGTGATTGGACCCCAACTTCTCTATGCTTTCTATCTCAAACTCTATCTCTCCAAGTCATATGCATTCTATTGAAACTGTCGAATGTCTTCTCTGCGTCCTTGTCAGCAGAAGATACAGAGACAACCATTAAGTCCGTTTTCAATGCTCATTCCTCCACATGAAATCCGGAGAAGTAGGAACGACCACCTGACAATCCAGGCGTGCGTGGGACGTGGAACAAACCCCAAGATTCCGCATACTGGCCACGTGTTCCTCAGATGCGAATCGCCAGGGGCACCTATGTAATAGCACAGTGCCGCCCCTGTGCCTATAAATACACACTCACAGCGGTAATTATCTCTTCTTCCACCCTCGCACGAACCCTAGCGCCACCGCTAGCTCTCGACGACGCCGGCGACGAAGTGCTTCGCTGCCGCAACCTCTCCGACGCCGTCTTCACGCCGACCGCGGACATCGTCCTCTCCGCCGTCGCCGTAGGTCTCCTCCGTCGTCAAGTTAGGGCACGGAAGAGTGAACTGCTCGGCCTCATCTATCACTCCGTCTAGCAGTTCTCGGTGTGGTAAATAAAACTCCCTTTTTACAGCACCGTTGATCCTATTGATCTGTCACTTTCTACCACAAGTAGTTTCTGTTCACACAAGCTAGATCTCTCTCATACTACATCTCATAACATGCCTAGTATATTCACTTGTGCTTCACAAAGTAGTTAGATTCCTCACTGTACTGATCTGTGGATTCGTACAAATCTGGAACCAACTTCTTATCTATGAGTGAATGTCTTCGCACGATGAGGTCAATGTCTTCTAAACTGATTTATCTTCTAAATCTTCTGAGAATGCATATGACCTCTTCCCCTTCCCTCGCACCTTAATGCTGTCACAGGTACATGTCCGTGGGAGAATCCTTCGGTTCTCATAGTATGCATTCATTTGCAGAATTCTTACAGCATCACATCAATTCTCCCGAAGCCAGTTCCTGTTGGTCCAGCAAGAGAAAGCCTTTGAAGCTTTTGAACGTCTTGAAGCCTTTCAAGTTAAAGTTTATGGCTTTAGAGAAAGCAGCAAGGAAGGGGGGCAGACAACGTCGTGGCGGAACATTCAGAGATCTGCCTGATGAACTCGCAGAAATGTATAAGACAGATCCTGAAGAGGATTATAGTCAGCGCAAGACCCGAATCCAATGGATTCGACGCTATTGGGCAGAACAATGGTTCAAATACCGCTTCACTACCCAAGAGTATGCTGAGAAAAGTGCCATCAAAGGACCGTGGGGAGACATCTTATACAAGAACCTTCTACCCAAGTCCAGAGATGAAGTTATTGCCCAAAGCTTCTATCCATGCATGGTCCGTGGGCCACAGCCTGATGATGCACATCCGTCGTCACTACTCTGGTGTCCTGACGACAATCTGTTCAAGCGCAACTTCCAGTTTGCCCAAAACTCAGCGAAGCAGAACAAGAAGAAATTTGGGTTAGACTTCAACCCTGGTCCCTCAGCACCAAGGGAAGATGGCACACGAGAAGCAGAACCAAATGTCATCGATCCGTATGCCAACCTTGAAGGCCTCATCACCTACATCTTGGTTCAAGGGACTGCAGTGAATGAGCCTGCGGCTGACACTAAGTTTGATGACGCGCCTGCAGTGCCGAAGCCAAAGCAGTTGAAGAAGCCAAAAGCTTCAAAGCCGGCCCCTTCACCAAAAATCTCAAAGGCGAAGCCATTGGCGACTGCACCTCCTGAAGACAGTGTGCAGTCTGAAGACTTATCATGCGTCTCAAGGCACCAGAAGGCCAAGATGCCTCTGTCTCACACTGTCAAAGAGCTCACAACTGCTGCCATTCTGCGCAACGACGACATTGATCTGTCAAGTGATGAAGATCTGGCAGATGACGCTCTTGAGCAACTCATCAAGAGCAAAGAAGAAGCAGAAATCTTCAATGATCTGCCTCTCTTTGATGTCACCATCATCCACAACTTCATTGATGAGTGGTTTGACACGCCAAACATCAGCTTTGAAGATCTGCAGCTACCCATTGGCCTCAGTGTCGCCTTCCAAGGCGCCATTGCTTCAGAACTTGCTATTGCCCAGCGCATTGTTGAGCTGAAGCAGAAGATTGATTATGAAAAGGCTCAGTTCAAGAAGCATATGGCCAAGCTCAGCGTGCAAGAAGTGAAGAACTTCAAGACAATGATGCACGAGCTCAAGGAAGCCTTTGTGAAGAAGCGTGTAGAAGCTCAGGGTTCGCGTGAGCGCATGAAGTCTCTGGCTGAAAGATGTGTGCAAGCCTATAACGAGGCTGAGAAGCGCAAGGCACTTGGGCGTCCTGGCATCGACCCCAGGATGGCCGCAAAGAAGAAGAAGAAGCCTGCTACGGCTGAATCTGATGCACCAAGGCAAGAAGCAGTTCCGATTGTCTTCCCAACAAGAATGACTGGCTCGAAGCCAAAGAGCCGGTCAACAGCTTCAGAGCTCAAGAAGACAAGAACTGCTGAGGCTGAAGCCAGGAAGAGGAAACACTCTAAAGCCTCTCCTACTGCCCCCACCAAGAAAAAGCGAAAAACCAAGAAAGCTCAGGCTGCTCCCACAGAGCCCTTGATAGTTGAACCAATTTCTATGGTTCATCCTGACGCAGAACGTCAACTGACAGTTCATGAGCCTGCTTCCACAGAGGCTCCTAAAGCTGAAGAAATTCCAGCAGCTGATCCCATCGCTGCTGAAGACATTGGTCATCATGACAATGTAGCAGATGATGCAGTCCTTCCTCAGTTAGAAAACAGTGAACTCATCAGCATTGGTCGTCCACTGACGCCAATTGCACAGGATGCCTCATGGGCGGATCGCCCACAAGAGGAAGAAGACTATGAGGCCCAGCCCACTCCAACCCCACAGGCGTCGACTGCGTTCCGCATGCTTCGCAAAGGTCCAAGGCCTCAAGTCTCTGCTGAAGACATTCCGGCTGCATCAGCCGCAGAAGCAGAAGTACCACAAGATCCCACTCCCCTGCTCCACCAAGAAGCAGTTCTCCAGGAGAACGTGCCTGTGACCAACCCTCCAGCTAGTCAAGCGGAGGATGAAAATCTTGAGGCTGCCACAAACACCCATGAAGCTAATGTGGAGCCCTCCCCGGCAAAAGCTTTAGATGACAGCGAAGCCACTGATCCCGCCACTTCTGTTCCTGAGTCTGCTGCCGGTCCCCAATTCAACTATCATGTTGAGCACAGGCCTCAGGTCCAGAAGCCAATCCCAAGACTGCCAAGGTTTCCAGGTCCTGCATCAGCACCTGGCTCCTTCAACATCAATGGCTTCAGGGCAGACAACACGTTCTTCGATAGCTCCAGGAACCCCTACTCAAGGGAAAGGATATCATCTGATCGGTTCTGGAGCTATCCTCAGCGAAGCTATTACTCTTGCATTCTTTACAACCAAGGTTGCATCTTCCCACACAAGCGCCTTGACATTGAAGCTATAGCTGGTCTGCCCTGTCTAGAAGAAGCGTTGGATTGCTTCAAGCAAGTAGGTTTGCTGCAGTTTGTTACTGATGAAGAGCATTGGAATGAAGAGCTGCTGCTACAATTCTATGCCACACTTCACATCAAAGGGTACAGCAGAGATCCGAAGACTTGGGTCCTGGAGTGGATGACTGGCAACGTTCATCACGAAGCCAATGCATTTGACATCATTGAGCTCACTGGCTTGCCCACTCCTGGCGATCTCTTCGAGCAAGGCTGTCAGCTGCATACTGAAGCTATTGAGAGCATCTTTCAGCGACCAGAACCTAATATGAGTCAAATGCTCAGCATGATGAAGCCATTGCCTCAAGATGCTGTGTAACCCATAGAGTTCTTCGTTGAAGACCTTGAGTACCTTCCCAGAACAATCTATCACATCATCAGACGAACTCTCTGGCCTATCAAAGGGCACTCTCCAAATGCCAAGCTTCAGGGTGCAATGAAGACTTTGGTCTTCTATATACTTCATGGCAAATGCTTCAATGCACAGGACTTCTTCATACGCCAACTTGCTGCATCAGGCATTGATCTGTTTGGTTGGAAGTTCTACGCCCCTTGGGTCATGCGACTGATCAAGCTACACTCCGCCATCTCTTATCAGCCCTCAGCCCGCAACCATAGGATCTTCTTGCCTGACGTGGACATGTCTACTGAAGCCATATATTCTGAGCCTGCCAAGCAACCTCAAAGTCTTCAGAATGCAGAACATCAGAGTTTTACACAGAACGTTGAAGGCGTTGAAGCAGTTTCTCGGGTGTATCCTTTGGTTGGCACTACACGTGCACCACACCCTGCCTCAACTGAAGCCACTGACAGTGCCACTGCTCCAAGACCCAAGAAGCGCACTCGTGTTCTCAATGACCGAGAGCTTCTTGTGGCCCTACATCAGAAACAAGACAGGCATCATGACTGGCTGAAGCGTCAGATGAAAAGCCTCTTGGTGGATGTGAATCGCACTCGAAATCTTGCCACCAAGAATGCTTTCGTTGCCCATGAAACTTGTCGCCGCACATGGAAAGGGCTAACAATGATGCTTTCTGAAGCTGATCTTCAAGAGGATGGCTTCACTGAGAGATTCAAGTTTGACTCCACACCTCCTCGAAGGGCTGTGCTGCTAGGAACTCCATCCCTTGAAGATTCTGAGTTCTCTTCCTCTGCTGCCACAGTCACTGCCAGAATTATTGAGGAAGAAGACGATGCTACTTCACCGCCATATCCTTCAGCACCTCCAAGCTCTTCTGCACCGCCAAACAACACCAACAACCCTGCTACTTCACCTACTCCTCTTGGGAACGAGTAGAGGCTCTATGTCTTCAAACCTTTTTGGTCATTACTGACAAAAGGGGGAGAAGCATATGAGATTGATAGTCTTCAAGTGGGTTCATATGGGCGGGTGCCTTATATTTTGCTTAGTGCTTACAACTCTCGTTTTTTTTGCTACATTTGGTTCTTATGAGTTGTAACACTTAAACTAGATGGTCGTCTGCTACTTACTTGCCACCTTGTTTTGCGAAGATAAATTCCGCATGTGCGACGATAAATTCCGCACTTAGATCATTCTGCAGTCGTCCATTTTCCATTATGCATGGCATTATCTTCATATACTTTCACATGCATAGTGGATTGTCATCATAAGTTGAAGTGGATCTCCACAAGTACCACCTGCCATGTGCATTTGCATTCCAAAAGCAAATTAACTTATATGCACATCTTCAGGGGGAGCCCTTGCAACTCATGAAGACAATTCCTTATTCTTTACAATTTCACTGATTATATTCCCCGTTGAAAACTTCAACTAGTTTGTCATCAATCACCAAAAAGGGGGAGATTGTAAGTGCATCTAGTGCCACCCCTAGTTGGTTTTGGAGTATTGACGACAAACCTAGTTGAGGAACTAATGTGTTTGTAAGAATTGCAGGATAACACAGGTAGAAGTCCCTCATTGATTCGGTTTTACTACCAGAGATGACCCCTAAAAATGTATGAAGACATTGAAGTCAAAGGTGGTATATGAAGATATTCACATGGAAGACTGACAAGAGAAGACACGATATGAAGCCTATGGAGCTCGAAGACTTAGATCTTTCGTAGTTCTTTTTCTTTTGTGTTGAGTCCATAGGAACCACCGTACTGTTAAGTGGGGTCCAAGAGAACCAGTCAGAATGACTGAAGTGATGCCTAAACCAAAAACCTATGTCTTCGAGTGAAGACAATGAGAGCGAATCTTGTCCAGAGTCGGACAAGTCAGCTTTGCTTGTAGCCCAAGTAAAGTTGCCATGTGAGTTTGAAATCTGACCATTGGGACACGTGTCAGTTCCTTAGTGACCCAGGGTCATTTCGGACAAATCAGGCCGGGTTGCCAAGTGGCTATAAATAGCCCACCCCCTACAACCATAAACGGTTGGCTGCTCAGATTGAGAGTACGGCTTTTGTCGTTTGAGAGCAACCCACCTTGAAGCCTTTGAGAGAGAATTCCTTGCGAGGATAAAGCCCTAACCACCCAGAGCCAGAGAGAATTGGGCATCACTTAAGTCTTCTTGTCTGTGTGATCTGAAGACTTATTACACTTGAGGACTGTGCATCCTCCAGCCGGTTAGGCGTCGCGTTCTGAGCATCCAAGAGACATTGTGGATTGCCGGTGAACGAAGTCTGTGAAGGTTTGGGAGTCTACCTTGAAGACTTACAAGAGTGATTGGGCGAGGTCTATGTGACCTTAGCTCAAGGAGAATACGGTGAGGACTGGGTGTCCTGAGCTGCGTGTTCAGGACTGGGTGTCCGGGACTGTGTGTCCTAAGGTTTAAATACCTAGCCGCTCCAACCAGACGTACATTTGTCACAGCAACTGGAACTGGTCCAAGCAAATCATTGTCTTCAACGAGTCACTGGTTTCATCTTCACTTCACTTTACTTACTGTTACTCCTTGTGAAGTCATTGTATGTTTGCTCTATCATTTGTCTTCACTGAGTGACTTTGTGTTCTATTTGGCTTCACAATATCTTCCTACCTGATCCTTACTACCTAGCTGCTATTAGTCTTTGTGCTTTCACTTCATTGAATACTTGACTATGGTTTGCCTAGTGTAGTCTATCTTCCGCTGCATGGTAATAGGTTTAATTTTATCGTTTGTCTTCAAAACTCCCATGTTCTGAAGACTTTCATAAAAATCGCCTATTCACCCCCCCCCCTCTAGTCGATATAACGCACTTTCAGGGAACGAGTAGGCGCTCTATGTCTTCAAACCTTTTTGGTCCTTACTGACAAAAGGGGGAGAAGTGTATGAGTTGATAGTCTTCAAGCGGGTCCATATGGGTGGTTGCTTTACTTTTTGCTACTTTTGCCAAGTGTTTACAACTCTTGCTTTTCGATACATTTGGTTCTTTGAGTTGTAACACTTAAACTCGATGGTCGTCTGCTACTTATTTGCTATTCTGTGATGCGATGATAAATTCCGCATGTGCGATGATAAATTCCGCATTTAGGTCATTTTGCAGGCGTCCATTTTCCATTATGCATGTTATTATCTTCGTTACATCATATCATGCATGATGAATTGTCATCATAGGTTGAAGAGGATCTCCACAAGTACAACCTTCCATGTGCATTTGCATTCCAAGAGCAAAGTACTTATATGCACATCTTCAGGGGGAGCCTTTGCAACTTATGAAGACAATATCCTATCCTTTACAATTTCACATAATTTATTCCCCATTGAAAACTTCAACCAATTTGTCATCAATCACCAAAAAGGGGGAGATTGTAAGTGCGTCTAGTGCCACCCCTAGTTGGTTTTGGAGTATTGATGACAAACCTGGTTGAGGGACTAATGTGTTTTTGAGAATTGCAGGATAACACAGGTAGAAGTCCCTCATTGATTCGGTTTTCCTACCAGAGATGACCCCTAAAAATGTATGAAGACATTGAAGTCAAAAGTGGTATGTGAAGACATTCACATTGACGACTATGACAAGAGAAGACATCGCGTGAAGACTATGGAGCGCGAAGACTTAGTTGTTTCGTCGTTCTTTTTCTTCTTTGTTGAGTCATAGGAACCACCGTACTGTTAAGTGGGGTCCAAGAGAACCAGTCAAAATGACTGAAGTGATGCTTAACCAAAATCCTATATCTTCGAGTGAAGACTATGAGAGCAAATCTTATTCAGAGTTGGATAAGTCAGCTTTCCTTGTAGCCCAAGTAAAGTTGTCGTGTGTGTTTGAAATCTGACCGTTGGAACACGTGTCAGTTCCTTAGTGACCCAGGGTCATTTCGGACAAATCAGGTCGGGTTGCCTAGTGGCTATAAATAGCCCACCCCCTACAACCATAAACGGTTGGCTGCTCAGAGTTAGTGTACGGCTTTTCTCGTTTGAGAGCAACCCACCTCGAAGCCTTTGAGAGAGAATTCCTTGCGAGGACAAAGCCCTAAACACCCAGAGCCAAAGAGTGTTAGGCATCACTGAAGTCTTCCTGTCTGTGTGATCTAAAGACTTATTACACTTGAGGACTGTGAATCCTCCAGCCGGTTAGGCGTCATGTTTTGAGAATCCAAGGGTCATTGTGGATTGCCGGTGAACGAAGTCTGTGAAGGTTTGGAAGTCTACCTTGAAGACTTACCAGAGTGATTGGGTGAGGACTGGGTGTCCTTAGCTCAAGGGGAATAAGGTGAAGACACGGTCTTCTGAGTTGAATCTCAGCCTAACCAGACGTACAGTTGTCACAGCAACTGGAACTGGTCCAACAAATCATTGTCTTCAACGAGTCACTGGTTCTATCCTTCCCATCTCTTTATTTACAGTTGGTCCTTGTGAAGTCATTGCTTTTTTTCATTATCCTTTGTCTTCACTGAGTGACTACTTGTTCTGATTGGCTTCATACTATCTTCCTACCTGATTTATACTGCCTAGCTGCTATTAGTCGTTGTGCTTTCACTTCATTGAATACTTGACTATGGCTTGCTTAGTGTAGTCTACCTTCCACTGCATGGTAATAGGTTTATCTCTATCGTTTGTCTTCGAAACTTCCATGTTTTGAAGACTTTCATAAAAATCTCTTATTCACCCCCCCCCCTCTAGTCGATCACAAGCACTTTCAGATGCAATTATTGATATGAAGGAAGGGAATATTAGATTCCAATTTCCATTAAGGAAAGGCATGAAACACTTCCCTAGAAAGAAAATTAAATTACCATATGAATCTATTATGAGAGCCACTTATGTATTGCCTACCAAAGATGGCAATACCTAGATCTATCCTTGCTTTTATGCCTAGCTAGGGGCGTTAAATGATAGCGCTTGTTGGGAGGCAACCCAATTTTATTTTTATTACTTGCTTTTTGCTCCTGTTTAGTAATAAATAATTTATCTATCCTCTGTTTTGGTTATGTTTTTTGTGTTTAATTAGTGTTTGTGCCAAGTAGAACCATTGGGAAGACTTGGGGAAAGTCTTTTTGATCTTGCTGTAAAAAACAGAAACTTTAGCGTTCACGAGAATTGCTGCCATTTTTATTTGGAAAGTGCTATTTAGTTAATTATTTTTGAAGATGATTAATAGATAAATTCCTCACGTCCAGAAATTTATTTTAGAATTTTTGGGGTTCCAGAAGTTTGCGTTAGCTACAGATTACTACAGACTGTTCTGTTTTTGACAGATTCTGTTTTTCGTGTGTTGTTTGCTTATTTTGATGAATCTATGGCTAGTAAAAGAGTTTATAAACCATAGAGAAGTTTGAATACAGTAGGTTTAACACCAATATAAAACAAGAATGAGTTCATTACACTACCTTGAAGTGGTGTTTTGTTTTCTTTCGCTAACAGAGCTCACGAGATTTTCTATTTTGAGTTTTGTGTTGTGAAGTTTTCAAGTTTTGGGTAAAGATTTGATGGATTATGGAACAAGGAGTGGAAAGAGCCTAAGCTTGGGGATGCCCATGGCACCCCAAGGTAAAATTCAAGGACACCAAAAAGCCTAAGCTTGGGGATGCCCCGGAAGGCATCCCCTCTTTCGTCTTCGTCCATCGGTAACTTTACTTGGAGCTATATTTTTATTCACCACATGATATGTGTTTTGCTTGGAGCGTCTTGTATGATTTGAGTCTTTGCTTTTTAGTTTAACACAATCATCCTTGCTGTACACACCTTTTGAGAGAGACTCACATGATTTGAAATTTATTAAAATACTCTATGTGCTTCACTTATATCTTTTGAGCTATATAGTTTTTGCTCTAGTGCTTCACTTATATCTTTTAGAGCACGACGATGGTTTTATTTTATAGAAATAATTAATCTCTCATGCTTCACTTATATTATTTTGAGAGTCCTTTAGAACAACATGGAAATTTGTTTTTAGGAATAATATAAAAACTTTTATAGAAGTGCGTTGAATACTATGAGAAGTTTGATGCTTGACAATTGTTTTGAGATATGAAGATGGTGATATTAGAGTCATGCTAGTTGAGTGGTTATGAATTTGAGAAATACTTGTGTTGAAGTTTGTGATTCCCATAGCATTCACGTATGGTGAACCGTTATGTGATGAAGTCGAAGCATGATTTATTTATTGATTGTCTTCCTTATGAGTGGCGGTCGGGGACGAGCGATGGTCTTTTCCTACCAATCTATCCCTCTAGGAGCATGCGCGTAATACTTTGCTTTGATAAATTGTACTTCCTCTGTCCCAGAATATAAGAATGTTTTTGACACTATGCTAGTGTTAGAAAGGTTCTTATATTTTGGGACGGAGGGAGTAGATTTTTGCAACAAGTATATGAGTTCTTTATGACTAATGTTGAGTACATGGATTATACGCACTCTCATCCTTCCACCATTTCTAGCCTCTCTAATACCGCGCACCTTTCGCCGGTACCATAAACCCACCATATACCTTCCTCAAAATAGCCACCATACCTACCTATTATGGCATTTCCATATCCATTCCGAGATATATTGCCATGCAACTTTCCACCATTCTGTTATTATGACACGCTTCATAATTGTCATATTGCTTGCATGATCGTGTAGTTGACATCGTATTTGTGACAAAGCCACCATTCATAATTCTTCATACATGTCACTCATGCATCATTGCACATCCCGGTACACCGCCGGAGGCATTCACATAGAGTCATATTTTGTTCTAAGTATTGAGTTGTAATTCTTGAGTTGTAAGTAAATTAAAGTGTGATGATCATCATTATTAGAGCATTGTCCCAGTGAGGAAAGGATGATGGAGACTATGATTCCCCCACAAGTCGGGATGAGACTCCGGATGAAAAAAAAGAGAAAGGCCATAAAAAAGGAGAAAGCCCAAAACAATGAGAGAGAAAGAGATAAGGGACAATGCTACTATCCTTTTTCCACACTTGTGCTTCAAAGTACCACCATAATCTTCATGATAGAGAGTCTCTTATGATATCACTTTCATATACTAGTGGGAATTTTCATTATAGAACTTGGCTTGTATATTCCAATGATGGGCTTCCTCAAAATGCCTAGGTCTTCATGAGTAAGCAAGTTGGATGCACACCCACTTAGTTTCTTTTGTTGAGCTTTCATATACTTATAGCTCTAGTGCATCCATTGCATGGCAATCCCTACTCACTCACATTGATATCTATTGATGGGCATATCCATAGCCCGTTGATACGCCTAGTTGATGTGAGACTATCTTCTCCTTTTTTGTCTTCTCCACAACCACCATTCTATTCCACATATAGTGCTATGTCCATGGCTCACGCTCATATATTGCGTGAAGATTGAAAAAGTTTGAGAACATCAAAAGTATGAAACAATTGCTTGGCTTTTCATCGGGGTTGTGCATGATTTAAATATTTTGTGTGGTGAAGATAGAGCATAGCCAGACTATATGATTTTGTAGGGATAACTTTCTTTGGCCATGTTATTTTGAGAAGACATGATTGCTTAGTTAGTATACTTGAAGTATTATTATTTTTATGTCAATATTAAACTTTTATCTTGAATCTTTCAGATTTGAACATTCATGCCACAATAAAGAAAAATTACATTGAGAAATATGTTAGAAGGCATTCCACATCAAAAATTCTTTTTTATCATTTACCTACTCGAGGATGAGCAGGAATTAAGCTTGGGGATGCTTGATACATCTCCAACGTATCTATAATTTTTGATTGCTCCATGCTATTATATTATCTGTTTTGGATGTTAATGGGCTTTATTTTACACTTTTATATTATTTTTGGGACTAACCTATTAACCGGAGGCCCAGCCCAAATTGCTATCTTTTTGCCTATTTCAGTGTTTCATGGAAAAGGAATATCAAACGAAGTCCAAACGGAATGAAACCTTCAGGAACGTGATTTTCTCAACAAACGTGATCCAGGAGACTTGGAGTGGGCGTCAAGAAACAATCGAGGAGGCCACGAGGCAGGGGGCGCACCTACCCCCCTGGGCGCGCCCTCCACCCTCGTGGGCCCCTCGTTGCTCCACCGACCTACTTCTTCCTCCTATATAAGTCCATGTACCCCACAAACATCCAGGAGCACCACGAAAACCTAATTCTACCGCCGCAACCTTCTGTACCCGAGAGATCCCATCTTGGGGCCTTTTTCGGAGCTCCGTCGGAGGGGGTATTGATCACGGAGGGCCTCTACATCAACTCCATGGCCTCTCCGGTGATGTGTGAGTAGTTTACTTCAGACCTTCGGGTCCATAACTAGTAGCTAGATGGCTTCTTCTCTCTCTTTGAATCTCAATACAAAGTTCTCCACAATCTTCTTGGAGATCTATTCGATGTAATCTTCTTTTGCGGTGTGTTTGTCGAGATCCGATGAATTGTGGGTTTATGATCAAGTTTATCTATGAACAATATTTGATTCTTCTCTAAATTCTTTTATGTATGATTGGTTTATCTTTGCAAGTCTCTTCGAATTATCAGTTTGGTCTGGCCTACTAGATTGATCTTTCTTACAATGGGAGAAGTGCTTAGCTTTGGGTTCAATCTTGCGGTGCTCGATCCCAGTGATGGTAGGGGAAATGGCACGTATTGTACTGTTGTCATCGAGGATAAAAAGATGGGGTTTATATCATATTGCATGAGTTTATCCCTCTACATCATGTCATCTTGCTTAAAGCATTACTCTGTTCTTATGAACTTAATACTCTAGATGCATGCTGGATAGCGGTCAATGTGTGGAGTAATAGTAGTAGATGCAGAATCGTTTCGGTCTACTTGTCACGGACGTGATGCCTATATACATGATCATACCTAGATATTCTCATAACTATGCTCAATTCTATCAATTGCTCGATAGTAATTCGCTTACCCACCGTAATACTTATGCTCTTGAGAGAAGCCACTAGTGAAATCTATGGCCCTCAGGTCTATCTTCCATCATATTAATCTTCCAACACACAACTATTTCTATTGCCGTTTATTTTACTTTGCATCTTTATTTCTCTTTATCATAAAAATACCAAAAACATTATCTTATCATATCTATTAGATCTCACTCTCGTAAGTGACCGTGAAGGGATTGACAACCCCTTTATCGCATTGGTTGTGAGGTTCTTATTTTTTTGTGTAGGTGCGTGGGACTCGAGTGTGATCTCCTACTGGATTGATACCTTGGTTCTCAAAAACTAAGGGAAATACTTACGCTACTTTACTGCATCACCCTTTCCTCTTCAAGGGAAAACCAACGCAGTGCTCAAGAGGTAGCAACAGAATCTTAGCAGCAGCGTTGTTTAAAAACAAACGTTACTGCTAATTAGCAGTAGCGAGCTCCAGGCAACCGCGCTACTAACATCCCGATAGCAGTAGCGCTCTAGGTGAAACAAGCGCTACTACTATAATTGCCAGGGCGTTGCCTCCAGGCTAGATATAGTAGTAGCGCCCTTCTCCTGGACGCGCTACTGCTAAAGTACTCAGTAGCAGCGTTTTTCTTCAAAACTCGCTGCTGCTAATTATCACCGCAACTAATTAAGTTTAGTCCCATCCTGCTAGGCGAACAAGGTGTTTACCACCTTAAATATGTTACTTCTCAAACTATTTCGAGCACTTGGTCTTCATTGAACTATATGTGTAGGATTTGTGGCTGCAATATGAATCTTCGCCTGTGCCTATACAGGTACGGTGAAGATTCATGTTGACTATTTAGATTCTACACAAAAAGATCAATGATGACCAATGTATATTTTTGATGTTTTTACATGCTTAGACTTATAGCAATTTTTCAGAATAAAGCGCTACTGATATTGGGGTAAATAAAAGAAATAAATGCTTCCTTTAGCAGTAGCGTTTTTTCTAAAACGCGCTATAGCTAAATTAGTTATAGCGCATTTCCTTAAGAGCGCTACTGCTAGTTCGACTTAACCACCCGCGGGCTCAAAAATTTGCTAAGTCCTCCTTTCCCCCCATGTTTTCCTACTCCTCTGTCGCCACCACCCGAGCCCGAGCCTGCCCTCACCGCCGCCGCCCGCCGCCGCTCTTGACCTCACCGTCGCCGCCCTTGACCTCACCGCCGCCGCCCTCGACCTCACCGCCGCCTCCCGAGCCCGCCCAGGACCGCCGCCTCCCGATCCCAAGCCCGCCCTCGCCGCCCCTACCTCCGTCGCCGAGCACCTCCCCGCCATCGTCTCTCCCCTCTCTATAAGCCCCCCACCCCTCCCCCACCCCCTCTCTCTTTGCTTAGTTAGTAGATATTTTTAGTAGTAGTAGATATTAATTTAGGGTTCATAGATAATGATTTTTAGTAGTAGTAGATGTTAATTAGTAGTAATGATGGTACTAGTTAACTACGGCAGTATGGTTAATAGTAGATGTTTTTTACTATTGTATAATGTAGTTTTTTTTTACTATTTTTAGTAGGTGTTTAAAATAATTAGTAAGTAAATTAATAAACTAGTTTAACTAGTTTAGTTTTAGTTGAACTAGTTTAGTAAGTAAATTAATAAACTAGTTGAACTAGTTGAATTAATAGAACTAATGTATTTTTAGTAAGAAAATTAATATAACTAGTTGAACTAGTTTGTTTTTAGTTTATTTCTATTTATAGTAAGTTTATATTCAGTAAGAACTATTTGAATTAATAGAACTAGTTGAACATGTCACATTTGTTGTTATTTTTTTAGTTTAAGCAATTATTCCCGCATCGATGTCGTTCGCTAGGGTTTTATTTATAGGGTTTTTGTTTTTGCAGAAATCAAGGAGCCCCTCCATCATCCCCGCCGTCGTCCCCGTCACCGACCTCCTCCGACCTCGAGGTGGGACCAGCCAAATCTCCATGTCAATATGAGTCCTATAAGATATGATGTAGATAAAAACATGTATATCTTGTGTTGCTAAAATAGGGTATGTGGTTGCCCAAGGGGCCGGTCATGTTCAGGTTACACCTTCGAGTGGCCTATGTTTTGCCGGAGTGTTGATTAATTTCCGTTTCGGCAAATTTCAGGTGCTCGATATGTCCTATTTTAGCAAAAGGTCATGCCAGAATTTTTCGTGAATTTTGGCATGACTTGTGCTATAATATGTAGGAAATATCGAGTGGCCTGGATTTTCTAGAAAAATAATTAAACGACATTTCGGGTTGACATTAAGTCTGCCGAGGCTTCATCACCGAAGGTCGAAAAATCAGTGAGGGAGTGTATCCACCATAAATGAGAGAGGACGAAGAATCCCGACTGTTGTCGTGGGGGTCGTTTCTCCTTCTTTTCCTTGTGCTAGACCTTTGTTATGCACTAGAGAAAGAAGGAGTAACGACCATCACTGACGGTCGCAAATGTCAGAGAGGAATCAGTGAGGGAGAGTCTCCACCATATAGACTCGACAGACCGATAGTCAACCCGTGATGAATAATAATGATCTAATTTAATTTTTATAGTACATATATTTAATTGTACAAGTTTAATATTTGAATTATGAACATAGGAAATGTCGTACTCGGACGACGAAAGTCTCTCCAGGGAGTGCTCCTGGTGCCACGACGACCGGGGTTTCTGCGACAGGCCTCACCTGGACGAAGATCGGCGCTTCAGCATTAAGCTCGAGGAGGCCTTCGATTGTGATACGGTAAGCTACAACGCAAAGTGTTTTTTTCGTAATTAAGCTCGACTTCTACTACTTCAACATGTAATTTTCGTCTTTTACAATTCAACTAGCTTATCCCATGCCATGCAAGACGCTAGGTCTTGGAGAGAATGGGTTTTGAAGATCATGAGAGGAATGAAACAAAGAAAATTAACCTAAGGACCCATCATGGTATGGATTTTGAGGTCAATCTATACAATTCTAAGAGCGTATCCCATTTTGGTTGCCCGGGTTGGGAAGCACTTTGCAAGATGTATGATTTTCAAGAGGGTATGTTTGTCACCATGGATCTTGGTGATCCTGACATCGACCAAGACAATTTGGACATTTGGGTCCTTGTTGATACACTTCCAATTCTATCGTTATGTGAGTTTCTCAAATATAGTTATTAACTAATTTATATTGTTCATTTCAAAATAGTTGATAACTTATTTTCATTGACAACTTATTTTAATTGTTCAAACAATGTGCGGAACATGGTAGACAGAACCTACTACACCGATGGCTCTGAGTTAACTTATCAGGAGAAAAATCATCTGGTCGCATTTTGTATTGATCTTGAGAATTACAATATCTATAATAAAACTCCTCCACATTATGGTCAATACGTGCCACTAGTGCACGTGTTGAACTACGGTAACATCCATGGAGATGCCATGGTAAGATTTTTTACTATTATGACATCCGTGCATCTTTTGCATAAATTCTTTTAAAACTTAACTACATTGCTAACTACGAAGTTATTACTAAGTTTTTCAACCAAAAATCCCGGATGATTGTGTGCCTCATCTGATGTATCAGAAAGGTCGCCTTAATGTTTTGAACATACAGCCAGGTCGTCCTACGAATCTCACCTGCCCATATCGGATTTCCAAAAGAGGTGGAGACATGAAAATCACATGATGGAAAAAATGTATGGACAATCGTAAGGAGCTACTTGGAAGCAACATTGTGCGAAAGGTAAGAATTAGCGACAGGGTAATCTCCATTCTCCATAATGGAGAGTCAGGGGTTATCTTGTTTTATGCTATTTTACCTAAGAGAATATAGTAGGTCCTAAGAGAATGTAGTAGGTCCTATGAGGTACAATATTTATTATGTGGTACAATGTGTTAGAGTTGATAATGAGGAGTAGTTGTGATTATGACTAGTGACCAACTTGCTATGTGATGTCTCATTGATGAAAACGATGATCATGAGGAGGTGTTATATGACAATGATGTATTATGATGATAAGTTGTTAATGATATGATGATGATGATGATGATGATGATGATGATGACGACGATGATATTTATTATATCATTGGGTGAAAGAACCGCAGATTAGTTTCAAGTGGATGCCCATCCACTTGAAACTAGTGCACGATTCTTTCATCCAATGATGTAATAACTCATTATGATGTAAAAACAATCTCTAAATTGCTGCTGTATGAAAATTTGTATAAAGGTGTATGAATAAAACATGAAATAAAAAAGAAATAAAATACGAAATAATAGTAGTAGCGCGTGCCGGGAGAAGCGCTACTAGTAATTACCAGTAGCGCTGTTTGGAGAAAACGCTACTACTAAGTCGATATAGCAGTAGCATGGGTTAACCCACGCTACTGCTAACCTTTAGCTGTAGCGCCGTACTAGTAGTGCTCCAGCCCACGCTACTGATAGGACTAAAACCCACGCTGCTGCTAGGCTTTTTCCCTAGTAGTGCTAGGGCATATTTCCTTCAGTATGTTGAAAGGGAAGTTCCCAAACTTTCAAAAGAAATTCACTAAAAGAATGTTGTTATGGGGTAGTTTATCTCAAGGTAGTAAAGAAGTGTTAATAAAGTCTTTTGCTTAGTCAATTCCGATGTACATCATGAATGTGTTCAAATTGTCGTTAGGTTTATATGATAACCTAAATGAGATGATTAGGAATTATTGGTGGGCATCTAAAAAAAGGTAAGAGGCTCAATGGAAATCTTGGGACCATTTATTGAAGCCAAAGAGTCGACGGGGATCGGCTTCCAAGAATTTAGGCATTTTAATCAAGCTTTACTAGCTTGTCTTGCATGGAGATTGCTGATGTTCCAGGATAGTTTATGTGCCAGAGTACCGCGTGCAAAATATTATCCCAATGGAAAGCTTGATGATACAGTTTTTATGGGGAATCCATCTTCTTCATGATAGGGGATCTCTCAGGTTTGGACTTGTTGAAAAAGGGTTTAACTTGAAGCATCAACAATGGTACAAAGGTTAAAATTGGAGAGACAACTGGATTCCTCGTAACCATTCTTGCAAGGTTGTCTTCCCAAAAGGAAGATGTCAGTTATCATGGGTCTTTGGACTTATGGATGTGAATGGTGCATGGGATGAAAATTTAGTACGTCAATATATTTCTTTGGATGCTCATGAGATCTTGAAGATCCGACCATGCTCTCAAAACTAGGATAATTTCCTAGCTAGCGTGGGTTGGGGAGAAGTCTAGAAAATTTACCATCCGTAGTGCTTATCAGATGACTCTCGAGGAACAGAATTAAGTGGAACACTATTCTTGTAGTTCATCACCAAATGGGGATCGTCCTTGATGGAAGTTTTCTTGGGGAAGTGTCGCACCTTCAAAGGTAAATATCTTTATTTGGCGGCTGGAAACAAACTCTCTTCCAACTCATTTTTTGAAGCACTCTAGAATTATGGAGCTTCCGGCCTCCTTCCCTATATGTGATGGCGAACACGAAAGTTCTTTCATGCCCTGTGTTGTTGCCTTTTGTTTCATTGTGAAAGGCTATCGCTGAATACTGGTCTCTTTCTGATGTGGCGCATATAAGAAATACTAGCACAAATTGTATCCTTCATATCATGTGTGAACTGAGAGGCTCAATGACTGAAGCTATTTATGTTGTTGTGGCACATTTGGTACGCTTAAATAGTTTATGCAAAACCCGCACCTCCATTGAACGTCTCACAAAGGTTTATGTGTACCTATGTAGCTTCCATTCTACACATCTCACAGGCGCCATGATATGACCTAGTGAAGGGTAAAGCCATGCTCTCGGATGATGACCTTCACATATCGATCCTTCCCGTTCAGAAAAATACTCAGGCTTTGCTTTGGTTTCCTTTATAGCATAGTTATGTAAAGTTGAATAGTGATGGCTCCTTTTTATAAGGGTGTTTGGTTGACTTGCCTTTTTTACTTTGGCTTTTTTAGCTTATAAGGTGCTTTTGAGAAAAATATAAGCTTAGGTTTTTTTTTGCTTATAAGCCAAAGTGAAAAGGCCAAATAAAAGCCCAACCAAACACCCCTAAGTTAGTGGATAGATCTGCAGCAATGAGAATAATTTTGAGAAGCTCGAATGGTGAAATAATGTTCACTTCATGTAAGCACCTTCTTTCTTGCAAGGACGCTTTCTAAACTGAACTATATGCAATATCTAAAGAAGTCTCGTCATCCTTGCAATGGAGTTATCTCTTGAATCTGATTGTTTGGGGGCCATATACTTTTTTTACCCCACGAGGCTATACTCGCTAAACAATAAAGAACCTTATAGAGCAAGAAATTCTTTCTTGGGTCAGGAGATCAAGCGGAAGCTGGAGGATAGAGAATGTTGTATTGTTCATGTTCGTCGTAGTAGTGAGCAGCAGCGTACTGCAGTTTGGCTAGGTACAGGGCCTTTGGTTGATGTGTTTGGATCTCGTCTTCGATCATGTGTCTACAGGTTTGATCGTTCCGATCTACGCTTTCCATCGTCTTTGGTTCGCTCTAGTATTTGTAGTCGTCGCTAGTTGGTCCACAGATATAGTTATCTAATATTCTCTGTACCACATACAGAATATATTGAAAGTTTCTCATAATAATAATAATAATAATAATAATAATAATAATAATAATAATAATAATACAGTAATATATTATATACCAAAAAATCAGAGGAGATACAAAGACTTGGCCAGCCCAAGGTGCTTTGCTACTGGTACTAGCAAAACCTCCTCCCCTCCTTCGCTTCTCCTGTCGTGCTGCAGCAGCAGCAGCCGGACTCCTCCCCCCTTGGCCGCCGCCGCCGCTCTCCTGAATCCCAACGAATTTTAGCCGGGAAACGCTTTATTCTTCAGGCTACCTTGTTGACTGCATCCACCGCCGCTGTTCCTCGCCGCTGCTTTGGATTCCGCTGCCGTTGCTTCGTCTCCCCCTCTCTCGCGGCGGAAGAGGGGCGGAGGTGGCACTAATGAAGAGGCTAGTAAGTACGTTTTCTCCCGTGATTTTCGATCGTTCGCTCGAGTGCTGGATTCTTCCTGTCTGTGTTGCTCTTTCCTTGCTGCTCCGTGATGTGTCATGTGTCGCTCTTGGATTCTCGTTTTGGTGCTTGATTTTGTGTCTCCCGTGTGATCCGTTCCCAGTCTCGGATCTCTGCCTGGGGAATGGCGTATCCTTTCCTCGCTTCCTGATCGTTCCCCTGAGGTCTTCCGAGCAAAGACGCGATTTCTCGTGCTTCTTGATGTGTCTCGCGAGTATGTGTGTGTTCTCGGAACAGAGTTTGGAGCACTGATCTGGAAGAGCGATGTTTTGATGTGTAAGAAATGCTAATTTCTTGCTGTGTTCATGGTAGTGGCGTCTTCAGGTGGTCCTGTCATGGGTCCTGGCCGTCGTTCTCGGCTCAGTCCACGACCATGTGCGGCGGCAATGGGGGGAGCAGGTGCCCCCGGAGTCGCGGCCGCACAGCGTCACCATTACCGAGTTCGGCGCCGTAGGGGATGGTAGGACCCTGAACACCCTGCCCTTCCAAAACGCCGTCTTCTACGCCCGGTCCTTCGCCGACAAGGGCGGCGCGCAGCTGTACGTCCCCAAGGGTCGATGGCTCACCGGCAGCTTCAACCTCACCAGCCACCTCACCCTCTTCCTCGAGAAAGATGCCATCATCGTCGGCACGGAGGTATACATATCCTTTTCAGCTGCATTTGCATTGAATTGCTAGTGATTAGGATAGGCATCTCCAATCAGTTCATCTTAGTTTCTTTGGACATGATTGGTGGATATACCTGATGAAGTATTGATTTTGACATGTGCAATGTGAGGTCATAGGTTATGGATTTATCCGGGAAACGCCAATGTAGTTCGATTGTGCTCTTTGTTGGCACGCTAGACGGCAGAGGAAATTCTATGCAAATACCCGATCAGCAGGGTTCAAGTTGGCTGGTATTTTTAGTTGTTTCCTTCTGCTTTACCATAGACAGCGAGTGTTTGGAAGGTGAAACTTACCTGTTTGATGTGAGGACTGTGACTAATAAGAGACAATTTTCTTTTGCATTGTTTTGAAGTCAAGCTGCTCTTTTTAATTATGCATGAACAGAGCATGGGCATGCTGCTCTGATGCTCCCACAAAGATTGCGATTGCTTGTCGGTTGTATATAAATTCCTTGTGTGCCACGCGGCTATTTTTGTTTCTTGTATGTAATTCGAAGGAAGACAAACATTTATAGCTGTACTTAATTATATGTGTTTTGAGTCGTCGAAAACAATTTGTTCTTCATATTTGAATATTTCTCCACCTTTTTAGTACTAACCATATTCATCTATTTGTCCCCTCACTATAGGAGTCATCGCAATGGCCAATTGTGGAACCTTTGCCATCTTATGGCCAGGGACTAGACCTTCCAGGTCCTAGACATCGTAGCTTAATAAATGGATACAATTTAACAGATGTTGTTATTACTGGTAATTTTCTTGTTATATGTACGGGCTTTGACTATGTCACATTCGTTTTTCTAGTTTTGACAACTGTTGCGTGCTTGGTCCACTTGTCGCAGGGAATAATGGACTTATCGATGGCCAGGGCTTAGTATGGTGGGATTGGCTTCGCTCTCATGAACTAAATCATAGCCGCCCTCATCTCGTGGAGTTTCTGTATTCTGAAGAAATTGTGATATCAAACTTGACATTTTTGAACTCACCAGCCTGGAGCATACATCCAGTGTACTGCAGGTGCATTAGCATTAATGATCTTCATGCACGAGGTGTGATTCCGTGAGTGTTATTTGAGCATATACTAACTCTTACTGTTTTGTTTGTTTTCCAGCAATGTAAAGGTTCATAACGTCACAATTAAGACTTTGTTGGATGCTCCACTCACTGATGGCATAGTTCCAGGTATGATTGCTTCTAGTGTGGAGCACCATCTCGTCTTCACACATTGTTTGGTGATTAATCATATGTATTTTGCACAGTAGTACTACCATTTTAAGATTAGGGTTCACAAATGAGGAAAGCCATAATTTTAAGATAGCAAATCCATTTGAATTTATTTTGAGTTGTTATTTCACACTAATATTTAGGAGACTAATGCTGACACAACAGGTGAACTACTAGAAGTTTTTCGAGGGAATTCAACTGACACACCTCTTTCTTTCTGTGGTATTTGTGGTTGCCATGTGCAATAAAAAGCTAGTTAACTCGAATCATTGTATTAAGAAACATGGGTATACTTAAAAGGCCCTATGCAACATGCTATGGATTTCAAACCATTGTTTTAGCTAACTTTAAGTGGTGTTGAACTGTTGTCTTCCAACTTTTTTTGCGTATGTAGATTTCGATAGACATGACAAGGAGTTTTACTTACTATTTCAACTGCATCATTCTGTCTCCACTCCATAACAATGAGAAGCAACTTTTACTTCTTTTACTAATGGAACATTCCTTATCCAGATTCATGTTTGAATGTCTGCATCGAAGACAGCACCATTAGTGTCAGTCATGAAGCCATCTCAGTGAAAAGTGGGTTGGACAAGTACGGCATTTCTATCGGAAGGCCAACCTCGGACATTCATATCAGCAGAGTGGATCTTCAAGCGTCATCTGGTGCTGCACTTGCATTTGGCAGTGAGATGTCCGGTGGGATCTCAGGTATTCATGCTGACCACCTAAGGATACATGGTTCTGATAAAGGGTTCTCTTTGAAGACCACCCCTGGTCGTGGAGGTTACATAAAGGAAGTGATCATCTCAGATGTAGAAATGGATGGTATCCGTGTGGCCATTGAATTCATAGGTAATTTATCAAGCCATCCAGATGATGATTTTGATCCGTCTGAGCTTCCGGTGATTGATCAAATCACCTTAAAGAATATGGTGGGAACAAACATCTCGGTTGCAGGAATTTTATTAGGAATTGACAGTGATCCATTTACTGCGATTTGCCTTTCCAATCTCAGTTTCTCGATAACTGATTCGCTCCATTCTAGTCCCTGGTCTTGTTCCAATGTTTCTGGATACTCGGAATCGGTCTTGCCTGAGCCTTGCTCGGAACTGTATGCACCATCCTCAAATTCTTCAATTTGCTTCTCCCTTCCTAGTTACAGTGCACTCGATGTGGCATAGTCACATATATATTCTTGTGTTCATACTTCGCTTTTCTTGTCGCAGTCCTTGTACAATTCAGAAACATTAAACCTTCACCACCATATTTTTTCTATTTTTTTCCCAATAAATGTGTCAAGAAGAATCATATCAGGGTACACCACAAGATGCATAATGATCATGAGGAAGAATCAAGTGGGGTTGTGGACAGCTATGTGCTTGCTTGTACAGCTACATTTCTTCATTCAATCAGTAAGAAATTATCTTTTTGGTAGGGCTTGTGTGCACAACAGTTGTCCTTTGGTTATAAATTATCCAACCGTTTAGATTACCTCTGTATATTTTATCTCCCAGTGAGAATTAGTAAATCTGATAAACAGTATCACATGTTTTCTTGGAGTTTGTCAGCCTGGCTATGAATGTAGAGCCAGACGTCTCCCTAGTTAAATAATTTGCTGTCAGATGAGTTGTTAATTTCATGCTGATGGCTCCATTTGTCCTCTCCCGGGCTCATTCATTACGATTAGCTTGTCCTTGCTGCCATGCTGTACTCCAATGGGGTCATGCTAGGTTGCCAACTGTGCAATCTTCAACTGCCACCTGTTGCTGAACAGCTGATAAATACATGTTCCGATGTTGATGTTGAGCTGGTCATGCTGGCCTTTTCATGTACACTTCTGGAGGAATCTCTTTGATGTCAAGAAGAAAAATAAACCTGTTGGGGCTTCATTATTCTCTGCATGGACGCAATAGGTGTTGTGTATTGTCATCAGAGTGCTTAGGCATTCACAAAAAGTAGCACAAGATTCCTCTTGGTTAGTCTTTACCGGAGTTGATATTTCTGTACGCTCTTATATCATGGGATGACGGAGGGAGTATATATTACACTGAACTAATACCCTTATTTTGTTTAGGTGTCCTATTCTAGCCGACTAAGGGCATCTCCAACGCTGACCCCGTGTCGCACCGTTCACACGTGTTTTGCCATCCAATGAGGGCCTGTATCGGTCTGTCGGACGATCCCAATGTGATTTTTCTCATAAATCGGAAACAAATTAGGGGGCACTGCCATGCCCACTTTTGACTACGCCGTTCCACTCAAAAACACCGCACGGCCTAGACGTGTTTTGCCATCCAACGAGGGCCTGTATCGGTCTGTCGGCCGATCCTAATGTGATTTTTCTCGTAAATGGGAAACAAACTAGGGGGCCGCTGCCACGCCCGCTTCTGACTGCGTCGTTCCATCCCAAAACACCTCCTTTGCCTATGCCATTTCTCACCCGAAGTCGGCTACCCACATTCATGCCGCTCTAGAGCGGCCACAATGTATTGACACTGACCCACAGCGAACATGACCTCTTACTGGCGCCAACAACGAAGCGGCTCGCCGGCCGAGGACATCGCATGTGCCGCGTCCCTGGTGTTCGTGCTTGTTCAATGTCGGAGAGACGTTTACCAGATGGGACGGGATGGATATTTACCACGCCGATTCAATGACCGCCCCTCTGTCTGCGGCCATTAAACAAGCTCGTAAGCCGAGAAACCAACTCCGTCGCCCGCGCATTGACGCACCTGGATGCTTGGCCTCGCCAATCGCCGACATCCACTATTTTTAAGGTGGGCACACCTGGCTCACAGCACACCACAACCCATCCGCCCGCCATCTTTCTCCCGTGCACCACGTCTGCCATGACCGCGAGCGGGAACACGCTGTAGGAGAGCCTCTTGACCCAGCATAAGCACGAGGTGGCAGCCCTTGCGGCCGGCTGACAGAGCTGTCGTGCTAGGTGGATAGAGGGCGTCATGATGGAAACTGGCCCCGACGAGGACTCCCCATTGCAGCCCATGTCAGTGCATGCTGGCTTGATGATTGAGCAGGCGTAGGCTCACTTCGATGGGTCTTATCCCCGCCGCTCATGAAGATAGCAGATGGAGGATGCGGGCGCCCAAAGGTTACAACAAGGACTTGGAGAACGGGCGCTGTCATAGGCTAGGTTTAGGTCTGCTCTTTTTTTCATAATGAAAATTGTCCGAAATGTAATGAATATGCCCTGAAAATCATCTAGTTTGCATGTAGTTTGTCCGGTTTATTAAAGCCCGGCTTGAAATGTATGTGGATAACTTTGGATGTCCGGCTCCAACATCAGTGTCCATGGACTAGTACCCCTGTCCCCCGACGGGTGCGATGTCCGGTTTGTAGGTCAACATTGAAGATGCCCTAACATCCTATATATGTTTCTTGTAGTAAGAAAAATAAACATCCTATATATGTAGATCAAAGCAAAGTCATCTTCTGAAGTTTAGTTCCGAAACGGCAAATGATAATTAAAAATTCACCATACATATTTATATTCATGAAAGTACAGTTCAGAAATAAGGGTATCTAAAACGCTGACCCTTAAAATGGACACTAGACACGTATCTGTCCGCGGACGCGCATGAACGGATCCACGGACAGTGATACAGGCGTCGACCATCCAACTATGTCCATATATATTTTAAATCGGACGAATTACATGCAAACCCGGTGAGTTTCATCTAAACCGAAGCACATTCATTATATGTTCGACATATTTCATTAAACTAAAGTGAGCGGACCTAAACCTAGTCTAAATCTACATTGGCGCCCAATCTCCAAGTCCTTGTTGTTACCCTGCGTGCCCTTGCCGGGTGGCCGGTGCCTATGTCTGGTGGAGAGGAGACCCATAAAGTGAAGATGTGGTCATTGGCAAGAAAGAGTAAGACATGGAAACACACTGGTCCACTTGAGACTCGAGACTCCGCCGCCTCCTAGATTGTTGTAAAAAACAGTAAGGGACTGGTTTGTTTCCTAGTGCACATAAAGAGAAAATAGTCCATGGCGCATCGAGAAGAATGCTATGTTCTTTCATGAACTTCGAACTTTGCTGAGAAATATTTACATTGGAGAGAAGAAAGAGATATGTTTCGAGAAGAAACCATACCGTGAAGTTTGTGTGAAGAAGTTGACCCCTCAAAAATATTGTTGATGCAAAGCAATTTCCGTTCGGTTTGTCTGAAGAAGAATGACTGCAGTCGAGAACATTGAAGGCAAAGCAAATACATATGATTTGTTTCGTTGTTCTTCTTTCTCTTGTTTGAGTCATAGGACCATGATGCGTCTCAAATGTATTTATATTTTAATTTTTAAATGCTATTATATTATCACTTTTGTATGCTTTATATGTTATTTTATATTATTTTTCTGGACTAATCTATTAATTTAGTGTTGAGTGCCAGTTCTTTTTTTTTTGCATGTTTCTGGTTTTTCAGGAAATCCATATCTACGGAAGTCCAAACACGAGTAATAGTAGTGGATGTAGTTGGATTGCGGTCTACTTATCACTGGTGTAATGCCTATATGAGATTATACCATGAATGATCATAGTTATAATTTTCCTATATGAGATTATACCATGAATGATCATAGTTATAATTTGTGTTATTCTGTCAATTGCCCAACATTAATTTGTCTATCATGCCTATACATCCTTTCGAGAGAGATGCCTCTAGTGAACATATGGTCCCGGGTCTATTTTTCATCAATACAAAAGTTCCTACAATTGCTCTTTTATATTCTTTAACTTCTTGCCGCTTTGCCTTATCACTATTTGCTTTTATTCTTGTAGCTAGCAAGAACAAGGGGATTGCAGCCCTCTTGCCTTGTTGGGTGTAAGCAATTTGTTTATTTGTGTGCAGTTGCTGCTAACGTTGCTAGCTTGGTTCCTCCTAGTGGTTCGATAAACTTTGGTTGTTACTTAAGGGAAATACTTTCTGCTGATGTGCTACATCTCCCTTTCTCTTTGCGAAAATCCAACAACTCCATCATGAGTAGTAGAAGAATTTCTGGTGCCGTTGCCAGAGAGGTTACCATCTACCAAATCAGGTGCCTTTGCATAAACACCCTATTTTTTCTTGTTTTTATTTTCTTGTCTAGTTGTCTTTTGCCTTTTATTTGCCTTCTTTTTGGTTTGCCAAAAAATCCAAAATAATAAACAAAATCTTGAGTTGCTATCTCTGCTTGTGTCGCCACTATGTCTACTCTTGAAGAAGTTGATGTTGAAAGTGCTAGTGAAGATAATCCTAGCGAAAATCATGAGGAAGCACTTAAGATACCTAACTTTAATAATGATCCTCATGTTAATGAACCTCCTTTGAGTTTTTAAAACAAAAATATTGTCGTATAGGAAGCGGGAATGTTATTGGAAAAAGTGTTATTCAATAATTCTTTACTTGTATGGGAGTCATATCGTGAAGTGGAGGATATGTTCTTAAGAAAACTAATAATTATGTGGATGCTATTGCTATGCTTGTAGTCAAACCCGAAAGTTTTTTTTTCATATCCATCGCTTTACAAAGATTGTTTCTTGAGCTCCCCAATATTCATGATCCTAGATCTAAAAAGTTAGCTACCATTATCCTTATGAATGAATTTATTTTATAATACAAGAAGCTAGGGACATCTTTGCTTTTTACAAATAATAATAATGAATATCCTCCTATAGAAGAAACCCTCCATGATCAAGATGTTATGCGTAGAATGAAATCTAAAGATTATCATGCTTTGTAGCAAATCCTAGGAAAAGAGTTCCCCATTAAGTTTTGGCTCAAAATTTATTTAAAAGCACTAACGATAAATTTGAATGGATTGCAGAGGGATTGAGGATGTATTTACCGAAGATCGGTTTAAATATGCCTCTAGACTTCCTATAGATGATGAATGTACCATTATGTATGAAGGTTTTCATGGAGATGATCCAATCCCACAAGAGTTTGAGTTTATGAATGTTAAAATTACTAAGTATAGTCCCTTTTATTATTTGAGCTTACCCGCTAGAAAATTTGCTGCTGAAAAGAGGGATCTCTTGAGGGAAATTTACGATGATATTGTTATAAAGTAATTCAAGAAAGATGATAATACTTGATAGATTGCGTTATGCCTAGCTAGGGGCATTAAACAATAGCGCTTGTTGGGAGGCAACTTAATAGTTATTCTTCATTCTATTTTGCTTTCAGTGTGTCAATATGATTATTGCTACTGTAGTAATCATGGTTGTATATTTTATTTCAATAACATGCCAAGTTAAACCTTTAGAGTGATGTGAACGATTGTTTTGGTTCTGTGTAGAAACATAAACTTTTGCGTCTAGTATATGATTTTTTGTTCCTTGCTAGGACATGATAAAATCCTGAAATTTTTACACATTACCAATTTACAAATTATCTGTCTTGTCCTAATTGTTAAAAAAAATAGACTTACAGACTATGATGAAAAATTAGGTATTTAAATACCATTCTGTTTTTGACCGATTTTGTTTTGTTTCCTTGTTTTAAAGTTACTATGGCTTATACTAGGGGATATAAATTGTGGAAATGATAGAATACAGTAGACATCAATAGGTAATAATTATAAATGTTGACTTAGCAGCACCTAAGTGAATGATTTATTTTTATTATACTAACCTACTCAAGAAGTTTCGTTAAGTGTTGTGTGAATGAAGTTTCCAAGTTCTAGGTGAGATGGAGATATGAGAAGAATAAGGAGCAGCAAGAGCCTAAGCTTGGGGATTCCCAAGGCACACCAAGGTAATATATAAGAAACACTCAAGCATCTAAGCTTGGGGATGCCTTGGATGGCATCCCATCTTTCGTCTTTAAAACTATAGGTATATCTTACTTGGAGCTATATTTTTTATTCTTCACATGATATGTGTTTTTCTTGGAGCGGCATTCATATTTCTTTATTTTTCTTGTTGATATTTGCAAATCATTGTTTCTCGATCACACCTATTATGAGAGACACACATTCATCCTATATTTATGGAATGCTCATCTGTACTTCACTTATATCTTTTTGAGTGGAGGCAATTGCTCTTGTTCTTCACTTATATTTGTTTGAGCACGATAATATGTTTTATAGAAATTATTTGCACTTTCTTAATTCACTTTTATCTTTTTGAGAGTTAAATAGGAAGTGGTAATTTGCATGAATTATATGGTGTTGGGAAACATAGTAGAAACCAAAAAAATTACCCTACGATCACCCAGGAATAATATGAAGATGCATTAGCGGTTTGGATTAGATCATTATCGACTCCGAGTTGCAGCGGAAGTAGACGAGTAGGTGTAGATCATACTTGGAGTCCATCAAACCATAGATGAACGACCCCGCGAACCGCCCACAAACAGCCCCTCGAATGGAAGACTGAAAGCGCGTCCTCTCTGCGAGTTGCAAGCGGTTTTCACGATACAATAGCGCTTCGCCGTTCAGAGCTAGTCGTCGCCAGAGAATTAGAGGAAGGAGATTAGAACCACATTGGGATTCTAATTATGAGGATTAGAGGATCTAGATCTAGCTCTAATTGATGAACTAGGACCAACTAGAACTAGAGAACTAGAGGAGGCTCCAAAACTTGTGTATCCAAATAGCGTCAAAGCCTCTAGTATATACAATTTGAGGGGGAGAAGGGGCACCACACAAGGAGAGAAGGAATCCCTCCTTGGTGAGCCAGCCATAGGGGAAGGGGAAAGCCTCCCCTAGTCCAATTCGGCCTCCCCTCCAAGGAAAAGGGGGGCGCCTTCCCCTATTGGGCCTATGTGGCCCAATTCTCCTTCCACCACTTGGCCTTTTAATGCCCGTTGATATTAAATTAAGTATAAAAGCATCCTAAAAATTACTAGAGCCTTTTATTATTAATTTAATATCACCGGAAATTGTTTCCACCTATATATTATGTATCGGAAATACCCGGTATTGTACGATAAACTCCAAAACCCTTCTGGTGACCCCGAAACGCTTACGGTTCCTCTCGAAACTATTTCGAATATTAATGAAACAATCCCACAAATAAATCCTCGTTATTCCAGTCCTACTAACACTCACTAGATCATGATTACCTTAAACTTGTGACCATGTAGGTTTGGTAAAACATAGACATGAATGAAACCTCTTCGTTCAATGACTGATAGCGGAACCGTGGACATCCATATCGCTCCCTATGGATACACGAATGACATTTGAGTGAACCTTTGGTTATCCTGTGATATTCCCTTTGCTTCGCAACACTTTACAAAACCCGAGGTGTATCGGTATCCTCTTGACTCATACACATGCTCAGCATGCCATTATCCTTGTTACCTGTTTTGTTCTTCTTTCTCGTTGATATATTTTAGCATTCCCGTGACATAGTCACCTTTGTCTGGCTAGACGATGATAGATGCCGTCACACCGGGAGGGCCCTAAGAATATCTCTCCATCTTGGAGGAGCAAATTCCACTCTTGAGGTATCTAGTTCCTTGTCAAAGTTACCGATGAACCTGTAAGTTGTCGTTATGACCACCATGTTACATATGACATTTGAGCAACCCCAAAGTCCACCGTATGGTAAGAAGTGACTATGATACTCTCATGGTGTAAGGAACCAAAACTATTGTTTAACACTCCATGTTATAACAATTGATTTCAAGCAATATTATCTCAAATTATATCAAACAAGCTTGGGTCGATTCAATATAATCGCCCTTCTAACGTCATACTCTCAATGTTGTTTTAGGACTATCACTACACTTAATGATATCCTAAGATCTGGAAAACATGATCACCAACAACACTTGAGCCAGTCTTAGAGGCAAGACCAGGAACCTAATCTTTACCGTTTATCATTCCACACGGGCATATGAGTTTTCCACTGAAACACATATTTCGGGATCACAGAAGTCATAACATAGAATATAAACTCTTAATTATGAAAATAGAAATATAATAATACAATATTATTTCCTCTAAGGCATATTTCCAACAGTCTCCCACTTGCATAGAGTCAATAATCTAGTTACATAGTTTCTCTAACACCTATGGCTATCTGGTGTTGCTAATCATTTGCTCGTGGTAGAGCCTTTGTCATCTGGTCTGACACATTCAAATCCGCGTGAACCTTTAGAACCTTCACAAAACCCTTCTTGACATACTGTCGGATAATGTGATACTTGCGCTCGATGTGTCTAGTCTTCATGTGGGATCTTGGTTTCTTTGCTTGAGCAACAACACCACTATTATCACAATAGAGTGCCATCAGGTTCATCGCACTTGGGACCACACCAACTTCTTCAAGAAACTTCTTGATCCAGACCGCCTCCTTTGAAGCTTCTAAAGCCGCAATATACTCTGCTTCTGTCATAGAATCTGCAACAGTGTTCTGTTTGAAACTTTTCCAAACCACCGCACCACCATTAAGGGTGAAAACATATCCCGGTTGAGATTTATAGTCATCTATATCAATCATAAAGCTAGCATCGGTGTAACCATTTACAATGAATTATTCATATCCTCCCTAGACAAGGAGCATGTACTTTGTTCTTTTGAGGTACTTAAGGATATTTTTAACAGCTGCCCAGTGCGCCACTCTGGGATCACTTTGGTACCTACTACTTGAAGGAAATATGCCCTAGAGCCAATAATAAAGTTATTATTTATTTCCTTATTTCATGATAAATGTTTATTATTCATGCTAGAATTGTATTAACCGGAAACATAATACATGTGTGAATACATAGACAAACAGAGTGTCACTAGTATGCCTCTACTTGACTAGCTCGTTGATCAAAGATGGTTATGTTTCCTAACCATAGACATGAGTTGTCATTTGATTAACGGGATCACATCATTAGGTGAATGATCTGATTGACATGACCCATTCCATTAGCTTAGCACCCGATCGTTTAGTATGTTGCTATTGCTTTCTTCATGACTTATACATGTTCCTATGACTATGAGATTATGCAACTCCCGTTTTTCGGAGGAACACTTTGTGTGCTACCAAACGTCACAACGTAACTGGGTGATTATAAAGGAGCTCTACAGGTGTCTCCAAAGGTACATGTTGGGTTGGCGTATTTCGAGATTAGGATTTGTCACTCCGATTGTCGGAGAGGTATCTTTGGGCCCTCTCGGTAATGCACATCACTTAAGCCTTGCAAGCATTGCAACTAATGAGTTAGTTGCGGGATGATGTATTATAGAACGAGTAAAGAGACTTGCTGGTAACGAGATTGAACTAGGTATTGGATACCGACGATCGAATCTCGGGCAAGTAACATACCGATGACAAAGGGAACAACGTATGTTGTTATGCGGTCTGACCGATAAAGATCTTCGTAGAATATGTAGGAGCCAATATGGGCATCCAGGTCCCGCTATTGGTTATTGACCGGAGACGTGTCTCGGTCATGTCTACATTGTTCTCGAACCCGTAGGGTCCGCACGCTTAAGGTTTCGATGACAGTTATATTATGAGTTTATGAGTTTTGATGTACCGAAGGAGTTCGGAGTCCCGGATGAGATTAGGGACATGACGAGGAGTCTCGAAATGGTCGAGACGTAAAGATCGATATATTGGACGACTATATTTGGACATTGGAAAGGTTCCAAGTGATTCGGGTATTTTTCGGAGTACCGGGTAGTTACGGGAGAAGCAATGGGCCTTGATGGGCTTTAGTGGGAAGAGGAGAAAGGGCCAAGGGGCTGCTGCGCCCCCTCCCCTCTGGTCCGAATTGGACTAGGGAAAAGGGGGCCGGCCACCTCTCCTTCTCCTCCACTTCCTTCTCCCTTCCTCCCCTCTTGGTGGACTCCTACTAGGACTTGGAGTCCTAGTAGGACTCCACATCCTGGCCGCACCAATTGCCTTGGCCGGCCTCCTCCTCCTCCATCCTTTATATACTGAGGCAAGGGGCACCCCATAGACACAAGTTGATCCACGTGATCATATTCTTAGCCGTGTGCGGCGCCCGCTGCCACCATAGTCCTCGATAATATTGTAGCGGTGCTTAGGCGAAGCCCTGCTGCAGTAGTACATCAAGATCGTCACCACGCCGTCGCGCTAACGGAACTCTTCCCCGACACTTTGCTGGATTGGAGTCCGGGGATCGTCATCGAGCTGAACGTGTGCTAGAACTCGGAGGTGCCGTAGTTTCGGTGCTTGATCGGTCGGGCCGTGGAGACGTACGACTACATCAACCAAACGCTTCCGTTGTCGATCTACAAGGTACGTAGATCACACTCTCCCCCTCTCGTTGCTATGCATCACATGATCTTGCATGTGCGTAGGAATTTTTTTGAAATTACTACGTTCCCCAACAGTGGCATCCGAGCCTAGGTTTTATGTGTTGATGTTATATGCACGAGTAGAACACAAGTGAGTTGTGGGCGATATAAGTCATACTGCTTACCAGCATGTCATACTTTGGTTTGGCGGTATTGTTGGACGAAGCGGCCTGGACCGACATTATGCGTACGCTTACGCGAGACCGGTTCTCCCGACGTGCTTTGCACATAGGTGGCTTGCGGGTGACAGTTTCTCCAACTTTAGTTGAACCGAGTGTGGCTACGCCCGGTCCTTGCGAAGGTTAAAACAACACCAACTTGACAAACTATCGTTGTGGTTTTGATGCGTAGGTAAGATTGGTTCTTGCTTAAGCCCGTAGCAGCCACGTAAAACTTGCAACAACAAAGTAGATGACGTCTAACTTGTTTTTGCAGGGCATGTTGTGATGTGATATGGTCAAGACATGATGCTAAATTTTATTGTATGAGATGATCATGTTTTGTAACCGAGTTATCGGCAACTGGCAGGAGCCATATGGTTGTCGCTTTATTGTATGCAATGCAATCGCGCTGTAATGCTTTACTTTATCACTAAGCAGTAGCGATAGTCGTGGAAGCATAAGATTGGCGAGACGACAACGATGCTACGATGGAGATCAAGGTGTCGCGCCGGTGACGATGGTGATCATGACGGTGCTTCGAAGATGGAGATCACAAGCACAAGATGATGGTGGCCATATCATATCACTTATATTGATTGCATGTGATGTTTATCTTTTATGCATCTTATCTTGCTTTGGTTGACGGTAGCATTATAAGATGATCTCTCACTAATTATCAAGAAGTGTTCTCCCTGAGTATGCACCGTTGCGAAAGTTCTTCGTGCTGAGACACCACGTGATGATCGGGTGTGATAGGATCTACGTTCAAATACAACGGGTGCAAAACAGTTGCACACGCAGAATACTCAGGTTATACTTGACGAGCCAAGCATATACAGATATGGCCTCGGAACACGGAGACCGAAAGGTCGAGCGTGAATCATATAGCAGATATGATCAACATAGTGATGTTCACCAATGAAACTACTCCATCTCACGTGATGATCGGACATGGTTTAGTTGATTTGGATCACGTAATCACTTAGAGGATTAGAGGGATGTCTATCTAAGTGGGAGTTCTTAAGTAATATGATTATTTGAACTTAAATTTATCATGAACTTAGTCCTGGTAGTATTTTGCAAATTATGTTGTACATCAATAGCTCGCGTTGTTGCTTCCCTGTGTTTATTTTGATATGTTCCTAGAGAAAATTGTGTTGAAAGATGTTAGTAGCAATGATGCGGATTGGATCCGTGATCTGAGGTTTATCCTCATTGCTGCACAGAAGAATTATGTCCTTGATGCACCGCTAGGTGACGGACCTATTGCAGGAGCAGATGCAGACGTTATGAACGTTTGGCTAGCTCAATATGATGACTACTTGATAGTTTAGTGCACCATGCTTAATGACTTAGAATCGGGACTTCAAAGACGTTTTGAACGTCATGGAGCATATGAGATGTTCCAAGAGTTGAAGTTAATATTTCAAGCAAATACCCGAGTTGAGAGATATGAAGTCTCCAACAAGTTCTATAGCTAAAAGATGGAGGAGAATCGCTCAACTAGTGAGCATGTGCTCAGATTGTCTGAGTGCTACAATCGCTTGAATCAAGTGGGAGTTAGTCTTCCAGATAAGATAGTGATTGACAGAATTCTCTAGTCACCATCACCAAGTTAGTAGAACTTCGTGATGAACTATGATATGCAAGGGATAACGGAAACGATTCCCAAGCTCTTCGTAATGCGGAAATTGACGAAGGTAGAAATCGAGAAAAACATCAAGTGTTGATGGTAGGCAAGACCACTAGTTTCAAGAAAAGTGCAGAGGGAAGAAGGGGAACTTCAAGAAGAACAGCAAGCAAGTTGCTGCTCAAGTGAAGAAGCCCAAGTCTGGTCCTAAGCCTGAGACTAAGTGTTTCTACTGCAAAGGGACTGGTCACTGGAAGCGGAACTACCCCAAGTGATTGGCAGATAAGAAGGATGGCAAAGTGAACATAAGTATATTTGATATACATGTTATTAATGTGTACTTTACTAGTGTTTATAGCAACCCCTCAGTATTTGATACTAGTTCAGTTGCTAAGATTAGTAACTCGAAACGGGAGTTGCAGAATAAACAGAGACTAGTTAAGGGTGAAGTGACGATGTGTGTTGGAAGTAGTTCCAAGATTGATATGATCATCATTGCACACTCCCTATACTTTCGGGATTAGTGTTGAACCTGAATAAGTGTTATTTGGTGTTTGCGTTGAGCATGAATATGATTTGATCATGTTTATTGTAATACGGTTATTCATTTAAGTAAGAGAATAAATTGTTGTTCTGTTTACATGAATAAAACCTTATATGGTTACACACCCAATGAAAATAATTCGTTGGATCTCGATCGTAGTGATACACATAATCATAATATTGAAACCAAAAGATGCAAAGTTAATAATGATAGTGCAACTTATTTGTAGCACTGCCGTTTAGGTCATATTGGTGTAAAGCGCATGAAGAAACTCCATGCTGATGGGATTTTGGAATCACTTGATGCTTGCGAACCATGCCTCATGGGCAAGATGACTAAGACTCCATTCTCCGGAGCGAGCAACTGACTTATTAGAAATAATACATACTGATGTATGCGGTCCGATGAGTGTTAAGGCTCACGGCAAGTATCGTTATTTTCTGAACTTCACAGATGATTTGAGCAGATATGGGTATATCTACTTGATGAAACATAAGTCTGAAACATTTGAAAAGAATTTCAGAGTGAAGTGGAAAATCATCATGACAAGAAAATAAAGTTTCTACGATCTGATCGCAGAGACAAATATTTGAGTTACGAGTTTGGTCTTCAGTTAAAACAATGTGAAATAGTTTCACTACTCACGCCACCTGGAACACCACAGCATAATGGTGTGTCCGAACATCGTAATCGTACTTTATTAGATATGGTGCGATCTATGATGTCTCTTACCGATCTACCACTATCGTTTTGGGGTTATGCATTAAAGACAACTGCATTCACATTAAATAGGGCACCATCAAAATCTGTTGAGATGACGCCTTATGAACTATGGTTTGGCAAGAAACCAAAGTTGTCGTTTCTAAAAGTTTGGGGCTGCGATGCTTATGTGAAAAAGCTTCAACCTGATAAGCTCGAACCCAAAATCGGAGAA
The DNA here is from genome assembly GCF_003073215.2 of Triticum urartu. Taxonomy (NCBI): domain Eukaryota; kingdom Viridiplantae; phylum Streptophyta; class Magnoliopsida; order Poales; family Poaceae; genus Triticum; species Triticum urartu. The sequence goes on from NC_053025.1 coordinate 275,944,883, forward strand.
ATGTGTCTTCATAGGATATCCAAAGGAGACTGTTGGATACACCTTCTATCACAGATCCGAAGGCAAGACTTTTGTTGCTAAGTTCGGAAACGTTCTAGAGAAGGAGTTTCTCTCGAAAGAAGTGAGTGGGAGGAAAGTAGAACTTGACAAGGTAACTGTACCTGCTCCCTTATTGGAAAGTAGTGCATCACAGAAAACTGTTTCTGTGACACCTACACCAATTAGTGAGGAAGCTAATGATAATGATCATGTAACTTCAGATCAAGTTACTACCGAATCTCATAGGTAAACCAGAGTGAGATCCGCACCAGAGTGGTATGGTAATCCTGTTCTGGAAGTCATGTTACTAGACCATGACGAACTTGCGAACTATGAAGAAGCGATGGTGAGCCCAGATTTCGCAAAATGGCTTGAGGCCATGAAATCTGAGATGAGATCCATGTATAAAAACAAAGTATGGACTTTGGTTGACTTGCCAGATGATCGGCAAGCCATAGAAAATAAATGGATCTTCAAGAGGAAGACGGACGCTGATAGTAGTGTTACTATCTATAAAGCTAGAATTGTCGCAAAAGGTTTTCGACAAAGTTCAAGGTGTTGACTACGATGAGATTTTCTCACTCGTATCGATGCTTAAAAGTCTGTCCAAATCATGTTAGCAATTGCCGCATTTTATGAAATCTGGCAAATGGATAACAAAACTGCAATCCTTAATGGATTTCTTAAAGTAAGAGTTGTATATGATGCAACCAGAAGGTTTTGTCAATCTTAAAGGTGCTAACAAAATGTGCAAGCTCCAGCGATCCATCTATGGACTGGTGCAAACATCTCGGAGTTGGAATATACGCTTTGATAAGTTGATCAAAGCATATAGTTTTATACAGACTTGCGGTGAAGCCTGTAAGTGAGTGGGAGCACTACAACATTTCTGATAAAGTATATGTGAAAGACATATTGTTGATCGGAGATAATGTAGAATTATTCTGCAAAGCATAAAGGAATGTTTGAAAGGAATTTTTCAAAGAAAGACCTCGGTGAAGCTGCTTACATATTGAGTATCAAGATCTATAGAGATAGATCAAGACGCTTGATAAGTTTTTTCAATGAGTACATACCTTGACAAGATTTTGAAGTAGTTCAAAATGGAACAGTCAAAGAAAAAGGTTCTTGCCTGTGTTGCAAGGTGTGAAATTGAGTAAGACTCAAAGCCCGACCACGGCAGAAGATAGAAATAGAATGAAAGTCATTCCCTATGCCTCAGCCATAGGTTCTATAAAGTATGCCATGCTATGTACCAGATATATTGTATACCCTACACTGTGTTAAGCAAGGGAGTACAATAGTGATCTAAGAGTAGATCACTGGACAGCGGTCAAAATTATCCTTAGTGGAATAAGGAAATATTTCTCAATTATGGAGGTGACAAAAAGGTTCATCGTAAAAAGTTACGTCGATGCAAGTTTTGACACAGATCTGGATGACTCTAAGTCTTGATCTAGATACATATTGAAAGTGGGAGCAATAAGCTAGAGTAGCTCCGTGCAGAACATTGTTGACATAGAAATTCGCAAAATACTTACGGATCTGAATGTGACAGACCCGTTGACTAAAATTATCTCACAAGCAAAACATGATCACACCTTAGTACTCTTTGGGTGTTAATCACATAGCGATGTGAACTAGATTACTGACTCTAGTAAACCCTTTGGGTGTTGATCACATATCGATTTGAACTATGGGTGTTAATCACATGGTGATGTGAACTATTGCTGTTAAATCACATGGCGATATGAACTAGATTATTGACTCTAGTGCAAGTGGGAGACTGAAGGAAATATGCCCTAGAGGCAATAATAAAGTTATTATTTATTTCCTTATTTCATGATAAATGTTTATTATTCATGCTAGAATTGTATTAACCGGAAACATAATACATGTGTGAATACATAGACAAACAGAGTGTCACTAGTATGCCTCTACTTGACTAGCTCGTTGATCAAAGATGGTTATGTTTCCTAACCATAGACATGAGTTGTCATTTGATTAATGGGATCACATCATTAGGTGAATGATCTGATTGACATGACCCATTCCATTAGCTTAGCACCCGATCGTTTAGTATGTTGCTATTGCTTTCTTCATGACTTATACATGTTCCTATGACTATGAGATTATGCAACTCCCGTTTTCCGGAGGAACACTTTGTGTGCTACCAAACATCATAACGTAACTGGGTGATTATAAAGGAGCTCTACAGGTGTCTCCAAAGGTACATGTTGGGTTGGCGTATTTTGAGATTAGGATTTGTCACTCCGATTGTCGGAGAGGTATCTCTGGGCCCTCTCGGTAATGCACATCACTTAAGCCTTGCAAGCATTGCAACTAATGAGTTAGTTGTGGGATGATGTATTACAGAATGAGTAAAGAGACTTGCCGGTAACGAGATTGAACTAGGTATTGGATACCGACGATCGAATCTCGGGCAAGTAACATACCGATGACAAAGGGAACAACGTATGTTGTTATGCGGTCTGACCGATAAAGATCTTCGTAGAATATGTAGGATCCAATATGGGCATCCAGGTCCCGCTATTGGTTATTGACCGGAGACGTGTCTCGGTCATGTCTACATTGTTCTCGAACCCGTAGGGTCTGCACGCTTAAGGTTTCGATGACAGTTATATTATGAGTTTATGAGTTTTGATGTACCGAAGGAGTTCGGAGTCCCGGATGAGATCGGGGACATGACGAGGAGTCTCGAAATGGTCGAGACGTAAAGATCGATATATTGGACGACTATATTCGGACATCGGAAAGGTTCCGAGTGATTCGGGTATTTTTCGGAGTACCGGGTAGTTACGGGAGAAGCAATGGGCCTTGATGGGCTTTAGTGGGAAGAGGAGAAAGGGCCAAGGGGCTGCTGCGCCCCCCTCCTCTCTAGTCCGAATTGGACTAGGGAAAAGGGGGCTGGCCACCTCTCCTTCTCCTCCACTTCCTTCTCCCTTCCTCCCCTCTTGGTGGACTCCTACTAGGACTTGGAGTCCTAGTAGGACTCCACATCCTGGCCGCACCAATTGCCTTGGCCGGCCTCCTCCTCCTCCATCCTTTATATACTGAGGCAAGGGGCACCCCATAGACACAAGTTGATCCACGTGATCATATTCTTAGCTATGTGCGGCGCCCCCTGCCACCATAGTCCTCGATAATATTGTAGCGGTGCTTAGGCGAAGCCCTGCTGCAGTAGTACATCAAGATCGTCACCACGCCGTCGCGCTGACGGAACTCTTCCCCGACACTTTGCTGGATCGGAGTCCGGGGATCGTCATCGAGCTGAACGTGTGCTAGAACTCGGAAGTGCCGTAGTTTCGGTGCTTGATCGGTCGGGCCGTGGAGACGTACGACTACATCAACCAAATGCTTCCGTTGTCGATCTACAAGGTACGTAGACCGCACTCTCCCCCTCTCGTTGCTATTCATCACATGATCTTGCGTGTGCGGAGGAAATTTTTTGAAATTACTACGTTCCCCAACACTACTAACACTTAGCGCATAAGAAACATCTATTCTAGTACATATCATAGCATGCATCCTAGCGGTTCTTTATTTACATTCATCCATAGAAATTTTTAATAGCTTTTAGAGATTCATTAATATCAATCTTAGGTGGCATAGATCTAATCTTTAAAGAATCAATCTCAAGAGAAATTCTATCAACGTTTATGCCAAATCATCAATCTTAAGCAATTTTTCTTCTACCATAGCATTGAAATTCTTTTGAGAATTAATGAAATATTTAATATTATTCTCAAGATCAGAGGGTATTTTATTATAATTTCCATAAGAATTGTTGTAGGAATTACCATAATTATTAGTGTAATTACTAGGGAATGGCCTAGGGTTAAAATTACCTCTATAAGTGTTATTACCAAAATTGTTCCTACCAACAAAATTTGAAGGAAATATGCCCTAGTGGCAATAATAAAGTTTTTATTTTATATTTCCTTATTCATGATAAAGGTTTATTATTCATGCTACAATTGTATTGATCGGAAACCTAAATACATGTGTGAGTATATAAACAAACACCGTGTCCCTAGTGAGCCTCTACTTGACTAGCTCGTTGATCAAAGATGGTTAAGGTTTCCTAACCATGGACGTGAGTTTTCATTTGATAACAGGATCACATCATTAGCAGAATGATGTGATGGACAAGACCCATCCATTAGCTTACCATTATGATCGTTCAGTTTTATTGCTATTGCTTTCTTCATGTCAAATACATATTCCTTCGACTATGAGATTATGCAACTCCCGGATACCAGAGGAATACCTTGTGTGCTATCAAACGTCACAACTTAACTGGGTGATATAAAGATGCTCTACAGGTATCTCCTAAGGTGTTTGTTGAGTTGGCATAGATCGATATTAGGATTTGTCACTCCGAGTATCGGAGAGGTATCTCTAGGCCCTCTCGGTAATACACATCATAAGAAGACTTGCAAGCAAAGTGACTAATGAGTTAGTTGTAGGATGATGTATTATGAAACGAGTAAAGAGACTTGCCGGTAACGAGATTGAACTAGGTATGAAGATACCGACGATCGAATCTCGGGCAAGTAACATACCGATAGACAAAGGGAATAACGTATGTTGTCATAACGGTTCGACCAATAAAGATCTTCATAGAATATGTAGGAGCCAATATGGGTATCTAGGTTCCGCTATTGGTTATTGACCGGAGAGGTGTCTCGGTCATGTCTACATAGTTCTCGAACCCATAGGGTCCGCACGCTTAACGTTCGATGATGATATTGTATTATATGAGTTATGTGATTTGGTGGCCGAATGTTGTTCGGAGCCCCGGATAAGATCATGGACATGAAGAGGAGTCTCGAAATGGTCGAGAGGTAAAGATTCATATATAGTACAATAGTATTCAGACACCAGAAGTGTTTCGAGGGTACCGGGTACTTACCGGGTCACCGGAAGGGGTTTCGGCACCCCCCGACAAAAGATATGGGCCTAATGGGCCAAGAGGGGAAACGCACCAGCCACCAGGGGCTGGTGTTCCCCCCATATGGGCCGAACCGAAGGGAGAAGGAAAGGGGGAAGAGAAAGAAAGGGGGGATTCGGCCTCCCCCTTTGCTTTCTCCCCCCTCCTCTTTCCTTCCCCCTCCGATAAATAAGGAAGGGGGCGGCCGGCCTAGGAGGAACCCAAGTAGGATTCGGTCCTACTTGGGGCGCCTCTTGGCCTCTCCCCTCCCCTCCCACCTATATATATGTGTGTGTGTGTGGGGGGGGGGGCTAGCACACACCATACAATTGCCTAGCCATGTGCGGTTCCCCCCTCCACCGTTACAGCCTTGGTCATATTTTCGTAGTGCTTAGGCGAAGCCCTGCGAGAATCACTTCACCATCACCGTCACCACGCCGTCGTGCTGACGGGGCTCATCCACTACCTCGACGTCTTGCTGGATCAAGAAGGTGAGGGACGTCACCGAGCTGAACGTGTGCAGAACGCGGAGGTGCCGTGCGTTCGGTACTTGATCGGTTGAAGCATGAAGAAGTTCGACTACATCAACCGTGTTGAGAAACGCTTCCGCTTATAGTCTATGAGGGTACGTAGACACACTCTCCCCCTCATTACTATGCATCTCCATGGATACATCATTGTGTGTGTAAGGGCATTTTTATCCCTTAGTTGTTTTGGTGATTGATGACAATGCTTTTGCGGACTAATCGTGTGCATTGAGTATTTCATATATATCATGACTAGGCACAAGACAATTTGGTGCCCCCCGAAGACTATTGAAGACGGCGTTTCTCTATGTTTCTTTTCAATGGTTTTGAGTCGTAGGAAAGCCGTACTATTAAGAGGGGGTCCGCTTTGGAAAGGTTCGGGTGGAATCATCACGTACACGTCTTCTCCTTTTGCACCACCTTTCCTTTGGCACTTTGGAGCATCCTCCGTCTTTTCGTGTCTATGCAAAATGTCGTGATTGCTGAACTTGGGCATGCGGTAGTACTGCTCCTAGGAGTGGTAATACCGCAGGCCCTTGCGGTAGTATCGGCCTCTAGCGCGGTAGTACCGCAAGTGCCCACGGTAGTACCGCTTCCTTGGAGCGGTAGTACTGTGGTCTCAGACCAGGCGCTGCAGCTTTTGCGGTAGTAGGGGCGGATGTAATTTTTTACATCCGCGCCCTACGCGGTAGTACCGCGCCAGGGGCGCGGTAGTACCGTGCGCTCTGGCCAGGCTCAGCAGCATGCACGGCAGTAGGGGCGGATGTAATTTTTTACATCTGCGCCCCGCGCGGTAGTACCGCTCCTGGCTTACAGTACTACCGTGTCAGATTTTTGCATAGATCCCAACTCGGCAGAAGTTGCCACGGATGTATTTTTATATGACCGTGCCTTCCCAAATCTAGGCTATCCCTGCCTTGCGGTAGTACCGCAAGGGGGAGCGGTAGTACCGCGCCAATGGTTCTACCGCCCTCTGCCTCACAGCTTCAGGGCTAGTCTAGATACTGCTGCATGGGCGGTACTACCGCAGTGCCTTGCGGTAGTACCGTGTGCCCTTGCGGTAGTACCGCGTCCCCGGCGTGGTAGTACCGTGCTTCGCAGGCTGAGTTGGTGGATAACGGTTGGATTTGTTCCTCCACTATATAAGGGGTGTCTTCTTCTCTGAGTTGACTACCTCTTCCATCCCCAAGCTCCATTGTTGCTCCAAGCTCCATTTTCACCCGATCTCTCTCCCTAGCCAATCGAACTTGTTGATTCTTTAGGGATTGGTTGAGAAGGCCTAGATCTACACTTCCACCAAGAGAAATTTGATTTCCCCCACTCATCCCTTGCGGATCTTGTTACTCTTGGGTGTTTGAGCACCCTAGACTGTTGAGGTCACCGTGGAACCATATTCCATTGTGGTGAAGCTTTGTGGTGTCGTTGGGAGCCTCCAATTAAGTTGTGGAGATTGCCCCAACCTTGTTTGTAAAGGTCCGATCGCCGCCTCCAAGGGCACCAATAGTGGAATCACGGCATATCGCATTGTGTGAGGGCGTGAGGAGAATACGGTGGCCCTAGTGTCTTCTTGGGGAGCATTGTGCCTCCACACCACTCCAACAGAGACGTACTTCCCCTCAAAAGGAAGGAACTTCGGTAACACATCCTCGGCTTCACCGGCTCCACTCTTGGTTATCTTGTGCCTTTACTTGTGCAAGCTTATTTGTGTTATATCCCTTGCTTGCTTGTGTACTTGTTCTTGTTGCATCATATAGGTTGCTCACCTAGTTGCATATCTAGACAACCTACTTTGATGCAAAGTTTGAATTGGTAAAGAAAAGCTAAAAATTGTTAGTTGCCTATTCACCCCCCCTCTAGTCAACTATATCGATCCTTTCAATTGGTATCAGAGCCTCGTCTCTTTATTAAGGACTTTGCCGTCCGAAGAGTATGGTTGACACCGTAGACGGTGTGGAGGAGCACTCCGGTGTGAATCCGGTCTCATCTACGGCCAATGGGGGGAACCACGGTCTCTCGTGAGGAATTCAATGTGGCTTTGGACACATTGAAAACCTCCATGACGAACGAGGTTGAAAGCATGTTTAATAAATTCTTAGAAGGGCTTAAACTATCTACCGCACCGATGAAAGTGGGTGATCCCACTAACAAGGTGACGGAGGCTAACTCCGACAAGGGGGAAGCTACTAGTGAAAAGGCTCATTCTTCTAGTGGTAAAATTGGCAACGACATCTTTTCCCATGTGGAACCTCCACTTACTTATGGTGGACCGATTCCTTCCACTCATTTGAATCATGCCGGTCCTCCCCCTAAGATTGTGAAACATGAGGACTTTGATTCTTGGGTTTATCGCTTTAAGCGTCATTTGAACCATGTTAATACTAATCTTTGGAGAATCATTGAAGAAGGTTTTTATCCGCATGACCGAAGAAACTTCACCCCTAGAGAAGCCACGGATAATCAATTCAATGAGAATGATCTCTTCATCATCCAACATGCAATTCCACCCGAAGATCTTGCTCATCTCCGACCCTTCACCGTGGACAAGGATGCTTAGCGGCATGTTATTTCCCTCTATAGGGGAAGCACAAGCATTCAACGCTCCAACTATTAAGTAGCGCAAGATGAAGCCAATGAGTTTGCAATGAAAGAAGATGAAGACCCTCGTGAGCTCTAACGGAGATTAACTACTCTCGCGGTCTCACTCCGAGATCATGGGAGCAAGGATATGGATGAAAATTGGATCAAGCGCAAATTCCTCAAGGCCATGATGCCTTACCACAAGGCCATGTCCTCCGTCATTCATCAACGGCCGGACTTTCACAGTTTGTCCTCAAGTGAAGTGTTGGATGAGTTTGTGGCTATGAGTATCTTGGACAAGACCGCCGACAATGCGGTGTTACGTTCTCAAAGAGCTAAGAAGCCCAATCTTGCCTTGAAGGCCAAGGCTAGTGTGGAAGAAGAGGACGAAGAGGAAGAAGAGGAGAGCAACCCCGAAGATACAAAGTATGCTTATCATGAACACATGGCTCTTGCTTCAAGGCAATTTTGGAGCAAGAAGAACACAAGGCCCAACTTCAACAAGAACAACTCAAGTGGCGCGAAGGTCAAGCAACGAGTGAGGACTTACTATAATTGTGGCAATGTGAGCCACTTTGTTGCGGAATGTCCTTATGAGAAGAGGGAAGACAATGGTGGCAAACTCATCCGAAAGGACAATGCCAAGTCTTTTCCCAATAGGAGCAACTTCACCAATAAGACTCCTCCCAAAGGGTTGGTGGCTCAAGAAGATTACCATGAGGATGATGATGATGATGAAGACGGTGAGTCGGTTGCCATGGCCTCCGTTGCCATTGCGACAACTCCACGAGTGTCTCTCTTCGACTCACCCAATGAGAACATCACCGCCAAGTGCCTCATGGCTAAAGCCACCAACAAGGTAACCCCCAACATCAAAACTACCATCATCAATAATCCTTCTTTGATGGATTGCATTGATGAACATGAGGGGTCCAACATGGAGGAGAATGAATTTGAGTCTTTTATGAGTAAACTCAAGGGTAAATTCAAGAAGCACTTCGTTGCTCTCTTGGAACAACTTGGTGAAGCCAATGACATGATCGAGGCTCACGAAGATACCATGCTCTTGAGGAAGAGCGAGGTTTCAGATCCAAGAAGCACTTCGTTGCTCTCTTGGAACAACTTGGTGAAGCCATTGTGAAGCGTCGTGACTATGCCGATGAGATTTCAGATCTTTCCAATGCTCTTGAGGAAGAGCGAGGTTTTCGTTTGGCTCTTGAGGAGTCATACAATGACGACCATGCTAAAATAAAGAAAGATCTTGATCACGCACTTGTTGTATCTCGTGTGCTAAACTCCGAGAAGGCCAAGCTTGGGGTTGATCTTGCTAAACTCAAGAGGAGTTTGATATACTTGACCAGGCTCACAAGGCCTTGAAAGGTGTTCATGCTAGCCTCAAGGAGTCTCATGATCAACTCCAAGTGAAGCTAACGAAGGAGAAAGCCACTTTTCCTCACATGGTTTTAATTGATAATGCAAATGCTACTAACCCTTGTTGTGAGCATGTGCATCTTGTTGAGGAGAATGCAATGTTGAAGAAGCAACTTGAGAAAGGCCTTGTGTCATGCATACAAGGTGAGAAGAACCTCAACGACCTTTTGAGAAATCAAAAGGAGGTTGTGGACAAGGAAGGGATTGGGTTCACACCCAAGTCCAAGAACAAGAAGAAGGAAGACAAGGCCAAACGACCTCCCCCTCTCAAGCAAACTTTTGTGAAGGAGGGAGAGGGTGCTTCCAAGTAGAAGAAGAAGAACATTGTGAAGCGTAGTGATGCCAAGAAGGGCAATGCTACCCCTCCCAACAAAGCCAGCGACTTTAACCCTTCTTATGTGTTATGTCGTGCTAGTGATGGACATGTTTATGCCAAATTTGTTGGTTCCTCCTATGAGTACATTGAATGGTCTATTTGGGTTCCTAAGACCCTTGTTACTAACCTCAAAGGACCCATTACAAAATGGGTACCTAAAACCAAGCATTGATCTCTTGTAGGTGTTTGCTTCCGGTGGGGGATCATGGTTGCTCGATAGTGGAGCCACTAATCATATGACCGAAAGCAAGGACTTGGTGGTGGACGTTCACAAGATTCCATCTATGCCCACCAATGTCAAGTGGGGTGCTGCCTCGTCCTCTAAGGTACTTGGACTTGGCAACGTTGTCATTTCTCATGATCTCATGATCGAGAAGGTCATGCTTGTTGAGTCCCTTGCATACAATTTACTTTCCATTCGTCAACTCGCACTCATGGGCTTTGCCACTTTCTTTGATGTTGATACCGTGGCCCTCTTGTGGAGCAAGATCCTTAAAGTAGCCTTTGTTGGGCATGTCGAGAATGGTCTCTATGTGATTAACTTTTCGGAGCGACCTACTAAAACCGCTGATGAAGCTATGTACCTAGGGTAGGGGCATGGACCTGTCCAAAATGACCTACCCAAGGACATCTCCAGAAGAAATCATCTTTCAATCGACTTGGAGGTGTTCCACTCGACAGACTCAAAGATACTCGACCAAGAAGCAACCACTCGACCAAGACCAAGCCACTCGACAGTCAGGAGACCTAAAGGCACTCCGCATGCTAACGGTCAGCTATTAAGTAGCTTTTATGGTCATCATAGCACTTTATTACTAGCGTTACCAGTAACACCCTGCCTTAATGTACATTGAACCCTTTGTAACATGGGCTGGCTGGGGTCCTGGCGCACTCTATATAAGCCACCCCCTCCTCCGAGACAAGGGTTCGCACCCCTGTAATTCATACACGCATAATCCAGTCGACCGCCTCCGGGCTCCGAGACGTAGGGCTATTACTTCCTCCGAGAAGGGCCTGAATTCATAAACCTTGCGTTCTTACAACTTCTCCATAGCTAAGATCTTGCCTCTCCATACTTACCCCCCTACACTACTGTCGGACTTAGAACCACGACAGTTGGCGCCCACCATGGGGCAGGTGTTTTAGCGTTTTGTTGGAGGAGTTGCGATCTTTTCCGACCCGAATCATCATGGTTTTCGGCGGAGTTTTGGTGGAGGGCCGCGAGATCCGTCTCGGCGTGCTCACGTTCATAGCTGATGACTCCGCTTGGCTTCAGGAGGCTCCGCTCGACGTGGACGCACTCCCTGTCCGCGGGGCAACGCACTTTAGCGCGTGCGTCCGCGGCGTTCTCCTGCGGCAACCGTCGACCCCCTACCGGTCGGCCCCTGTGTTGTCCTCCCTCCCTGTTTCCCGTCGGCGCAAGCGCTCTGGTCGGTCGAGACTTCAGCGGTGGGTGAGATACGCAGTGGCACGCCAGTCGGCCACCCCTCAAGTCGCGGCGATCGAGCCCGACGAATCCCTCTACGGCCTGTTCGACCTGTCGCCTGGCTCCGCAGAGACCGCGTCCGAGTGCGACAGCAGCGATCCGGCGGCGGAGGTTCTGATGGTCGATGGACCGCCCAGTCCTCCCGGTTTTCCCCGCACCGACGGAGGTGCGGGTGGAGGCGACCCGTCGCGTCCCCATGAGGAATATCTTCCCGAGCCTCTCACGTCGCTGCAGAGAGAAGAACTTCGCCGCCGGAACATGGATGCACTGCACACTCCTACCGTTGGAGAAACCCCCGAGGCTCGTGCCTTGGAAGACACGCGCCTGGCAAACTTGGCCGAGCGCACTCGACTGGAGAACCTCCAGCGAGCACTCGACAAGCGTGCACTACAACGGGTTCCAGAATCCAGTCGACGTCAGCTCTTTCCGCCCCCGCAGGTATACCGAACTCCGATTCAGAATTTAGCAGCTGCAACCCGTATAGCAGAGTCAATTCAGCCTTCCCAGTCGGAGGCTGGCAGAGGCTTGCTGCAGATCAGAGCGTTACTCCGGGCAGCAGGAGACCAGAATTCCGCTGTTTCTCAGTCGCGGAACAGGATTCATAGCAGATCCATTGCTGTAGACACAGTCCAGTCGGCCCATAGCCCGAGATCGCCCCCGAGGCGTGAGGGACGTGGAGACCGACGTAATCAGTACGGGAACCGTGAGCAGTATGATCACCGATTCGATCGTGATGATCGACGTCGAGTGCCCACCCCTCCCCCGAGGAGCGGGTCGTATGCGCCTTGACGGCAAGATGACAGGCGCCCTCATAGTGTTGGGCCAAGGATTCCAGTCGACCCCAGGGAACCAGGCTTTGATGTGAGATCCATTCTCGTTCAAGCTTTGGTCGACAGGAACAGAGCTCACCGAGAAGGTCATGACAGAGATGCACCTACCAGCGGCAGAGTACACGTTTCGGGGCCAGAGTGCTTTAGC